>NW_012108697.1:10453-42902 GCF_000951045.1 Mandrillus leucophaeus
CCATTCCAAAATGGAGAAATTGGCCAAAAGAAAGTGGTTACAAGCCCCATGCCAGTCTGAAGCCAAGTAGGGCAGTCATTAAATCATAAGTCTTCAAAATAATATCCCTTGACTGCACGTCTCACATCCAGAGCACACTGGTGCAAGAGGTGGGCTCCCAAGATGGCTTTGCAGGAGTTAGTCCACATGACTGATCTCATGGGCTGCTGTTGAGTGTTTGTGGCTTTTCCAAGCACATGGTGCAAGTTACAGTCGGCTCTAACATCCTGGGGTCTGAAGGATGGTGGCCCTCTTCTCACAGCTCCACTAGGCAGTGCCCCAGTGAGGACTCTGTGTAGGAGCTCCAACCCGACATATCCCCTCTGCAGTGCCCTAGGAGAGTTTCTACATGAGGGCTCCAACCTGCAGTCCAGCCAGCTTCTGCCTGGACATCCAAGCTTTCTCACACATCCTCTGAAATCTAGGCAGAGGCTCCCAAGCCTCAAATCTTGCACTGTGTGCATCTACAGGCTTGAAACCATGTGGAAGCCACCAAGGCTTATGGCTTGCACCCTTTGTAGCAGTGGCATGAGCTGTACCTGGGTCCTTTTAGCCATGGCTAGAGCTGGAGTGACTAGGATGTGGGGAGCAGTGTCCCAAGGTTGCACAAGGCTATAAGCCTGGGCCTCACCCATGGAAGCACACTTTCCTCTAAGGCCTCTAGGCCTGTGATAGGAGGGGTTTCCATGAAGGTCTCTGAAATGCCTTTGAGGCATTTTCTCCATGGTCTTGGCTACTAGTACGTGGCTCCTCTTTACTTCTGCAAATTTCTGTAGTCTGCTTGAATCCCCCTACCTGCCCAAAAATGGGGTTTCTTTTCTACCACATGGTTGGGTTGTAAATTTTCCCAAATTGTATGCCCTGCTTTCTTTGTAAATATAACTTCCAGTTTCAAGTCATTTATTTGTTTATGCATATGAGTGTAGGCGATTAGCTGCAGCCAGGCCACAACTTGAATGCTTTGTTGCTTAGAAATTTCTCCCACCAGATAACCTAAATCATCATTACAAAGTTCAAAGTTCCACAGATCACTAGGGCAGCAATACAATGCAGTTAATTTCTTTGCTAAGGAACAAAAGTGAACTCTGCTCCAGTTCTCAATGAGTTTCTCATTTCCAACTGAGATCTCATCAGTCTCACCTTTACTGTCCATATCACTATCATCATTTTTGTCATAACAGTTTAACAAGTCTCTAGGAAGTTCCAAACTTTCCTTCAACTTCCTGTCTTCTGAGGCCTCCACACTCTTTCAACCACTGCCCATTACCCAGTCCCAAAGTTCCTTCCACATTTTCAGGTATCTTTATAGCAATGCCTCCTTTGATACCAATTTTCTGTATTAGTCCATTCTCATATTGCTATAAAGAAATACCTGTGACTGGGTAATTTATAAAGTAAATGGGTTTACTTGGCTCACAGTTCTGCAGGTTGTACAGGAAGATTGGCAGCATCTGCTTGGGTACAATCATAGCAAAAGCTGAAGGGGAACTGGTGCCTTGCAAAGCTGAAACAGGAGGAAGAAAGACAGTGAGGAGGTCCTACACATTTTTAAATGACAAGATCTCGTGAGCACTCACTATCATGAGTATGGCACTGATGAGGAAATCTACCTCCATGCTCCAATCACCTCCAACCAGGCCCTACATCCAACAATGGGGATTACATTTCAACATTAGATTTGGATGGGGACACAGATCCAAACCATATCAAGTATCAAGTCATATCTAAAGGAATCTCTATCAGACTAATAGCAGATTTCTCAACAGAAACTGCACACTCCAGAAGAGAATGAGATTATATATTATATATATAATTATACATTATATTCAAAAGAAAAAAAAGCATTCAACCAAGAATATTATACCTGACAAAGCTGTCTCTTCAGAAATGTGCAGAGATTTGCTTGTTGATAGCTCAGACAAGCAAAAACTGAGGGAATTCATCACAACTGGACCAGCCCTACAAGAAATTATTTTAAAAATCCTATATCTGGAAGCAAGAAGACAATATATATTATTATAAAAACACCCAAAAAGCATAAAAAATACTGGTATAGCAGATACCCAAATGAGAAAGAAAAAGGAATCAAATGTTATCATTGCAGAAAACCACCAAAGCACAAAAATAATAAAAGGAAGAAAAAACCAAAGGATATACACAATAATCAGAAAATGATTAACAAAATGACAGGAATATGTTTCAACAGAAAAGTAAAAACCTTGAATGTAAACACTTTAAATTCCCAACAGAACTGCTGAATTGACTTAAAAAGAAACAAGACCCAACAATATTATGGCTATGAGGAACTCACTTCACCTCCAAAGGCACACATAGACATAAAGTGAAGAGATGAAAAAAAGATATTCCAGGCAAATGGAAAACAAAAGCATGCAGGAGTACTATACTTACATCAGACAAAATAGATATTTTAAGTCAAAGAACAAAAGGGACAAATAAGGTAATCATATAATGATAAAGAGATCAGTTTGGCAAGAAAATACAACAATTGTAAATGCACGCACACACACACACAGGAGCACACAGATGTATAAAGCAAGTATTATTAGAATCAAAGACAGATATAGACAGCAATATAGTAACAGTTGGGAACTTGAACACTCTACTTTCAGCATTGGACAGATTATCTAGACAGAAAATCAAAAAATAATCATCAGACTTAAACTGCATTATAGACCAAATAAACCTAACAGACATATACAGAATATTTCAGCCAAGAGCTGCAGAAAACAATCTTCTCTTCAGTGCATCAAACATTCTCCAGGAGAGAACATATGTTAGACCGTGAAACAAGCAGCAACAAATATTGAAAAATCAAAAATCAAAATCACATCACATATTTTCTTAGATCACAAAGGAGTAAAACTGGAAACGAATAACGTGAAGAACTCTGGAAATTGTAGAAATACACTGAAATTAAACGACATGCTCCAGAATGACTGATGGGTCATGGAAGACATTAAGGAGAAAAAAAAATCTTGAAACAAGTGAAAATAGAAAACAACATCCCAAAACCTAGAGTATACAGCAAAAGCAGTACTATGAGGGATGTTTATAGCAATAGAAACCTACATCATAAAAGTAGAAAGATTTTAAATAAATGATGTAGAGATGCACCTCAAGGAACAAAAAAAGCAAGAAGAAACCAAACCCCAAATTAGTAGAAAAAAAAAATAATAAAGATCAGAACAGAACGAAACAAAAGACAAAAAAAAAAAAAAAAAAAAAACCCACATAATACAAGATCAGCAAAACAAAAATCTGGTTATTTGAAAAGATAAACAAAAATCAATAAATTATTAGCCAGAGTAAGAAAAAAAACAGTGGAGATCCAAATAAATACAATCAGAAATGAAACAGGAGATAGTACAACTGATATCATAGAATTGCAAAAACAACCTGTAGAAAAAAATATGAACTAGAAAACCTCAAGAAAATGAATAAATTCTGAGACACATAAAACTTACCAAGATTGAACCAAGAAGAAATAGAAAACCCGAACACATATAAAATCAGTAACTGGATTGAACCAGTAATAGTCTTCTAATAACAAAATACTCAGTACCTGATGGGTTCACTGCTGAATTCTAAACAACCTTTAAAAAATAACTAACACAAATTCTTCTCTAATTATTCCAAAAAACTGATGAAGAAGGAATTTTTTCTAATTCATTTTATGAGGCTAGCATTAGCCTGAAACTAAAAATAAACAAGAATACAACAAAATAAGAAAACTATAGGCAAAAACCCCTGATGAATACAGATGCAAAAATCAACAGAAATACTAGCAAAGTGAATCTAACACAGCATCAACAAGATTATACACAGTAATACAGTGGGATTTATATGAGGGATGTAGGGGTGTTTCAACATGTGCAAATAATTAAACATGGAACATCACATCAGAGAATAAAGAACAAACAACACGATAATCTCAACAGACATAGGCAAAACATTTGATAAAGAGATCTCTTTATTGCCTGTCTAACGTCTGCAGCAGCAAGACTCCTAATAGAATAATATTGGTCCAGTTTTGTTAAAATGATAGCCAACACCTTTGGAACTGACAAAATGGTACTTACCAATAGACTTCAGGCAAAATTTAACCAGAGATCCACGGCTTTCAAACATCCTTGTTGCTCTATTTTGCTAAAATGTTTTTAAAAGTGACTCAAAATTTGCTGACCATCCTCACTGATGTGAGACGAGATGAACAATCAGGACAAGATCATCCCAGCACTGAGAAATAAAACCTAACTATGAGATGCTTGAGATGGTTGATCAGCAACGCTTTTAGAGAAAGACCTTGATCAAATGAGGAAATGTGAAAGTTGTCAGGATCAAAATGGAGTCATTTGTGTCAAACTTGGACTCCACAAATGGAGTCATTTGTGTCAAAAATCAAGCTGGTAGGTTAGGAAGGGAGGGCCCTCATGCACGCACGCCTGTGATAAGAACTATTACAAATAACATCTGAAAGTCTCTTACTTGTACATATGCCTGTAACAAGAACTTTTGCCAAGGACTTTTCAAACTGCATCTTGCTAGATGAGTCACAAGGACAGCTAGCTGAATACATAAGAAGACTTGCCTAACACACTGTCTCCACAGTGACCTGGCATCAACTCCTGTGATAAGCCACTGTCATCAATATTTTCTTTGTTTTAAAACAAATTATGTTCACTTTTTCCTTAGAAAGCTTCCTCTTGTCTCAAACTTTTTGGCTATGCCTATGATTCCCCATAGTCCACATATCCTGGATTAGTATCTATACTGCACACTCCGGAATAGAATGAGTATCTTTAGATAATCTCTGTTATTTAGGTTGACAGTATGTTAGTAAACATTGCAGCAAGAAAGAAGTTGCACACTAAAACTGGTTATTATGGTGAGTTTATTGAAAGAACAGTTTTAACAAAGGCCAAACTTCCTTGGTTGTCTTTTTTTTTTTTTTTTTTTTTTTTTGAGATGGGGTTTCACTCTTGTTGCCCTGGCTAGAGTGCAATGACACAATCTCAGCTCACTCAACCTCTGCCTCCCAGGTTCAAGCGATTCTCCTGCCTCAGCCTCCCAAGTAGCTGGGATTACAGGCGTCCACCACAACACCTGGCTAAGTTTTTGTATTTTTAGTAGAGATGGGGTTTCACCACGTTGGTCAGGCTGATCTCGAACTCCTAACCTCAGGTGATCCACTTGCCTCGGCCTCCCAAAGTGCTGGAATTACAGGTGTGGGCCACCGTGACCAGCCCTCTGTTGTTTTCTTATTTTCTAATTCCTCCTTCCTCTTAGTTTTTGGCCTTGTAATTACTATCTCTCTTGTCAATTTAGTTCTTTGATGCTATTAATAAATTTTTTAAAATTGCATCCAGTATTTTAAAATTTACTGGAAAGGTTGCTCTGATTAACATATCCCATTAATAAAATTCCCTACATTACTGGCCTTGATTTTTTGGGATGAAATATTATCCTAAATTATAAATTATGTTTCAAAGAATATTAATCATCTTAATATTAATAAACTTTCATGTCTATATGCATTAGATGACAACTGATAGCATTTAAGGAAATATATCACACCATTTAACTATTAAAATTGGCTTTTTAAATCAATTAAAAATGAGTTATAAAAAATATTTATTTCCTCACTACAAATATCTTCACAGTAGAATATAAACACCTGAAAGACAGTAGTTAATAAATAATTTATAAGTTTACTTAATACATATGCTAAACCTATTGAATTATATCATCCTAAGAGGAAACAAAATATTCTATCGATTTATGTTTTCTAAAATATCTAACTCTGTTTAACTTTAAATGTTCTATTTTGACAATACCCAACCAATAATATCTGAAGTAGAATCTAAACAACCCAAGATAAGTTAAACAAAAATTGCTCTCCAAAGGAAATGTATGTATTGTGTAACCCTGAAATACTCCTTATAATTAAGGATTGCACATTAGATATAAAATTATTTTTCCATTGTTCTTATGATTTACCTTATTTATGTCACATGTATTAATCTGCTTATTTAACAACTCAATTTCATGGTCAATTAAACAATACCCACAGAGGTATACAAATGTCCAGTCCAGTCAGTTCCATTTTAAGCTGTTCTTTCACTAATTTTATCAAGAGGTATATAGTTAAAAAAAGAAAAGCTCTTTGAAAATTACTGTGTTGGCTGGAAAAGATTCATATTTTGAAACTCTAAATTTGTGTAATATATCATGTACATGTTTAAAATTTTAGAACAAATTAATGTTTATATTTGTTATTTTCCCTTCAGGGTAATCTCTATTAATTTAAAAAGTTATAATGATAATAGTCTTCATTCTGCCATTTTGAAGGTTCCTTAAGTGTATAACTCAAGTCGATGATATTTAGTTGAACTTCAATAAAAAAGAATCAACTTTGGTTTCCTTAGCTTTGACATGCAATCCGATTTAACAATAATTGCTAAATAACATTTATCATGTGCTTAGACAAGGTAAGCACTGTTCTAAGACCTCTACATACAACAATTTATTTATTGTTGACACAACTTTATAACTGAGGTACTATTATTTTCCCTGATTCATAGACTTAAAAAATGGGCATAAAAGACATTTAATAACATGATTGAAAACCTGGCTCTAAGCCACCATGCTATTCTGTCTCTATTAAAGGTTAATAACCAAAATTAATTCACTCATAAGAATAAAATTATAAATAGCTGCAAGTATCATTCTGGGGAGTGCTCAGGCAAGAAATGAAAAATTCTTGATGAGGCACTGACTCATCACTTCTATAGAAATAAGCTACCAAGAGAAAAAATAAAGGTTTTTTTTGTAGTCATATAGATTTGATAATGCAAAACTATTATCATAGAAATCAATTGCTGTCATTTGTTTATTAAATTTCCTCTATTTGCTACTAAAATTTGGTTTTACTGCAAGTTTGGAAAGGCCACAGACTGTATGAGAGTGTAGCAGTTAAGAGCATAGTTTCTAAAATAGTGACACCCTGGGTTTGCATTGTGGTTGCTCCATTACTACCTATGTTATCTTGATAGTTACATAACCTCTACAAGCTTCATTTATAAAATGAGGATAATAATTTTATTCATCTCACAAACTGAAAGTTTTAGAAAGTTGAAAGAAAAATGAAAGTTTATTTTAGAAAGTATTTAGCATAGAATATAGCATAATACAAGGTAAGAGTAAGTTTATTTCTATTGTCAGTTATCTATTTCTATGGTCAGTTATCTTATGTCCACATGATTATACTCACAAAAAATACATCTCACAAAATCAGCATCCATAAACCCACTTGTCCCAAATGTACAGAGTGGGCCACAGACATTTAAGAACAAATCTATCCTCCTTCCACTTATGTTGAGGGATCTATAGATGCCAGATCTTTTACACTTTACCTCTCCTCAGTGTAACCAACTATTTGAATCTCAGATTCACCCCTTTCTGTCTCATATTAACAGTGCCAAAATTTGAGATTTTATCCCCTGCTTCCCCCCACAACACACTGCCCATTTCCCTATTTTCAGGCACTGTGTTAAAAAAAAAAATGAATAGGAGAAAGCAGGCAAAATAATCACACTTGTGCAGAGTAGGTGTCATAAAATACATTTGTGTATATTTCAGAACACAGAAAAACAAAATGTGAGTTCTTAAAGGACTGACACCATTTTAATGATTATTACCAAATAGTGATTCATAAAAACAAAGATTTATTTGGTTATTTAATATTTTTAACTCTAACTCTAAATTAAGCATTCTTAATTTATAATAATGGCCTATATTACTTCAACTCAGGAGTCAGGGTAAAGTTCCCTGTGGGTGTAACTTCCGGTGCTTCACAGCAGAGTGTCTTTCCTTGAAAGTTCCTCAGCAGTGCTCTCAACTGCACCCATCCTGGCTACTCCACTGACAAATACTCTGTACTCTACATCATGTCAGCAGGGTGCGGGAGAACTAAAGAAACGGTGATGCTTCTGGAGACAGCTCTGTTAATTTTGACCGAGTGAAGACTCTACAGCTCTATTACAATTATATCTTTAACAAATAATTCGGAATTTTCACCAACCATAACTCACATGAATTAGTGTTAACCCATTTTAATAACATTAAAATAGATAAACATTTCAACTTAACTTACGTATTTTATTTAAAGATATTTATTAGCAATAAAATATTTTATATTAATAATACAAGTATAGTATTTAGATATACATAATCAGTCAGCTCATGCTATCCAAACAATTGGAAATTTAAAAATAATCCCCAGTAACTATTACAATTTGAATACAGCAAAGTAAACAAAAGCTTGAAGCGATTTTTTTTTCAATTTTGTCTACTAGGAGTTATAACTATTGAGGAACTTATTGTTTCCAAATAAAAGTCCAAAGCGTATTTTTGACAGTGAGAACAGAGAAAAGCCAAAGTTGTCTAGCTTTAACCTGTGGGTACTCTTGCTGAACCTAATCCTTTTAAGAACTAACGTTTTCATAATAGGCAAATAATTTTAATTTTCCAACAATGAAAACACTTCTATTTAGTGGCAGTGATGTATATTCTTGATATATTATGTATTTTACTTTACATATCCTTAATAATAAAAAATCTAGTGATTGTCCATGTATGATAATTAAAGTGACCGAAAATATGAATGCATACTTTTAGTAATAACCATGAATCCACTGTGATATATTTGGCCTACTATAACATGTGGTTATAATAAACTTTTGTCCAAAAGTATGGTATGCAGGTGTTTTTGATTCTTCTTATTTGACCTATAGAAATTTTTCAAAATCATAATTCTGATACAGAACTTCAAAGTTCAGATCTGTTTTTCAAATGGTAGTAGCTCTAATAATCTGGAGAATTTCTGAACACCAGAGTTCAGATTTCTGAACTGTACATTTTACTCTTTAAGACTCTTTGTAGATGAGTAGCTATCGGTTATGGATGTGAACTGATGTATATCACATTGCTAGTAACACAGAATTTAAAAGATTTGCAGAGTCTTCTTGAAAAATATCACTGAGTAGTGTAACTTTCATTGCAAATTACCATGTCCTTAAAAACTCTGAAAATGCTAAGGGGAAAGAATAAAGACAATTTACGACATATAAAGGTGGGCTCCAATTGGAAAGGCAGTTGCTACTAAACCAATAGCATATATACTGGTTCCTATGTGACCAATAAAATGTAATTATCCCATGTAAACATTTACAATCAGTATGTACCCTCCTAGGTGAAATTAGATCAACTACAGTAATTGAAAATCTATGAACAATGGCATCTCTAACCTGAGAAAATATATCCAGTGGAAGAAGATGGTGATTTCCATATATGAAGAAGGAATAGGGTTGGCAATGAACCATGAAGTTTTGTGAATAATGAAATTACATCACTAGAATGGTGACTTAGAAATGCTAATCCAAAAGCAGTGAATATTTAATTATATTAGCAGTAACTTCGTTATTCTATAACACACTGCAATATTTATATCAGTGATATGCAATCTGCAGAATCTCTATAAATATGAACAAATAAGAATGGAATTGAAGAAAAGATACTGGAATTGGGGTCCAAAAGTCTAGATTTCAGTTCAATATCTGTGATCTTAGGGTACTAACAACAATGAGCTCAATTTCCTCAACTGTAAAAAGAGGGTTATATTTCCTAAACTCTCTACCATATAGAATTGGTATTAGGGCAAATATAACTATTGCTTGTGAAATCAAGCAATTTAAAGTTGTAAATGTTAAAGGATTATATGAATAGGACACAATTACTAAATACATAGCATGAATGGTTATCATATAATGATTATCATTTTTTAAGTAAGTTTTATATCCAGAGATCATAAACAGAAAGAGAATTCAAATAGATCAGATAAATCTAGAGTCTATCTCAAGTTATATTTTCATAGGTAGCAACAAAAAGAACAGTAACTAGATGCTATTTTATTTATTTTAAAAGATGAATTGAAAAATAATAGTTGGTTACTTAAAATACAATTAAATGTAAAAATATGACAGCGTCTTCTTTAAATTTTAATATACATTTGTCTCGAATTTAAAAATGTACCTAAAAAACTTGAAGGAACAGGCTAAGATGACAAGATATTGATTAATAAACAAATTATTGAAAAATACAGATGAATTTCATCATTTTGACCTTGAGTAGAAAGTCATTGAGAAATATCATCACTGCATTAATACATTTAGCAGTGCAAGAAGACAATGTCCCTCATACTTTATCATGCATCACTGAACTGTAACAAGCGCTGACAGTTAGAGAGCATATCTCTAAACATTATGACACCATCTTAGTGACAGCTGAAGAAGAAAACTGAGTACAATCATTGTTTCATATTTACCAGAACAGGCATGGCTAGAAAATATAAAATAAACTGATTTAAAGCATTTGGATAAACGTTTTTAATTCTGGCACTGTAGAAATAAAAATGGTGGGTGCATTTGTTTCGTCTTTTACCATCAGCAATTTATTTTCAAGTCTTATGTATAATACTGTCATGGAAACATCTTTTTAAAAAGTAGTGCTCAATAACCTTGCCCCATTACAAAGCAATTCATGACAAAGATCTTTTGCAGTAGCAATAATATTTGCATAATAATTGCAAGCAAGGAAGAAAAGATTGAAATGCTACAACTGTATTCTAAGAGTTTTCTTTTTCATAAATTAAATTTTCCCAAAAAGCACTTCAAAACCTCATTATTTTATTTCTGAAATTTGTTACTTAAACATTCACTTTTAATGGAATATAATATTCTTGTGTTATACCTTGAAAATGAAAAGCAGATAAGACTACTTCTTAATGAACATTATTGATTGAATATGTTGAACAAGAAGGGATATATTTTCAATGTAGCAATAAATCCAGCATGCAGCTCCCATTAACAGTTTGGCAGCTGTGCATTATTTTTCTATGAGTGTGTTGCTGAAAATGTACATTCCTAGAATCAAATATGCAAGCCTAATGTGTACAATTGCTATCTGAACTTTTGCCTCTCAATTAAAGCGTCTGTATGAAAAATATTTGCAAAATATACAACAGTGTACATTTGCAAAAATAACAATCCAAATCATCCCTAATACATTTCAATTCATGTCAGAACAATGTCAGAAAATGAATCTTAGGCTTCTGATACGTAGGAATACAATAAACTCAGATAAAAATATCCTTAATTTTCTTCTTTTTCTCCCTATCCCCACATTTTTTGTTCATTATGCATGCATCTTTCTTACTGATACAGTAAAGATCATCTCACTCATATTTTTGTTTCCAAAAGCTAAGTTATATAGTAACTCAGTCTGTAGGAATTAGGATTACAAATGTTGGAAATACTTAGCATAGGATAAACAGATTGAATTATTATTATTATCATTGTTTTGAGACTGATTGTACTCTGTTGCCTAGGTGAATACAGTGGTGCAATCATGTCTTGAATATTTTGATGAATGAGAGTCACTGATATTTTTTTGATCAATTTCTGTATGTGCATACTAAAAGGCACATGTCTATTTAATTATTCACTGTTGTATAATAAAACACGCTGAAATATAAGATGATCTTCGACCTACAATGAGGTTATTTCCCAATAAACCTGCTGTAAATTGAAAATATTGTAAGTTGAAATATATTTAATGCCCTCATAAACCCTTTGCAAGGTCGAAAAAATCAGAAATCAAACCATCATAAGTTAGGGGTCATATGTATAAACATGAAAATAAATGTAAGTAATCTATGCAAAGGTGTAGTATTAAAATACGTATGCTAACTGCAGTTACAGAAATTTCTATTATTAGTTGTCATGTTTGCACATTCCTCAAGAAGTAAGCTTATTCCATCATCAAGATCTAGTATATTATTTGTAAGTAAGAAAGACAAATTACTAACATCAGATGGAGAGCGAAACCAAAAATCCTGCTCCATTTCCAGGGATCAGAACAGACTGCTCCTCGTGAACAAAAGATGATAGCAACATTGGACGGAGAAAAAACTTTGGCAGTCGAGGTATTATAAGGAGATAACTGTAGTAAAAACATTTAAATTGATGTATGCCTATAAACTTTGTAAAAATGACACTAAATATATATAATCTATATTTGGTATGTAGTTGTTATGCATAATTAGCCATCTTCTAATATGTCTCTCATGTTAATTTACGTTAAAATTTAATATTTTAAATAATACAAAATGTTACAATCCTCTATTACTTAGGACCTGTATAAAGTTCATAATTGAGATAAATATCTTTGGTAACATATATTTCAAGTACTCATTTAAGAAAGGAAGAAAATTGCAAATACAAAAATGAAGCAAAATAAGATCTCCACATCTGGCCTTAATTGAGTAACAGGGATCAGATTTAACCTCCTGCCATAAATAACTAGAAAAGTGGAGAGAATCTATGAAAGGCTTGCTTCCAGGTATTAGACAATAGGCAGAGAAGCACAGTGATTCTTTAGAGAAGGGAAACAAATAAAGTGAGTCAACAATTGGCCTAGTTCTCTGTCTCGCAGCATAGTATAGCCTGTGATGTAGGAAGGGTAGCCTAAGTGGGAACTGACTTAAGGAGTAAAAAGGTCTAAGTGCAGAAAGGCTGAGTTGCAGGGTGTCAATCAGAAGAGGAGGGATATATGCTGAAAAAGAGCTCTAAATCTCTCTTTGAATTTTTACCAAATCCTAAAAGGCACAAAGGCAGACAAAGGGTGACCAAAAAATGGTGACTTGCACAGTTTCTGAGCTCAGAAAGGGCAGGAAGACAGTGGAGCTCCAACTAGCCACAGTGGAGTCTTTGCCGATCATTCAGAGTACTCAATAGAGTACTTTTGCTGATCATTCAGAAAATTCAAAAAGGATATACCTCAATAGTAGGCTGAATTCTAGGAAAAAAGGACAGTCAAGGCTTTCAAAAACAAGCCGCAAAAGAATTAAACCTAATCACAAGTAACTTCACTGTCTAGCAGAATAAAACTCAATGCTTATTAAAAATACAACCAAAATCATACACTCAGTAATGTAAATTTACAAAAATAATGTAAAAATATAGAATGTCTTGAATCAAATAAAAGTTTCTTTGACCAAGAAGCAGGAAATTGACTATAATGAGGGAAAAATAAGTCAGTAAAAAAAAATAGACCCAGAAATGACATCTAAAGAATGACATAGTATATGCAGATGAACAGATACAAGATAGAAGACATTTTTCAAGAAAAACTAGACAAAGATGAAAAAGAAAAGACATTTTTAAGGACCTCCAAGAGGTCTGCCTAGAATTCTATAATAATAAAAATATCTTTGAAAACTAAAGGCAAAATAAAATATTTTCCATATTAAGTGGAAAGAATCTGTTGCCAACCTATCTGAACTAATGAAAACACCAAAGAAACTTTTTCACGAGTAAGGAAAATGATTCTAGCTAAAATCATTTTTAGCTGGACAAAGCAATGGAGAGCAAAGGATAGGGTAAATATTTAGATAAATGTAAAAACTTTTTCATCTCAAAATTTCACTTGAATGAGATTTGATGCCTGTTTATTATGATGCTTGCAACACATATATAAGTTAAACGTACGACACAATGGTATAAGGTACAGGTGGGTGAAATAAATTGTCAGAAGTTTAATACACTGAAATGTAAATAAATTATAAGTTTCTTAAAATTTTAAATATGAGGGTAGACTCTAGTGATATAATAATAAATATGTGTAAAATTTTTTACACATATTTACATTACACCATAAAACTCTTGTAATTTTTTAAGTGATATGGGTACTAGAAGCATCGCTTGCTCTAATGTTTGGTCTTTAGCTGTAGTACCTAAAACAGCTTCTAAAATCCTTATAATTTCCTGATTGATGGGGTGTGGGAGTGTCTTAATGTAAAGCTCCTAAATCCCTTGGTATTTCCCAGGTGATATTAGCATCTTTTGTTCTAATGAAGTAATTCTTGGTGGGCTTTTGGGTAACTTCAGGAGGGCTGGTCATGAGAATGACTAACTTATCATTAGCTTGTAATTTTCAGTCCTATCCCCTGTCCTCCAGGGAGGGCAGCAGGGCTGAAGACTGAGTTTATTCATTATGCCTATGAAATGAAACCTCCATTAAATCTCAAAACTGCAGTTTAAAGAGCTTCCAGGTTGGCGAACATCCACGTGCTGGGAGAGTGGCACACCCCCACTACATGGAGACAGAAGCTACTCCACTCAGGAACTTTTCAGACCTTGCCCTATGTACCTCTTCATCTGGCTGTTCATTTGTATCTGTTTTAATATTCCTTATAATAAACCAGTAAATTTAAGTAAAGTGTATCCCTGAGTTATGTGAGTCATTCTAGCAAATTATCACATGATACGAACGGGCTATAGGAAGTCCCAATTTATAGCCATTTGGGACTGGACTTGTGATTGCTATTTTTCCTTTTTTTTTGAAACAGAGTCTTACTCTGGCACCCAGGCTGGAGTGCAGTGGTGCGATCTCTGCTCACTGCAAACTTCACCCCCTGGGTTCACGCCATTCTCCTGCCTCAGTAGCTGGGACTACAGGCGCCCACCACCACGCCTGGATAATTTTTTGTATATTTAATAGAGACGGGGTTTCACTGTGTTAGCCAGGATGGTCTCGATCTCCTGACCTTGTGATCCACCCACCTCGGCCTCCCAAAGTGCTTGGATTACAGGTGTGAGCCACCGCGCCCAGCCATGATTGCTATTTCAAGTGAGGGGCGGGCCTGTAGGACAGAGCCTCTAACCTTGTCGAGTCTGACACTAATTCTGAATAGTCAGCGTCAAAATTGAGTAAGCATATAAGACACTAAGTTGGTGTCCAGAGAGTTGATTTCTTTGTGTGTGTAAACAAAAAATCCCAAACATTTAGTGTCAGAAGTATTGTGAGTAAAGAAACAGTTTTCCTTTTACTTTATTTATTTATTTGAGACTGAGTTTTGCTCTTTTGCCCAGGCTGGAGTGAAGTGGCACGATCTCGGCTCACTGCAACTTCTGACCCCAGGATTCAAGAGATTCTCCTGCCTCAGCCTCCCAAGTAGGTGGGATTATAGGTGCCCACCACCATGCCCAATTAATTTTTGCATCTGTAGTAGAGACGGGGTTTCACCATATTGGCCAGGCTGGTCTCGAACTCCTGACCCTAGTTGACCACCTGCCTCAGGCTCCCAAAGTGCTAGGGTTACAGGTGTGAGCCACTGAGCCAGGCCTCCTTTTACTTCAATAAGTTCAAAATGCATGTTGTAAACTCTAGAGCCACTGTCAAAAAGAAAAGTAGATCTAGTAAGAAAATAGTAAAAAAAAAAAAGAAAAAATCCAAACAGTATTTAATTAGCCTGAAAAAAGGAGGGAAATGAGGAAAAAGTGAACAATGAAAATATAGAGAAAAAATTCAGATGGGAGACACATAGTATTGATAACTACATTAAAGTGATGTAGTCTAAACACTGCAATTGGAAATGCAGGTAGAAATTACTGTGCTGGAGTAACGAAAGAGATACAATTATATGCTGTCCATAAGAAACTACTTTTAAATTAAATAAACAGACAAGTTAGAAAGAAAGAAAAATGGTATGTTGTGCAACTAGCATAAAAAGCTAGTTGGTTACACTAATATCATAAAAATAGACTTCAGAACATGAGTTAATACTACAAATAAAAAGGGATATTCATCATAAGATGTCAAATCATAAACAAGTCATACCAATCCTAAAACTGCATGCATGCAGTAACAAAACTTCAAAGTACATGAAGCAAAACTGACAGAACTGAAAGGAGCAATAGATACATCCACAATTATAGATGGATGTTTCAACACTTCTCTGTCACATTATAGAATAAGCAGACAGAACATTAGCCAGAATATAGAAGACATGAAACTACAAGCAAACATTGTCTAATCTAATTGACATTACAATAATTAACCCAAGAATTGCAATTTTTTCTAACATATATGGGACATGCATGAATGTAGATCATATTCTGAGCCATAAAACACGTTTCCAATAGCAATGTGATGATATGTATACGGTCTACGTATGTGGTCTACGTATGCGGTCTAATACAGAACTAATTAGAATTCAAAAGCAGAAATATACGTGGGAAACAATGTCAAATATTTGGAAATTATACAAAATACTTTTAAGTAAATAAATCATGAGCCAAAGAAGAAATTAAAAGGGCAAATATAACTTATTTTGAAATGAAAAAAATGAAAATGCAACATATCAAAATTGTGAGATGCTACAAAAGCAGAAAAAGAGCAGACTGTAGGAAATGCAATGCGGAAAGGATAATGTTTTCCACAATGGTTCTGGAAAATGTGGACATCCATACAGAGCAAAATAAATAAATAAATAAATAAATAACCTCAATCCTTACCTTATACCAGACTCTGAAATTAACTTGAACTAATCATATACTCAAATATAAAAGCTAAAACCATAAATTTTTTAAAATGGGAGAAACATTTTTGTAACCATCAAATAGACGTTTCCTTAAGTAGAACAAAGAAAACACAAACCACAGAATATTTTGTCAAATTCATCAAAATTAAAACACCTGCACTTTGACAGGTAGTAAAAATATACAAAGCAAGCTTACAGACCTGAGGAAAACACTTGCATTGCATAAAACTGACAAGGGATTTATAATCCAGAACACACTATATAAGAACCCTTTACATCTCAATAATAAGAATACTTCGTCAATTTTAAAAATGAGGAAGAAAATTGAAGACACACGTGACAAAAGAGAAACAGATGAAAAGATATTCAATATCATTAGACAACAAAAACTGGAAATTATAACCATGAGATACTAGAGTAAAACTACTAGAATAGTTGCAGTGAAAAATACTGAGAATACTACATGCTGGCAAGGATGTGGAGAAACAGGAACTCACATGGAGTAGGTGAAATGGGGTATTACGCAATCCTTTTAGAAAAGGGTTTGGCATTTCTAATAAAATCAAACACATATTTACAGTAAAATCCATAAATTCTACTATTAGGCATTTACTCAAGTTAAATTTTTAAAAATTTCACAAAAGCTTCTAAACAAACATTTATAAAAGTTTTGGAATAGAACTTGGTGAAATAAATGAATGAAGTGGTATAACACATAAAATTACTTATATATCTGAATATCGTTAAGGTGGGTCAAAGCAGGGAGACAGGAAAAACACACACACACATACATGTTGCATGGTTCTATTTAAATGAAACTCTGGGAAAGACAAAATAAAATCCTTAGTGATAGAAAGCACATGCATGGTTGCCTGGATGGAGACGGGAGTGAGGAGTGAATGAAAAGGGTCATGAGGGAACCTTTTGGGTTTATGAAAATGTTCTTTATCTCGATTGTGTTGGTGGTTAATTGGATACATACTTTTGTCCAAATTCATTAAGCTATACAGTTAAAATTAATTGCTTTATCATATATAAGTTATATTTTTATAATAATGATTTTTGAAGTTAGCACATTGCTATAGAGCGACAGTTTTCGTAGTGTAGACAGTGGGTGTTGGGGAGTTCTAAAGAATCTTTTTGAGGTTACAACTAAGTCAAAACTATTTTAACAGTCATTCCAAATTTCCATTTGCCTTTTGCACAGTGATGACGTTTGCCATGATGTGAAAAAGCAATGATGGGTAAAACTGCTGGAACCTTAGCACAAATCAAAGCAGTGTTAGCAAACTACTAGTAGTCACTGAATTTTCACTGCTAAGCCCTTGTAGAATAACAAAAAAATCCAGGTTTACTTTACTTAAAAATATCCTTGATGCATCAGTAAAATTATTAATTTTATTAAATCTTGACTCAAGTACACCAAATGGGAAGTACAAATACAGCACTTCTGTAACTAATGAAGTGTCTCCTGGAAATGCATTTATGAGACTGAGTTGCATGCTGATTTAGCTGCCTTTTGTGAAGCACCATTTTTAGTTGAAAGCACAAGTGACACAAACTATTCACACTAGATATTTTACAGATATTTTCACAAAAATGAATAAAGTCTGTCACTTGAAGAAAAATAACTGACTATTTGTCGGCAATGATAAAATAGGAAGGTAAAGCAAAAATCACAGTTTGGGAAAAATTGTATAGTACACTGTGAGCTTGATAGCTTTCCAATACAGTACTTAAAGCTTGTTCTTATTATATTGGTGGTGATTTCTTGGTATTACAAAATGAAATGGGTCAATATTCAGAAGACCTGCATAACTTAGTGAATCAATATTTTCCAGAGAACCAATGCATGATGCTAGCAAATCTTGCATGGGTACAAAAATATGGAAATAAACTTCAAGAAATTACCACTTGTCAACTTTCAATAAAGTATAACAGAAAAGTATCCGCAACTATGTGTAAACACTTTAAAAATACTCCTCTCTTTTCTAACTATGTATCTGTGTGAGGCTGGATTTTCTTTATACACCTCAACCCGACGAACGTATTAAAACAGATTAAATGTGAGAATCAGGTATGAGAATTTAGCTGACTTCTATTGAGCCAGGTATTAAAGAAACTTGTAAAGAGTGAAACAAAACCACTCTTCTAGCTTTAAAAATATATAGTTACTTTTATAAAGAATATGTTATTTATTATAACAGATATGAGTTTTTCATTATTTTAAAACTGATTTTTACGTTGAGAGGTTGAGGCAGGTGGATCACGAGGTCAGCAAATCGAGACCATCCTGGTCAACAGGGTGAAACCCCGTTTCTACTAAAAATACAAAAAGTAGCCAGGCATGGTGGTGTGTGCCTATAGTACTGGCTACTCAGGAGGCTGAGGCAGGAGAATAGCTTCAGCCTGGGAGGTGGAGGTTGCCGTGAGCCGAGATCACACTTCTGCACCCCAGCCAGGGTGACAGAGAGAGATTCCGTCACAAATAAGAATAATAATAATAAATGTTTAAAATAAATAATGTAAAATGTTCTCAATTTAAATTTCCAAAATAGTAAATTTCTTTTTTTTTTTTTGAGACGGAGTCTTGCTCTATAGCCCGGGCTGGAGTGCAGTGGCCGGATCTCAGCTCACTGCAAGCTCCGCCTCCCGGGTTTGCGCCATTCTCCTGCCTCAGCCTCCGGAGTAGCTGGGACTACAGGCGCCCGCCACCTCGCCCGGCTAGTTTTTTGTATTTTTAGTAGAGACGGGGTTTCACCGTGTTAGCCAGGATGGTCTCGATCTCCTGACCTCGTGATCCGCCCGTCTCGGCCTCCCAAAGTGCTGGGATTACAGGCTTGAGCCACCGCGCCCGGCCCCAAAATAGTAAATTTCTAAATTTCTAAATGTAAATTTCTATATTTCTAAAGTAGTAAATATCTATAGTTATACCCTCAGACCAAACAGTCTGAGAGCTGCTATACTGGATAAAGGAATATTGCTGTTAATATGCTGATGCTATTGCTTATTGCTTGCCTGGGCTTGCTCTCAGCCTGCTTCCCCATTTCTTCCTTCCTCACCTATGATGCAACAATTATATAACTATTCACCTCTAGTTAACTTACTATGTTCAAATTAGGTCTATTGCTCTTACGTCTTACAATTTTTCAATAGCAGCTAAATATCTGGATTTGTATGTGAAGATTTTAAATTTTTAAAACACTGTTTAGGCCAAAAATAATCTACGTATCCTGAGTTGAGAAGTTCAGTTATATGAACACACCTCAATTTACTACAGAAATGAACAGCAATGTTGTTGAAAACGTCTTTATCTAAAGAGTTCACATAGTGGCCCAGGACGGCTCACGCCTGTAATCCCAGCACTTTGGGAGGCCGAGGTGGGCAGATCACCTGAGGTCCAGTCTGGCCCACATGGTGAAACCCCGTCTCTACTAAAAAATACAAAAATTAGCTGAGTGTGGTGGTGGGCGCCTGTAATGGAGAATTGCTTGACCTAGATGCGGAGGTTGCAGTGAGCTGAGATCTCCACACTGCATGCCAGCCTGGGTGACAAGAGTGTTACTCCGTCTCAAAAAAAAAAAAAAAAAAAAAAAAAAGCTTGCATAAATGAAGTGTTTCATGTAATGTTTACAAAGTTTTTTCTAATATTTTATAATTAAAATTTCATCATTATTAACCCACACTTGTATTCAATTGCCATTTTAATTCACACAACAGATATTTAGTAAACCTAAAAATACAATTCTCTAAAATTGTGTCATCAACATAAACAGGTACATAGATAGACACTATTGTATATTACATTTACTTTATTTCTCAACCTTTCATAAAATTAAGAATTTTGTGTAATTATGAATAAATTATAATTTGAACTAGTTTTTAAATTTACATATGAATATTTGTTACAGAACTTACATGATTCACTACAGCCTTGAATTACTTTGGTATTACGGAAGAGAAGAACTAATTTCATTTCTCTACTGGGGAAAAAATTTTAGTAAACATAGAGAAAAATTATTACCTTACATTTAAAATAATTTAATGATGTATCCTTTGGAGTAAATATAATCAAAATGTTTTACCAGACTATTTAAACTAGAAGAAACTCATTTAGGACTGACATATTTTGTTAAATGCGAGCTGTGAATACCAAAGGAAATTAACAATATAGTGAAGGATTTTTTTTACCTTTTTGGTTGTTCATACTTATTGGCAACCAAAATAAATAGGAAATAAATGTAACATTATAAATCAATTATTGTAGTAACAATAAATTTCACTTGATTTTAGGATACCAATAATTAGTCCTATTTGATAAAGATTGATGTCTCAGATTTATAAATAATATTCTTAAACTAATATTCCTAAAAATAAATGGATTTATAACAATAAGTAATACTCGTATATTACCTTAAGTCTTAACAAAGTACATTTTCACATACAATCTTCCCATAGTCTACCATGTTAAATGTCAATTAATCTGACTGTCACAGGTTTCCAATACTGTCCTAGCTCTACCTTTTAGCCAATTCCAACTAAACACCCCTTCAGCTCACTGATATTTGCCCATTTTCCCTACTGTAAGATGTGAGGTGAAATTACTAAGATAAAAGCACAAAGACCTTCCTTTCCATTTGTGACTACTTTAACTTGTTCATGATAATCCATGAATGTCATTGTGTTTACCGTAAGTTGAAAATTGTATGTAGTCATATATTTATTTAAATGATAATTTATGCCAACTGATTCAAATGAGAATAATGACTGGGCCGGCGTGGTGGCTCATGCCTGTAATCCCAGTATTTTGGGAGGCCGAGGCAGGTGGATCATTTGAGGTCAGGAGTTCAAGACCAGCCTTGACAACATGGTGAAACCCCACATCTACTAAAAGTACAAAAATTAGCTAGGTGTAGTGGCAGGTGCCTGTAATTCCAGCTACTCAGGAGGCTGAGGCAGGAGAATCGCTTGAACCCAGGAGGCGGAGGTTGCAGTGAGCCAAGATCATGTCATTGCACTCCTGCTTGGGTGACAAGAGCAAAACTCAGTCTCAAAAAAAAAAAAAAAGAATAATGACATAATTTGGGAGTAACATTTCCAAACACCAACACAATATACATACAAACCACTATGTAACTTTTACTAATAACACTTATTATAGCTCATACCTGTTTTCTAGTTACGAAACCATGGAGATGAAAACTTGGAACATACCTTTAAAAGTTGTTATCTTTTGACTTGAGATGAAGTAGTTATGACTGGTGATATATTAGTGAAATTATCAGCCCATTCAAGCAATTTCACAATAAATATAATGATATTTTGATTTTAAGTTCTAATGATTAATTGCTAATGCTTCATTATAATTAATCCTAACCTTTCAAATTGAGACCAAATTGTAACATTTCAAGTGAAGAATAATCAATCTATAAAATACTGAGTCATAAAAATAAAAAACTGAACAACTGCCATATTGCCATTTTCATGTATAAAAAGATTCAAATGAATCAAATATTATTGTGCACTCAGATCTTAAAAGGAAAAGATAATAAATAGATCCAGCCACTCAAAGTAAGTGTGAGTGTAATATATGAGCAAACAAGGAAATGAAAATCCCTGTTTTTCTTTTTGCACAACAATTAAGCTCTTAACTACTGCCTTAATACATTTAACATATTAAGAGAAAAATGTAAATGGAAAATAAATTACCAAACTCGAAGTGAAAGCACAACAGCTTTTAATAATATTACAAATCTCATGGCAGTCTATACTCAAAGTAGAAATATAATTCATGTGTGCTTGATATTTTCCAGTTGAAAACTAGTAATTTTATATAGATTATATCAGTGTCTCACACTTGACCCCTTTTAAAGCTAAAGAGAAGTAAGGAAAAAGGGAAGGAAGGAAGAATATGAAGGAAGAAAGGAAGCGGGGGAGGAAGGAAAAAAATTCAAACACTCAAAGTAACCCATAGAAGACTTTAATTAAAATGTCAGAAAGGCTATCATTTTAGACAGGCCTGTGATTGGGAGGAGACTTACTGGATCTTCCATGGTGCCAGTAAGTTTCTATTGATTTACATGAATGTTTATGGATGATGGTTACACAGAAGTGTCCATTCTGTGAAAATTCATCAAGCTATATATTTCTGATTTGTTTACTGTTCTGTATGCAAATTACACCTCAATGTTTATCTAATGAAAAATTTATGACTAGAGACTTGAAAAGAAGGCTCAAGAAGGATGTCATGTACCTCTAAGAGCTCTGTTTGACTTGGAGCCACAAACCACCTGATCTCTTTAGAGACACAGAGAATTTAGTTGAAATAGTGTTACTGGCCTGGTGCGGTGGCTCACGTCTGTAATTCCAGCACTTTGGGAGGACGAGGCAGGCTGAACAGTTGAAGTCAGGAGTTTAAGACCAGCCTGGCCAACATGGGGAAACCTTGTCTCCATGAAATATAGAAAAATTAGCCAGGTGGTTGTGTACGTCTGTAATCCCAGCTATTTGGTAGGCTGATACAGGAGAATCACTTGAACCCCGAGGCGGAGGTTGCAGTGAGCCATGATTGTGCCACTGTACTCCAGTCTGGGTGAAAGAGTGAGACACAGTCTCAGAAAAACAAAACAAAACAAAAAACAAGTATTAGTGAAGAATTATTTTCTTATCCTAGAGTTCCTCATTAGGATATGCAAATTAAGACCCACCCATAGTCACACTATACCTAACTCAAATTGTGAGTCCTTGAGCAAGTTTATTAAAGCAAAGATGAAATTTCCCAGATTAAAAAAGGAAAGCTCATAAAATCTGCTTAAATTTAGCTTAAAAACACATCAATTATATAATCTGTAATATGTGAGAAATATAAAATATTAGGTAATGATTTATAATATAGAAGTCACATATGATATCACGCATATATATGTATAGATTATAGTACTTAGAATTCTTGAAGTATTATTGCTTTTGGATATCAAAGAATAATAAGTGTTTCTCCCTCTTCCAAGAAGAATTCTAAATCACTCATAGGTATACGAAAGTATAGTTTTATTTCTTCTGAATCAGCAAAAGAAATATGAATTATGTCACAGCTGATAGAAATAGATCAAATATAAAGATATCTGAAATTGTACTGACGTATTAATATGTTTTAGAGTTTATTTTCTAGCAAGGTATGAAAACTCATCTCTCTTGGGTCATTTAAATATATTAAATAAAGTATATATATTTGGAAGAAAATAATTGTACGCTACCTGTAGAAAAAACAAGATAATTAAATTTTCATTTTAAAACAGGATAATGATAATAAGTGTAAGCAAAATTTTTATTTAAACAACAGAACTACCCATTTGACAACCATCTCAGAATTATTACAAGGAACTGTCTACACCAATTTTGTTTCAATGCAAATTTTAGATATAATTGTTCAATTATATCATTAAAATAGAGATGAATTGAGAATGTTTATGATATAGTTTTAATTGAAAAAATACTATAATATCCACACATACAATGATCTCAACAATGTATTATGAGATACATACATCTAAGTGTAGGCATTTGTGGTAAAGTGATAAAATAAGAGTCCAATTTCTTTCTTCTCCATTTGGGCATCAAGTTTTCTCAGCACCAACTAGTGAAGAGACTGTCCTTCCCCCACTGTGTGTTCTTGTCACCTTTGCCAAAGATCAGTTGACCATAGATGTGCAGATTTACTTATGGGATCTCTATTCTGTTCCATTGGTCTATAAGTCTGCTTTTGTACCAATATCATGCTGTTTTAATTATTGTAGCTTTGTATAGATTTTGGAATTAGGATGTGAGATGCCTCAGCTTTGCTCTTTTTGCTCAAGATCGCTTTGGCTATTTAGCATCTTTTGTGGTGATTAGGTCATGAGGTCCCTGGCCCCATAAATGGATTGATGTTGATATCAAGGGAGTGGGCTAGTTGCCATGAGAATGGGCTTATTATAAAAGGAAGTTCAGCCCCTTCTGGCTCCCTTATGCTTGCATTATTTTGCCCTTCTGCCTTCTGCCATGGGATGACGCAGCAATAAAGCCTTCGCTAGATGCACGCCCCACAACCTTGAACTTTTCAGGCTCTAGAACTCTAAGAAATACATTTCTACTCATTACAAATTACCCAGTCTGGGTTATAGTGACACAAAATGGACTCAGTTAGATAGATAGATAGATAGATAGATAGATAGATAGATAGATAGATAGATAGATAAGAAAGAGGGACAGAGAGAAACAGAGAAATCAGGAACTCACATTCCCTAAAAAGAATTGCAAGTAGGCACATGTGGCTGACTATAATCAAATATATAGAGTTTCAACAACAAAAGCAATTATGTTTTGAGAAAGCTGTGCTGTTAAAAGTGCCACCATCCTGGATAAATAGAAACTGATTGCTAGAGAAAGAAAACAGATGATTTGTAGCATTATTTGGCAATAAAATGTACTTGGATGAATGTTGAAAATATTATACCAAGTGAATACCGCTAGTCATAAAGGACCACATATTATATGAGTTCACTAACATGAAACGTCCAGAATAGGCAAACCCATAGAGGCAAAAAGTAGAGGTGGCTACCTAGGACTTAGCGGGATGGATCAAGGTAGAGATGGGTGGGTCTGCTAATGGTTACATTGTTTCTTTTTAGGATGATGAAAATGTTCTGAAACTGTAGTGACAGTTGTAGAGTTGTAGAACTTTGTGACTACAGTAAAAGCTGCTGAATCGTACACTAAATGAATAAAATGTATGGTGTATAAATTATATTTTAAGAAACACCATCATTGGCAATCTCTTGTTTGTTTGTTTCAACTTTTAGATACAGGAGATACGTGTGCAGGATTGTTACATGGATATATTGCACAACGCTAAGGTTTGGGGTATACTGATCCCATCATCCAGGCAGTGAGCATAATACCCAACAGTTTTTCAAACCTTGTCTCTCCATCCCTCACTCCACCCCTGGCAGTCCCCAGTATCTACTGTTGCCATCTTTATGACCTTGTGTATCAAATGTTTAGCTCCCACTTAGAAGTGAGACTATCCAGTATTTGGTTTCTGTTCCTGTGCTAATGAGCTTAGGAAAATGGCTACCAGCTACATACATGCTGCTGCAAAGGGTATGATTTTTTTCTTTTTTATGGCTGCATAGTATTCCATGCTGTATATGTACTACATTTTCTTTATCTACTCTAATTTTGATGTGCACTTAGGTTGATACTATGTCTTTGCTATTGTGAATAGTACTGTGATGAAAATAAGAGTGCATGTGTCTTTTTGGTAGAACAAGTTATTTTCTTTTGGATACATGTGCAGTAATGGGATATATACCCAATCATCAAATGGTAGTTACAAGTTATTTGAGTAATCAGCTACTTTCCATGTAGTTGAAATAATTGAGATTCCTACCAAAGTATATAAGCATTTTGGACCTTCTTTGGACCAATGTTATAGGTAGAAGAAAGGTTGAGAAACTACACAGTGCCAGGAGGCAATGCTCCATGAATATTTCATGTTTCTGCATGGTCAGAGTTTCCTGAACAAAAATTCCAAGTAACATGGGTTAAAAATGATTGAACAGCAAATAAGTCTTGTACAATAAAGATAGAAATTTCCAAGAAAATTTATGGACATCTCCCTCAGAGAGTTTTATTTACATTCCAGAGTGGTGAAGTAGAGATCTCTCCATCTTCTCCCCAGAGAGGACTTGCTTACATTCTAGAGAAGGTTCCCTCTCTCTAGAGGGAGTATGTCCCTCTCTCTAGAGGCAGTAGGGCCACATGTGCCAAGTACCCTATATAAGCTCCAAGATTCATAATTTCAGAGTTCCTCTCCTGTGTCATAAACCCCATTTTCTGTGCACGATATATCTGGTACTATGTTATCTTGTGGGAAACTGAGGTATAGGGAAGTGACACAGGTTACTTTGTGAGTAAAAAGTCTAGCTCCAAACCAGAGGTCTCAAGATATTGCTAATATGTGTGTGTGTGTTTTTGTGTATTCATATATGCTAGTGTGTGTATACAACATATGTATTAATATATATACGTATACGTGCATATCTTATATGTGCAAGTACAGTGGTACCTAGAACCTTTCATGGTTTCAGACTCAGTGCTCAGATCCAAAAAAGGCAGATTCTCAGATGCCCTGTTCAGATATAAGGAAGTGAGATAATTGAAACAGACGGATTTGCCAGAGGCCAGAGCCAAGAGTCATGAACTATAACTAGGGAGTTGTTCCCAGAAAACCTAAGCAAAGATTTCCCACTCACACAGGAAGGGGGATGGTGAAACCTCTGACCAACGGAAGTTCAGAAATGCTAGTATTCAGGGACTACTATATGCATCCATCCTTCTATTTCCAATTGAAGTGTTTATTATGATTATCTTCTTCTGTTTCCCCATTGAATGTTGAATGTGGTGAGTAAGGAGCCAGATAACTTGCATTTTTACTTCAAGGCTATTAAGATTAGACAATTAGATGAGATTTTGAGTTTCTTCCTGGAGGAGGCAGGTGGGAAGTGACTATATTCTATACACAAAAGGAAGGGAAGTATGTATGATAAAATAGACTGTAGTAGATTTATTAATATTCATAAATATTCCTCTTCCCTTCCTCCACTCCATAGTAGTAGTATGTTTTCTTCATATATTTACTTACTGGACAAACAATGGACCTAGAACACAAATAATAAAGAGCACAAGCAGAAAAAAATATTAAACGTGTACCAAAGCAAACAATAACTAGACAACCAAAGGTTAATACACAGAAAGAAAGCAAACTGCTAAAGAAAATAACTTTTAAGACGATGATTAAAAACAGGGTGACACTAAAGATTCAAGCCTCTTCAACATGAAGAACAAAAGTAAGTCATGTGCTTAATAAACCTATTCATCTTCTTAGGCTATGTATTCGTTTAAAATTCGTTAAAATTTCTGCATCTCTATCTGAAAGAAGCACTCAGACCTTTTAAATTTCTGTGGCCTATGGCAGTAAATGATCGTTATCTTTTAACAATCAGGCTCTACAATTCAGATTTATTCTTAAGGCTGGAGGAGTCAATGCTTTTAATGTAACTAACACTACATTGTATTATTTTGCGGCAGTATATTTTGCATTGTGAATCTGACAATGCTAAAACAAACTGCTATATTAAAGCTAACTTACAGAGAACCATCACAAAGGTGTGTCAGATCGAATTCAGCTTCACACAGAAAATAATAAACAAGAGCAACGAAGATGCCCTCTCACCAGCGGAACTGTCTGACAAAACTGGTACTAACCATGATAAGCTCCTGACTTTCTTGTGGAAGACTAACAGTAACCTATCGTTAATAACCAATTTGACATTTCTCATGAAAAGACTTTTGGGAAAAATTATGTGTTATATAAATAATTTTAAATCAAAGCAACGTAATTCAAAGTTACAATCAAAATTAATGAGATTTGCTAAATTTTTGTCAAAAATTATCGCTAAAAAGACAGACATAACTGTGTATCATGATCTAGGCCAAGGAAATATATCATCCTAACACTCACAATAAGGGGGTGAGGGAAATTTTATTTGTGTTTTTGGAAGCATTTGAAAGTAGACTTTGTACACTGAGACTTTAAGCTTTGTGAGGTCTGGAACTCTAACACAATTACTGTCAAAGGAACAGATATCAAAATATAGTTCCTATAACAATTTAGTGTGTTTTCTTCATTAAGTAAATGAGAATCCAATGACAAAGCAAGGATAATTATAAAATACTGTGAATAAATACAATATTTTCCATACTGATATAGTAAGCCCTAAGAACTTTTTCACCAAGATTATTGATCAAAGAGTAATTAATTTTAAATAGGTTATTTAAATATTCCTCCAGCTTTATATAAGTAATAACCATTGCACATAATCCCCTGAAATTATTGGCAGAAGTTAGTTTATGGTTTTTTTTTTTTTTTTTTTTTTTTTTTTGAGACAGTCTCGCTTTGTTGCCCAGGCTGGAGTGCAGTGGTGCGACTTCGGCTCACTGCAAGCTCCGCCTCTCGGGTTCACGCCATTCTCCTGCCTCAGCCTCCCGAGTAGCTGGGACTACAGGCATGCACCACCATGCCTGAGGTAATTTTTTGTATTTTTAGTAGAGACGGGGTTTCACCATGTTAGCCAGGATGGTCTCAATCCCCTGACCTCATGATCCGCCCATCTCGGCCTCCCAAAGTGCTGGGATTACAGGTGTGAGCCACCGTGCCCGGCCTCAAAAATATCTTAATATGTTATAGTCAAAGTCTAATTATATCCTAAATTTTTCTTTCTTTCTAGTATCTACCATCACAAATCATTGAGATATGCATTTTTATTATATTTCTTATCAAATCTCTGTATCTTATCTATTTGCCATTCTCACAACCACTACTGATCAATATATTACCAGCTGGAATGATAGTCATAACTTATTTAGCACTGAAAATTCAGTCTAATCCTCTGAAAAAAATGCTAAACATGGAAAATGCAACAACTGCAAGGAAATTACTTATACTTGTTTTATATCTACCATTCTGTTCCAAGGACATTTGCAGTGGTAATATCTGCAAGATGGAAGAATAGGAAGCTCTTGATTTTCCCTCCTTCCATAGATGCACCAAATAAATATCTACACATTGGTCAATCCCTCTAGGAGAAAACCAGAAACTAGTTGAGAGACTTCTACACACTGGGAAAATAAGAATATACCCACATCAATACAGGTAGGAAAATCTGGGACACACTCACACACAAACCTTACCTAGGGATAGTTAGTACTTTATGACTGGGAAGGAATCCTGAACTCCCAGCTTTTCCGTGAGTAGTAAAGGGCTTAAACCACACATACGGCACCCCAATTTTAGTTGTTTCTCCCAAAGGGTTTGGTTCTTAAAACACTTAGCTTTGAAAGCAGAAAGAACTTTGCATTCATAAGTCTTCCTAGGCCACAGAATACCGTGGAAGGCCATCTTACTAAATTTGTGGCTTTTGACAGAAGAACACAGATACTGCCATTCTGTGTCTCTCAGGAAGGGACTTGGGAGAACAATGCTCTGACCTCTCTATCTGCCAATTGTCTAAACTCCAGATTGTGTCCCCCACTGGTTGAGACCATCAGAAGCTGCAGGGCAAAAGAGGCTCATTGATGTAGTCCACAGATAAATCACCATCCATGGCACAGAGCTGAGGTCAGAGTTGGGGGTAGGAGAGGGATGGGAAGGGAGGATGGTCTAGAATGGTTCTGGAGAGCCAAATTGATCCTACATATTGGGTTTAACATTTTCCATCCTTTCATTTTCAACAGTACTGTCTCCTTATGTTTTAGGGGTGTTTTAGTAAAAAAAAGAGGCAAATTTCCATTTATTACCCAGTCTGATAGTCCCTGTGTAACCTAGTGAATTTGCATTTATCATATTTATATTATGCTTAAATTTGCTTTTCATTTCTTAATCCTTTCTCTTTTTTTTTTCTTTTCATTTGAATTAATAAATTCCTCTCCTTTCTCCATTACTTCTTCTTTTCTATTTCTTTTCTCTACTGGTTTGGAAGATAAACTTTGTTATTTTATTGGTTAAAATGGATATTTTTTACATCTACTTTAAAAGTTTAGTGTCAATGGTTTCTTTACATACCTTCCAAACTTTGTAAGAATGGAAGACCTGTTTACCTTGGATCAAATTCTGTCCTGACTTACATCTGATTATTATCCACTACTTTAGCTATATCCTTTTTACAATAGTTTGAAATTATCATACATACACACATATATATTTTAATATATATATATCAAACTAGACTTTTCATATTTAATTTTTACGTTTCTATGAGTTTTAATGTATGTGATTTTTGAATGGGTGCACTTCCAATAGCTATGCCGCTAGGTCAGAGTGTGTAGTTCAAATGAGATGCAGGAATTTCCCACAGATCCTCTTCCTGGCTTAGTGCAGAGTGAGTAAGGGGTAAACTCCTGTCCTCAGCTTCTCCCTGAGAATACACATCTAACATGCCAACTTTTCCAGATACATCTCAAGGGACTGGCTTCTATCTTGTCTGTCTTGGGGCACTGACAAAACTTGGCACATATTAATTGGGGATCACTGAAAAAAAGATAGAGATTAAGATAAGCATAAAAGTTGGAGCACCTAGAATCTCTTGCTGATTAGTGAGGTATATCTCTTACAAGACACTAGTCCGATAACACAGGGAGAGACAGTTGTCTTAGCGAATGTGCAGAAACCAACACAGAGTGTCAATAAAAGTGAAGAAACAAAGAAATATGCTCCAAATAAAAAACCAAGATAAATCTCCAGAAACCAGCCTTAATGAAATAAAGCTATGTGATTTACCCAAGAGAAAATTCAAAGAAACAGTCATAAGGGTGTTCACACCAAGGTCAGGAAAACAATGCATGACAACCTGAGAATTTCAACAAAATGATAGAAAATATTAAAACGCACCAAACAGAAATCATAGAGTTGAAGATTACAATAACTGAACTGAAAAAATCAATAGAGGAATCTATTGATCAGCAAAACTGAAGACAGGTCACTGGAAATTAATCTAAGTAGAAAATAATGAAAAAGACTGAAGACAGCTTATGGGAAACAATTATATAAATTATAGGAGGATGAGAAGGAGAAAAAAAAGAAAAAGGGACAAAAAGAGTATTCAAAGAAATAATGGCTGAAAACTTTCCAAACCAGGGAAAGAAAACAGAAATCCAGATTCAGGAAACCTAAGGCACACCACATAATATGAATCCAAAGAGTTCCACACTAAAACACATTGTAATTGATTTGACAAAAGTTAAAGACAGAGAGAATTTTGAAAGCAGTGAGAGAAAAAAGGCTTGTTACTCAGAAAATGCCATCAGATTATCAGTTGATTTTTCAGTAGAAATATTGCAGGCCAGAAGGGAGCAGAATAACATATTCAAAATGCTAAAAGAAACAAATTGCCAACTAAGAATTCTATATCCAGCAAACCAGCCTTTCAAAAACAAAGGGAAGATAAAGACTTCCACAGACACACAAAAGCTGAGGGAGTTTATCACCAGTAGACATGTCTTATGAGAAATGCTGTAGGAAGTCACTGAAGTTGGAACAGCACAATGCTGAACAGCAACATGAATGAACACCAAAGTATGAAACTTATTAGCAAAGGTAAATATATAGGAACAGAAAGAATATTGTATTACTGTAAGAGTGGTAGATAGATATATGGTAATTTGCTATAAAAAGTAAAAAAGTTTCAAATACAACTATAACTAAATTGGGTGAATGGTTCTACAATATAAGTAGTTGTAAATTGTGACATCAGCAGTGTATAATGTGAGGAAAAGAAAAGTAAAATCAGTGAATTCTGGCATGCAAGTGAAGTTAAGTTGTTATCAGCTAAGCACAGACTGTTATAACTACTAGATATTTAAGCCCCTTGATAACCACAAAGAAAATACCTATAAAAGTTACACAAAAGAAAAAGGAACTGCAATTAAAACCTAGCAATATAAACAATAAAACAAAAAAGAGGCAGGAAGTAAGAAAAAGAGGAATAAAAGAACCACAACATAAAAAGAAAACAGTCAACAAAATGGCAATAGTAAATCATTCCTTGTTAATTATCACTTTAAATATAAATGGTTTAAGCTACCCAATAAAAAGATATAGACTGGCCGTATGAATTTTAAAATCCAAGATTCAACTATATTCATCTATAAGACACTCACTTTTGATTCAAGAACACACATTGGCTGAAAGTGAAGGGATGGAAAAAGACATTTCACGCAAATGGAAACCAAAAGCAAGCAGGGAAGCTAAGCTAATATCTGACAATAGATTCTAGGTCACAAACTGTAGCAAGTGACAAAGAAGGTCAATGATAATTACAGAAAGTCAATATAATTATAGAAGGTCAATATAATAAT
>NW_012108697.1:42952-48935 GCF_000951045.1 Mandrillus leucophaeus
GCACCTAGAATCTCTTGCTGATTAGTGAGGTATATCTCTTACAAGACACTAGTCCGATAACACAGGGAGAGACAGTTGTCTTAGCGAATGTGCAGAAACCAACACAGAGTGTCAATAAAAGTGAAGAAACAAAGAAATATGCTCCAAATAAAAAACCAAGATAAATCTCCAGAAACCAGCCTTAATGAAATAAAGCTATGTGATTTACCCAAGAGAAAATTCAAAGAAACAGTCATAAGGGTGTTCACACCAAGGTCAGGAAAACAATGCATGACAACCTGAGAATTTCAACAAAATGATAGAAAATATTAAAACGCACCAAACAGAAATCATAGAGTTGAAGATTACAATAACTGAACTGAAAAAATCAATAGAGGAATCTATTGATCAGCAAAACTGAAGACAGGTCACTGGAAATTAATCTAAGTAGAAAATAATGAAAAAGACTGAAGACAGCTTATGGGAAACAATTATATAAATTATAGGAGGATGAGAAGGAGAAAAAAAAGAAAAAGGGACAAAAAGAGTATTCAAAGAAATAATGGCTGAAAACTTTCCAAACCAGGGAAAGAAAACAGAAATCCAGATTCAGGAAACCTAAGGCACACCACATAATATGAATCCAAAGAGTTCCACACTAAAACACATTGTAATTGATTTGACAAAAGTTAAAGACAGAGAGAATTTTGAAAGCAGTGAGAGAAAAAAGGCTTGTTACTCAGAAAATGCCATCAGATTATCAGTTGATTTTTCAGTAGAAATATTGCAGGCCAGAAGGGAGCAGAATAACATATTCAAAATGCTAAAAGAAACAAATTGCCAACTAAGAATTCTATATCCAGCAAACCAGCCTTTCAAAAACAAAGGGAAGATAAAGACTTCCACAGACACACAAAAGCTGAGGGAGTTTATCACCAGTAGACATGTCTTATGAGAAATGCTGTAGGAAGTCACTGAAGTTGGAACAGCACAATGCTGAACAGCAACATGAATGAACACCAAAGTATGAAACTTATTAGCAAAGGTAAATATATAGGAACAGAAAGAATATTGTATTACTGTAAGAGTGGTAGATAGATATATGGTAATTTGCTATAAAAAGTAAAAAAGTTTCAAATACAACTATAACTAAATTGGGTGAATGGTTCTACAATATAAGTAGTTGTAAATTGTGACATCAGCAGTGTATAATGTGAGGAAAAGAAAAGTAAAATCAGTGAATTCTGGCATGCAAGTGAAGTTAAGTTGTTATCAGCTAAGCACAGACTGTTATAACTACTAGATATTTAAGCCCCTTGATAACCACAAAGAAAATACCTATAAAAGTTACACAAAAGAAAAAGGAACTGCAATTAAAACCTAGCAATATAAACAATAAAACAAAAAAGAGGCAGGAAGTAAGAAAAAGAGGAATAAAAGAACCACAACATAAAAAGAAAACAGTCAACAAAATGGCAATAGTAAATCATTCCTTGTTAATTATCACTTTAAATATAAATGGTTTAAGCTACCCAATAAAAAGATATAGACTGGCCGTATGAATTTTAAAATCCAAGATTCAACTATATTCATCTATAAGACACTCACTTTTGATTCAAGAACACACATTGGCTGAAAGTGAAGGGATGGAAAAAGACATTTCACGCAAATGGAAACCAAAAGAAAGCAGGGAAGCTAAGCTAATATCTGACAATAGATTCTAGGTCACAAACTGTAGCAAGTGACAAAGAAGGTCAATGATAATTACAGAAAGTCAATATAATTATAGAAGGTCAATATAATAATAAAGAGATTATTCCATCAAGAAGACATATTATACACATATATGCATCTTAGATCAGAGAATATAAACATATAAAGCAAACATTAACAACTAAAGAGAGAAACAGACAGCAATAATGATAGAGAACTTTGATACTACACTTTCAATAATGGATAGATCATCCAGATGAAAATTCAATAAAGGAACATTAAACTTAAGCTATACCTTAGACTTAATCAACACATATAGGACATTCTATTCAACAATAATGGAATACACATTCCTATTAAGTACACATGTAATAGTCTCTAGGATAGATCACGTTAGTACCACAAAACAATTCTTAACAAATTTAAGAAGATCAAAATCATATCAAGAATCTTTACTGACAACAATGGTATGAAAATAGAAATCAATGAGAGTAGAAAAATGGAAAATTCACAAACATGTGTAAATGAAACCAAATGCGTCTGAAAATGCACTCAAGAAAAAAACTCAAAAGTATGTTGAGACAAATGAAAATGGAAATACAACATAAGAAACCTTATAGGACGCAGCAAAAGCAATCTAACAAGAAAGCTTAAAGTGAAAAATGTTTACTTTAAAACAGAAGAAAGATCTCAAACAACACACCTCACATCAAGAAACTAGAAAAAGAACAAACTGAACCAAAAGTTAGCAGAATGAAGACACTAATAAAGACCAGCATAGGAATCAAATAGAAAATTGAAAAACTATAGAAAATATTAACAAAACTAAAAATTTTTTGAAAATATAAACAAAACCAATAAACCCTCAGCCAGAAGAAGAAAGAGAGAGGATGACATTAAAATTAGATATGAAAGAGGAAACATTATAAGGGATACCTCAGAAACAAAAAAGGATCATAAGAAATATTATGAACAATTACTTGCCAAAAATTGGATAATCTAGAGGAAATAAATTCCTGGAAACATACAACATATAAAGACTGAAGAGAGAAGAAATAGCCCGAAAAGACCAATGACAAAAAAAGTGATTGAAGTGGTAATCGAAATCCTCCTAACAACAACAAAAGCCTCAAATCAGAATTTACAGCAGAATTCTGCCAATTATTAAAAGAAGAATTAATATCAGTAATTCCTAAACACCTCCAAAAAACGAAAATAGAGGGAATACCTCCAAACTCATTTTATGAAACTAGTATCACCCTCACATCAAAGCTGACAGAGACACCACGAGAAAAGAAAACTATACGCCAATGTTGCTGCTGAACATAGATGCACAAATCTTCAACAAAAAACTCGCAAACTAAATACAACAACACATCAAAAAGATTATTCACCATGACTAAGTGGAATTTATTCTTGGGAAGCAAGTTTGCTTTAACATACATGAATCAATACATGTGACATACCACATTAAAGGATGAAAGATAAAAACCACAGGATCAAGTCAAAGATACAATGAAAGCATTTGACAAAGTCAATATCTGTTCATGATTTTTTTAAATCTTAAAAAATTAGGCACAGAAGGAAATGTCTTGAACATAATAAAGGTTATTGATGAAAAGCCCAAAATTAATATCATAATCAATGGGAAAAAACTGAAAGCTTTGCCTCTAATATATGGTACAATGTAAGGATTTCCACTGTCTCTGCTTCTATTAAACATAGTACTGATAGTACTAGCAGAAGCAATCAGACAAGAAAAAGAAAGTAAAGGTATCAAAATTGAAAAGGAAGAATAAAATTATAACTGCTTATAGACTGATCATGATTATACATGCAAAATACCCTATAAGACTACACACACACACGCACACACACACAACCTGTTAGAACTAACAAAACTAACAAATTCAGTAAAGTGGTAGCGTACGAAATTAACATGGTAAGATCAATTGCATTTCTTTATATCAACAATGATCTATTAGACACACAATTAAGAAAACAATTCCATTTATAATGTCATCAAAAAGAATAAACTACTTAGGAATAAATTTAACCAAGAAAGTAAAAGATCTGAACAATAAAAACTGTAAAATATTGATTAAAGAAACTGAATAATAAATGGAAAGTTCTGTGTTAATGGATTAAAGAATTAATATTGTCAAACTATCCATACTACCCAAAGAACTCTGCAGATTCAACAGAATCCCTATTAAAATTCCAATGATATTTTTCATAGAAATAGAAAAAACAATATCAAAGTTTGACTAGAACCACAGACTCTAAATAGCCAAAACAATCTTAGAAAGAAAAACAAAGTTGGAAACATACCACTTTCTGATTTCAAAATATATTATGAAACCATAGTGATTAAATATTATGATACTGGCATTAAAACACACAGACCAATGGAACCAAAAAGAGAGCTTCAGAAATAAATCCGAGCACATATAGTAAGTTATTTTCCAGAAGGCCACCAAGAGGACACAATAGGGAATGGATAGTCTCTTCCATAAATGGTGGTGGGAAAACTGAATGTCAACATGCAAAGAAATGAAAATGACCATTATCTTACAGCATTCACAAAAATCAACTTAAAATAAATTAAAGACCTAAATACAAGACCTCAAACTAAAAAACTCTTAGATGAAAATATAAGGAAAAGCTCTCAGATATAAATCTGGGAAATAATTTTTTGGGGTATCACAGCAAAAGCTCAGGCAACAAAACCAAAATTAAGAAATGAGACTATATCATATTAAGTTACTTCTACATAGCAAAATAAACAATCAACAAAAGAAAAGGCAGCTAAGGACTGGGAGAAAACATTTGCAAACCATGTATGTGTAAGGGGTTCATATCCAAAATACGTAAGAAATTCATACAACTCAATAGCAAAAAAAAAAACCTAATTTTAAAAAGGGGAAAGAACATAAATAGACATTTCTCCAAATAAGACATAGAAATGGCTAACGGATATATGGAAAGGTGCTCAACAATACTAATCAGGGAAATGCAAATCAAAACCATAATGAGATATCACCTGACACATGTTATGATGGCTATTACAAAAAAGACAAGAGATAAAAAATGTTGGCAAAGATTTGGAGAAAAGTGAACCCTGTACACTATTAATTGAAATGTAAATTAGCACAGCTATTACTGAAAACTGTATCGAGATTCCTCAAAAAATGAAAAAAAGAAATACCATATGGCTCAGAAATCTCTCTACTTTGTATATGTACATCCAAAGGAAACGAAATCAGCACTTCATAGAGCTATCTGTGATCCACGTTCACTGCGGCATTATCCACAACAGCCTGGATATGGAAACAACTCAGGTGTCCATCAATGCATGAATGGATAAAGAAATTGTGGTGTATATACCACGGAATATATTTAGTCTTAAAAAAAGAGATACTGGCATTTGTGGCAACATAGATGAGCCAGGAGGATATTATGCTGCGTGAAATGAACCAGACACAGAAAGAAAAGTACTGCATGATTTCACCTATATGTGGAATCTTAAAAAAGTTCAAATATATACAAATAGGGAGAATAACAGTGGTTTTCAGGGGGAGAGAGGCAGAGCAAAAGGAGAGATGTTCATCAAAGTACAAACCTGAAGTTACATAGGATGACTAATTATAGAGATCTGATGTATAGTTGAAAAATTATAGCTAAAAATACTGTATTGTATATTGAAAATTTGCTAAGAGAGTAGATTTCAGGTGCTCTTACCACAAAAAAGGTGAGAGCTTACTTATAATAATCATTTCACTATGTATATGTATATCAAAACATTATCTTGTACACCTTAAATATATGCAATGAAAAATAAATAAAAAATAAAAAATAATATTTGCAAAAATGCAATTGTGGCAAGTAGGTGACATTAGCATGCAGAAAGAAAAAGGTTTCTAACACTTGGGAAACACTAACAGAAATGGCAAATGACTTTGTGATGAACAATGAAATGAAAGTAAAACACATTATAAAACATGTTGAAAAACACTCCAGATGTCAACAACACTAAAACTTCAGACATTCAGATAATAAATGCAAGAAAGTATACAGAGTTTACTTCTCAACTTAATCCTAGTTAGGGCAGAATTCTGACACTATTCTCTGCTTCATTGCAAATGAGCATGAACATTCTTTAATGCAATGCATTCTGTTTTAAAGGTTTTACTACACACATAATTGCTCAAATCTCAGTTCTAGCTTAGTAAACAAAATGACTTGAAAGTCGATGGTCCATTAACAACACATATTTTCTAAAACTCAACAT
>NW_012108697.1:49405-90941 GCF_000951045.1 Mandrillus leucophaeus
TTCTTGGGATAAAGAGTGTTTAAGCACTTTCCATTATAACAACGAGTTTAAAAGGTGCAAGGAAAAAGCAACAATGTTTACTAAAATTCTATTTCAAAATATCTATAAGTTCAGTTACATCATATTATGCACATTGAGTCAGACCTAAAATGCCATAACCTGTTTTGAAATATTGTCTCAACCAATTTCCACAGGTTATAACCATTTCAAAGTGATTTACATTTGTCTGTGAGCAATTTTATTTAATTAAGAGATGTTTCTAATATTTTACAAAGAAAATAGCCTAGGTTTAACATTAATAAGCAAAAAGGCAGAGAGGTGGAAAGTTTTGTGCCAGCACCTTATGTGTAGGAAATTGGTAGTCAATAACAGGGCTGAGCAAACCTTAACTGCCTTTGGTATCAGCAATGGCCAGAGAATTTCTAGGGCTCCTGAAATCAGCATGCAGAAATCAACTAAGGAGCATCTGGTGCCCAAGTAACATAGGATTTAAATGTGATTTAAATGTGATTGAGACAGAAGTAGATGGGAACACATTTAGCAAGGAATTTCAGCCAAATATTCAGTACAAGTTGCGGCAAATATAAAAGATTAAGATACATGGTAGATTTGATATTAAATATTTTTGATAATGAAATACTAGTTACTGTCTTTTGATATAAGTTCCTAAAAACAAGTGAAGTAAATTTGAAGGAATTAGTTTTAGTGGAATAGCATTGGCAACTACAGTCTTTTTTCTTGAATAATTTCATTCATGCTTCATGTGTGTACATATATACATTTATATATATGTAGTTATATATAAAACTACATGTACATATGTAGATATATATATCTGCATATAGATATAGATATACATGTACATATGTAGTTATGTATATATAGCTGTAGTTATATATATAGCTTTCATTATATATGTATATATAGATACACAATATATGTCTTATATATAATTATATATAATGGCTGTAGTTATACATATAAAACTGCAGCTGTAGTTTGCTAGTTTGCTTTTTATCGTAAGCAAGACAAACAGAATCATGATTTTGCAAGAAATAATTGAGATAACCACTTCCCAAAGAATGTTCTGCTTTAAGTGGTTTACACAAGTTTAGGTTACCCATTTCTTTCCTGTCACAGGTTCTCCTACAATCAGACACAGAAGTATCTTTTCAGCTTTGTCTTTCAACTCTTTTCTTAATTACATACCTGGCATTTGATCATTCAGTATTTTGAAAACAATGGTACTGTCATAACTGCTAGTATTTTCCAAGGACCTTCTCTGTGCCCATACTGACTTTTAATAACATCCTAACCAATTTATCCATCGAGCAAAGGGCTACATATTCTTGATAGCTCAAATGGCACCTATTTGATGAGGGCTATTCTAACCATCTGCCTTCACCTGGTGTTGGAATTTAACACTTTGTGTTACTCATTTATCTTGGTCACTGAGTTGTAACATTCCCAAGGACACTGTGACTTCTGCTCGGAAAATGATAGACAGGAGACAGGGAAATACTGGGTAGAAGAGGGCGGTTTTCCGACAAAGACCCTACCCTCAAGCCTGGATACCCGTGGCCCTAAATGAGAACAGGTATTTCTGTTTCTGTGCCCCAAAAGTCACTTTTGGCCTGCCACACTCCCTATCATACCCCTAGCCATGCCCCCCATCCTGCTCCTATATAAACCCTGAACCCCAAGCTCCAGAGCAGACCAGCAGGTGAGGAGATGAGGAGGCAAGCAGACAGACAGTGGAACAATGTGAGGGAGAAAGAGAGAAGAGGGACATCTGAACACTGAGAAGAATTTGGCTGGGGGAAGTCAGGAAAGAGTTCGGCCACTGGGTGGCCCAACTCCAGAGGAAGATCACCTTCCCACTCCATCTCTGTTTCCGGCTCCCCATCCTTATCACTGAGAGCCACCTCTACCACTCAATAAAACCTTGCATTCACCTTTGAGCCCACAGGTCATCCAATTCTTCCAAGATGCCTGGCAAGAACTCAGGATACAGAAATCTGTCACACTGGCTCTTTACCCTGGCAATAGGGCAGAAGGTCCGTTGAACTGATTAACACTCAAGCCTTCTGCGGAAGGCAAAGCTGAAAGAGCTTGGTGACACTGGGGTTGCAGACACAACCCCCTAGACACTACAGTGGAGCTGGAGCCCAAAGCGCTCACCTGGCCTCTGCATCTGCCCATCTGCACGTTCCCCTTCCTTCAAAGGGTCTGAGCTGCAGGGCGACCAAACAGGCAAGCCACACTCCAGTTATACATCCTGCAAAGGGAATCAGGGAACTCTCCCATTTCCAAAACAACCCCTGACAAACAGTATTTAACATTAACCAAGACTTAGACCTTGAATATCAATTTTATGGTATTAATTAGGAAAGTCATAGATTCAGCCCAGACCTCTCTCTGGAAACCCAGACTTGTATATCCAAATGTCTGTATGTCCAACTGCTATGTGAACCTTCTCCCCCTGCATCTCTTTTAGGCATTTCAAACTTAACCTCAAATAATGCTCTTGGCTGCTGTCTAACTTCCCTCACATTTTTGTCTTTCCCAGTTCTTATGGTTTAGGTTAAGGTACCACTATGTATCTAGTTGTTGAAGGCAAAACCCTAGATTGTAGAGTGAGAATTAGTCTTCTTTTTCCCACCGATTGCATCCAGTCTATCAGCAGTGACAATATATTCTACCTCAAAAACAAATCCTAAATTTTCCTCTGTCTCTCCACCTCTATTACCACCTATGTAGTCCAAACAATTATTTTCTCTTATACCCTAGCCTCCAAATTGTTCTACTTCTTCCCTTGTTCCTCTATAATCCATTCTCCATACCGCAGCCAGAGCTATGATTTTCTTTTAACAATTTTACTGTAATACCATATCTAGGGTAAAATTTACTGTGATGTACAATTAAATGAATTTTAGTATATTCAGAGTCATATAACTGTCATTACACAATCTAATTTTAGAACATTTCCATCACCCCCAAAATCAAACTTCTGTCCATTTGCAGAAATTCTTCATTCCAACATCCATCTCTAGGTAGTCTCTTTATATTTCCCTTTTTCTTCACATTTCATATAAACAGTATCATACAATACATGGCTTTTTCTATGTGTCTATATAAACTTGAAAGAGAATATACAAAACCTACTTGAGGAAAACATTTTTAAATTCCCTAAAGTCACAAAAGTAGAACAGATGGTAAGACATAGAAACACGTCTTATATGAATAGGAATATTTTATAATTTTATAAATAACATTTTATAATAGAAATATTGGTTTAGTATTATGAATAGTAATAGAAATACATGAATATGAATTAGAAGGTTCAATATCATAAAGGTAATAGTTGAAAATAAATTAATTTATAATTTTAACTCTAACAATAAATATACCGACAAGCTATTTTCTCCAGAAAGTCACAAACTCTTTATAAAATCTATTTAGCAGAATAGTTATAGAAAATAATACATAATAAAATTATGCAAGCAAAAAATTAGAAGGAGCCAGTCTACTAGAGAGAAAATATATTGTAAGGTCTCAATACTTACAACAATGTTGTAGTAGTGCCTGGATGGGTAATCCAATAGAAGCTAACAGCCCCAAAATATATGGGAATATAATATGCAGTAATAACAGCATCTCAAAATACAGGGGTAAAGAATGTATTAATAAATAAATAGTGTTGGAATGATCTAATAGCTATCTGGAAAACAATAAGTTGAAGCAAATATTTAAATGTGTGATGGATCAAAGATAGAAATTCTTCATCACTGCTTCCGTCCATGAAAAAATAGGACAATCCATTTTTCCACACTTTTATGTCTGAGCTGGTCCTATACTGATTTTGCCAATATAATACAGGTGCAGGTGACACTGTGGAAATTATAGGTCTAGTCTACAAAAGGACTATAAGCTGCCACTTCCCTCCTCTTAAAACAGCTGCCATGGTATAAGAAAAGCCAGCAGCTATATGGATAGACCCATATGGAGGAAAATTGAGGTCCTTAGCCAACAGCCTGAGCTGAACTCTTAGTTAATGGGGGTAGAAGATTCTCCAACCCCAGTGAAGCTGACCCAGCTGATGCCATGTTGGGGAGAGATAAGCTATCCCTGCTGAGCACTGCTCAAATTATGAACAAACCCTATGCTTGGGTTGCTCAGGATGGCTGAAATCAACTGAAGGCTCAAATGAGAGCTCATGTGGAGTCCTAACTGAGGGCTCAGTTGAGGTCACTCTCTAGTAGTGTCAGCTCTCTGGATATAGGCCTCTTCACTGAGGAAGCCTTCATACATGGTAGCTAGATTCCAAAAAGGAGCATCTCATTAGTAAGCTCCAAAGAGGGAAGAAAAAGGATTGTCAGTATAATTAAGGGCTAAACGTAAAACTACCAACACATCACTCCAACCACAGTTGACTGGTCAATGCACTCATAGCCCCCATCTACAGTCAACATAGTACAGATGGGCATGAAAATCTGGATATTGAGGTCACTTGGGGGTGACCAAACTAACAGTGTACACAAAATGTAAAAATGAAGCCATAACTGGGTAAAATCCTGTGTAAACTTGAAGTAAGCTGAGTCTTTCTACCTACGATTCAAATTCCAGAAACCATAAAAGAAGTTTACAAAATTTGAAATCAAGCATAAATATATCTTCATGTTTGCTATGGTCAGGAAGTTTGTATCCTTCAAAATTTCACATGCTGAAATCTTTATCCCCAGCATGATGGTGTTGGGAGGTGGGGTCTTTGGGGAGGTGTTTCGATCATGAGGGCTCTGCTTTAATAAAAGAGATGGCAGAGGCCAGGTGCGGTGGCTCATGCCTGAAATCCCAGCACTTTGGGAGACCGAGGTTGGGGATCACAAGGTCAGGAGTTCGAGACCAGCCTGGGCAACATGATGAAACCCCATCTCTACTAATAAAAAAGAACACAAAAATTAGCCGGGCATGGTGGCGTGCACCTGCAATTCCAGATACTCAGGAGGCTGAGGCAGGAGAATTGCTTGAACCCCGGAGGCGGAGGTTGCAGTGAGCTGAGATCGCACCACTGCACTCCAGCAGAAGGCTAGCTAGCTGCTTTCACCATGTGATGATACAGCTGTAAGGTGCCATCTATCAACCAGGAAATAGCCCCTCACCAGACACCAAATCTGCTGATGCCTAGATCTTAGACGTCCCGCCCTCCAGAACTGTATGAAATACACTTCTGTTTTTATAAGCTACCCAGTTTATGGTATTTTTTTACAGCAACCTTAATAGAGTAATACATTGTTTTTTTAAAAAAAAAGTATTTAAAGAATTAAATGGTAAACTGAGAAAAAATATTTACAACTCATACCAGAGACAAACAGTTATCTTACTCAAGGTTAAAGAGCTTCTAGAAATAAAGAACAAAAAGATCAACAATCTAAAAGAAAAATGAGTAAAGGACATGAATAGTTTGCAGAGAAAGAAAATACTGCCCTTGAACACTGGAAAATATTTTTGGCTTTGCTCTTCTTCAGGATGTGCAAATTAGAACCACTTTAAAACATCATTTCTCACTTATCAGATGGCAAAAATCCAAAGTTTGACAAAATACTCTTCATGCAGTTGGTAGGAAAATAATGTGGTAAAACCCTATAGAGGGCAATCTGCTAATAGCTATAAAAATTACAAATATATTTTCCATTAAGCAAGCAATTCCATTTACAATTTATCCTATAATTATATCTGCACACATACAAAATGAACAATGTACAAAGTTCATAACAATGAAAAAGAAAAACATCAAGAGTCTGTTTATAGGGACTAAATAAGTTGGGGTATAATCATACTGCAAAATAGAATGCATTTATAATAAAAGAAACAAAAGAGGTTGGCAATGGAAAGATATCCAGTTATATTGGTAAGTGACAAGAGGAATGTGTAGTAGAGGATACATACCATATTTCTTCAACTCTAACAGATGAGGTTTTTCACATTTTAATATTTCTAACATTGCAATGTACTTTATAATCAATGTTGTCACCCTTTAATTGCCAAGATTTTTTCTTTCTTGGTGTTACATAAAAATGTGCAAATTGAACTCAGGTTTAATGAAATATGGAAATATATTATTTTTGTATAATAAAGGAGGGATACAAGTTTACATATTTGCATATGTTGATGTTGGAATATGCAATATCATGATAAAGGAAACCTGGAAGGATACATAATAAACAAGTGTTTATCTATGAAGGCAGGGAGGGAAAGTGTGGACTAGGTTATAGATAAATGTAAAACTTTTAAATGTATAACTTTTTATTTTTTCCTAAATTTGAATTATGTTAATATATTACTTATTTTAAAAATTAAATTAAATTGAAATAAAACCTAACACTCCAAAATCAAATTTCGTTTTTAGAAATCTAGTATAGAAGAACCCACATTTGTTTTTTACGTACTACCTCATATTCTAGCTAAGATGAAAGCTGAGTTTTTTCCAAGCATTAAGAACTTGCTGAGAGCTTTATATTTAGAATCTAAATTCTGGCAAAGATATTTAAGATAATATCCAGTTCACGTAGACACGAACATATGTGCTTTATAATCAATATTACCTGAAAATATTACTACCAAAGTGATGTTGCTGGCATTTAAAATCTTTAATAAAGCAAAAAGAACATAGCTTTAGTAATTGGGCATCCTATTTTCAATGGCTATACTTAAATTGTTTAGCAATCCTGTATTCAGGTAATTAAATTAACGTTAAATATTAAATTTTTAACATAAAAAGATGAAGCCAATTATAATTTATTCTGTTTCTTGTGAATTTCAATATTGAGTAAGGACTTCTCTTTTTCCTTCTCTTTATATTGAATATCACCATGATTCAACAGCCTGAACAAAAGGGCACTGGCCACTTACTATGTATGACAACAACTTCTGCCAGGCGTGATTCTATGTACCCACATTCATAAAATGTTTTATTCCACTGTTATCGTTAACTGCCAGCTTTCAGCAACAAAGTCACCTTCACTTGAAATCCAACAAACATTTATATTAAGAAAAAATAGGAAGTAATTCTAAGCACAATAATTAGACATATTAAGTAGAATAATAACTAGATAAAGGATGACAGTACTCAGGCTGCCACCAAATATTTCACTCATTAGGTAGCAAAACTATACAGGTTTTATAAAGGTTAAACAGAAAGAGATCATAGACATTGTGACTGTTGCTTATTATGCATTATTCTCCTTGCCAAGATTTTTCTGGAGAGTGTATTTAGTTTTCACCATTCTCATTGATTCTAACTGTTATTAAAATACCTCCTAGTTGTTCACTAATGAGCAGGTAATTCACTAATTAGGAAACATTAAAAATAAGTACATTTTAACAAAATAAAAATGTTCCTGCATTATTCTAAAATTACATCTCAACATAGAATTTGAATCAGTATATGATTAAAATTTTGGATTAAAAATAGACTAAAACTATCAACAATGACAGCAAAAGTGAAATGAATCTTAAAATTCTTCATTTTTTAATAGGTTGCCAGCATGCATGGCATCCCTGGCTAAATCATGTGATATGTACTTTTAATTAATATAAATTTTTTTATAAAATAGATCTGCAAAATTAAGTGGAAAACAGTTTTCACCAGGCAAACTCTAATTTTGAATTCATCTTCAGGACAAAATGAGATACATTTTCATTTAGAAAAACTTATTCCAATACACATGAAAGAGTAGCTAAAACACAGTAGTTCACTTTACCACACATATTAAAAGGAAAAGAAGGACAGTAATCTAAAAAAGCATTACTTTGAATTTGTAAAGTATTAACCTCACTAAACTGTGATTTAATACATTAAGATTCTGGATAATAATCAACTACCTACATAACATTTCACAGCTACCATAAGATTCTACACTCAATCTTTATTATAAAATTAGGAAATTTTCAGTTTTAAAACTAAATGCCACAGTTTACCCAATATTGGGTACTTGCTGAACAAGTGTGTTAAGCAAATAGGAGGTTCTTGACAAATACTTATTGTTTGTCCTGGCTGGACAAACAGGTATATCATTTACCACGCCTTCTACAAAATTGAATTTCAGTTGCTAGTAATTGGAATATGATTCATTAACAAGTGTGCCATTAAGTGATTATAAATGTGTTGATACTCATTGTTCTTGAGCAGCCTCCTGGGGTGTGTGTGAAAGCCCCTGGGCGGAATACCTACAGCCACAATCAGCCTCCTCTACTAACCTTAGTGTATCTTGCAAACATTATTTTAATATGCACCTTAATGTGAAATTGTCTAGGTATCATAATACAATAACAATTGCATTATTTCTAAATATAGTATATGTAAAAAAAAAATCAATAATGTAAGTATCTAGGCAGTTTTTCTTGTTTCAGCTGACTGATAAAGTAACCTAAAGTAGTCCATAGAGGTTATAATTTAGCTTTCTTATATACTCCACTCAGATTCCTAAAATATTTATAATAGTCTCCATAGTATCATTTAGCAACTCAACTGTCCTAAAATAGTGCATTTTAATTAGATTTTGCATTTCAAAGCACATTCTACATAGAAAACAATTTTATGCAACTTATATCAATACCCTAAGATAAAAGAATAGCCAAAGGTTATATGTAAATTACTAATTATCTAAAGGAAGCAAAACTGATTTGCTGCTTAATTTATGTTAGCTCATCTGTTAGGCAAATAACCATTCTGAAAGTAATAATAAATTGTCCACATCTACAGGAGATACGTGCTTCATATTAAACAATATAATACAAAACCAGCTTCTAAGAAGAGCATATTTCTTGCACTATGATTAGAAAACTATGGCTCTTGCCCAGGTGCAATGACTTACACCTGTAATCCCAACAATTTGGGAAGCTGAGGTAGTAGGACTGCTTAAGCCTAGGCGTTCAAGACCAGCCTGGGCCATACAGCAAGATACCATCTCTAATAATAACAAAAAAGAAGAAGAAGAAAAAAGAAAACTATAGCTATCATATAGAATTGTTTAAACAATTATGTGTTTTCTGAAAGTCAAAGATAGTTTACCAATTATAGACCTCATTGGAGTTCACAATGTCAGTACTTCAGCATGAATAGAAATAAGAAATAAGAAGCTAACATTTTTACTCAAACAATTTTAGAGAAATAGACTGAGTAGAATCTTGCTAACCTGTATGTTTAAGGAAATTAATGTTATTTATGGTAATAACCTGGCATTTTTAGGAACAAAATATACTTTTATGCTAGTAGAAAAATTTAGGATGGCAATAATAAATAATAAAAAAATCAAATGGTAAATTTGCAAAATATATAATGATTTTTAAAGTTTTTAATTATAATCTTATATAGTTTGATTGAAAATACTTACCATGTACAGATTTGAAATTTGGATGCTATTGTACCATAAGCTATTACTAGTTGATGAGTGTGTGCTTCTAAGCCATTCTAAGTCAATTTCCAAAGCAAGCCATTAGGATCAAAGTAGTAAATATTAATTGCTGTAAATGCATAGGTGGAAAGCTAGAACTTGAAGGCTGTAAGTCTGTACCATTACTTAACACAATAATACGATACAAACTTTATACTTGCATAATATAATAACCATGCAATTACATAGTCCTTCTACACTAATATAAAAAGCAGTTACACACACACACACACACAAACTCACACACACATTCATTTAAATGAAGGAAAAAGTAGCAGAAGCCTTTATTATTTTATATTAGTCATATTTCATAGAATTTATAACATGATCTAAAGCAGTTTGCCAACATTTTAATTTAATTCTCTAAGACTGTAATTTAGCTTGCTGTGTCTTAAATTTCCTACTGAAATTCTCAGTCATTTTCCTTATATTACTGTTATAAACTTGAGTTAGAGCCATGTAGTTTTTGAGAGTACTCCACTGTAGTGTGGTTCTAAAAATTATTTCTCAGAATTACATAGCTGGATTGGTATCCTGGAATTCTTAAAAATATCTCTCTAAAAGAATATTCTAAGTGCATTAGAAATGCTCCACTGTAGAAATAAATAGTAAAGAGAAATAAAGATATAAAGTGGTCAAAATGTGACTATAATGGAAAAAATACATTTTTGACTTCTCATCAATAGATGTGAAATATTTTTATGTTGCTAAATAATTCAGAATTATAACAATTTATTAGAACTTTACAGTTACATTAAAAATATACAAAAACAGGGTATAAAGAATATGCTATTATTAGTGTAAGTAATGTAGAAAAAGATGTGTATTCATATTGCTTCGGTATGTATAAAATAACTTCAGAAGAATATACACACAAACAAAACCCTGATAACACTGATTGGCTATAGAGAGGAGGGAATAATTGAGTGGGTGGGTAATGCTGGTGGAAATGTTGAACTCTGAAACCTACAGACATATCACCTATTAAAAATAGATATGAAAACATGTACAAGGTATAAAAATAATGCTTGATTTGATAGCAAACTGTCCATGTTTATTTCCAATAAAGAGGAGATGACTTCTAAAAATCTCTTCCATTAATAGAATAAAATTTTATAATACCAAATTGCCAAGGAAAGGAAATACATAAATCTATTAAAAAGAGATATAACAAAAAAATTATCTTCAATTCTAGCTACTCTAGGAACTAGAACAAATTGGCCACAGCAAATGAGTTTGAATGGGCTGTGGGAATACAGAATCAAGCTCTGATTGACTGCCCTTGTTCAAAGTATTGGTTACAACACTTCATAATTGTTACAATATAATAACAGTGGATTTCAGACTTGAAATAATTAATATCCTATAATAGTTAACATTTTCAATATTACATTCATGCATGAATCTAATACCATGTTCATTCAATATACTCTAATAATGCTTTACCTAAATATCATGACTAAAGTAAATGAATCATTTCAGTGAATGACAATAAACTAAATTAGACCATAATTATGCTGGCATCAAAATGATTTAAAAATAAATAAATATACTATACAGCAGGAATACCCGGTAATTTATAGATAAGGACAGTACAGGCTGAACACCAGTTCAGCATGATTTCCAGTACAGATGTGATTCTTGGACATGAGGAGAACAGGATTACTTATCTAATGGGGATATCAAAATCAACCAGACTAGGCCTCTTTTTCTAATTATATTTTAAGACATCCTCTTTGGTTGAGAACCACTGTTATAGTGAACCACTACTAGTGATGGAGTATGCACAATATCTATCATTCAGTATATTACCTATTTCCATGTTCCTTATAATGTGGTTGAATTATTGTGAAAGCCAATTATCCAGGATGCTATTATTGCAAACATATTTTTATTCTGAGATAAAATACAAAATAGTTACTAAGACAACTATGTATTGTTAAACGACTAAATTTATTTTCAGAAAATTAATAAAGCATTATAATAACTATGTTCAAATCACAATAAAATTATTTTGTTTAAGGTTTTTTTTCCTTAAATTAGAACCAGTAGAATATATTTTAAAAGCTCACATGACAAGAAACTTTAGTTCATAAATAATACATACTGCTGAATTCTGTATTAGGTTTAAATCTGTATATAAATGCCTAACTGTTAACAGTATATACCTAGCAAACAAATTCCCCTGCAAGGGGAGGTAGGTGGTGGTAGGAAGAGAATTGCTCAACACGGATGTGCGAATTATGGCATAATTCTTTAAATGAAGGAAATTCTATATTTTAAGCAACAATTTACAGAATGATGACTGAAGTTAATATGGAATGTAGGTAGCATTATCACCTGCAAACTCAACTTTTAACATGTCAAATCCTGTCAACAAAATTCAGGGAAACTATATTACTATCATTCCACAATAATTTATGTAATATAAAGAACCTTATACTGTTGCTTTAACAGGCGCTCACCAGAAGCAGATACTGGTCCCATGCTTCTTGTACAGCCTGTGGAACCATGAGGCAAATAAACCTTCTTCCTTTAGGTATGGTCCTTCATAGCAACACTAAAGAACTAAGAAATATACTGTGTAGTATAATAATACCATCTTGATTACTATAATTTTGTAGTAAGTTTGAATTCAGGAACTGTAAATTTGTTCTTTTTCAAAAATGTTTCTGCTAGTTAGGGTCCTTTGTATTTCCATATAAGTTTTTGAATCTACCTGTCAATTTCTAGAAATGTATTAGCCCATTCTCACACTGGTTATGAACTTAAGCCCAATTTGTGCAAGACATACCTGAGACTGGTAGAGGTTTAATAGACTTACAGGTCAGCATGGCTAGGGAGGCCTCAGGAAACTTACAATCATGGCAGAAGGGGAACCAAACACGTCCTTATTCACATGGGGACAGGAGAGAGAATGAGTGCCCAGTGAAGGGGGACTCCCCGTATAAAACCATCTGATCTCAGCTGGGCGCAGTGGCTCATGCCTGTAATCCCAGCACTCTGGGAGGCCGAGGAGGGTGGATCACCTGAGGTCAGGAGTTCAAGACCAGCCTGGCCATGGTGAAACCCCATCTCTACTAAAAACACAAAAAATTAACTGGGCATGGTGGTGTGTGCCTGTAATCCCAGTTACTCGAGAGGCTGAGGCAGGAGAATCACTTGAACCCAGGAGGCGGAGGTTGCAGTGAGCTGAGATCACGCCATTGCACTCCAGCCTGGGCAACAAGGGTGAAACTCTGTATTGAAAAAAAAAAAAGAAAAGAAAAGAAAAGAAAAAAAAAAAAACAAAAACCACCATCTGATCTCAAGAGAACTAACTCACTGTCATGAGAACAGGATGGGGGAAACCGCACTCATGATTCAATTATCTCCATCTGGTCCCTCCCACGTCATGTGGGGATTATGGGAACTACAATTCAAAATGAAATTTGGGTGGGACACAGACAAACCATTTCAACAAAGAAGCTTGTCAATTTCTACAAAGAAATTTGTAAATCAACCATTTAGAGCATAAGATTCAATAATATTTAAATTTTTCATAAAGCTATACAACAATTACCACAGTCTAATTTTAAAACATTTTCATCATCCCAGAAAGAACCCATGTACCCATTAACAATCATTCTCCATCTGGCCCCACATTCCATCAAATACCCAAGCACAGCCCAAGGCAACCGTGAATTTACTTACTGTCTCTTTAGATTTGCCTAATGTTTTCAAGGCTCTTTCACTGTTATAACATGCATCAGTACTTCACTCCCTTTTAATGTAGAATAATATTCCATTTACACATATATCACCTTTTATTTGTCCATTCATCAGTTGCTGGGCATTTGGGATATTTCTACTTTAAAGCTGTAATGAATAATGGTGCTATGAACATTAATGTAAAAGTTTTATGTAGACCTATGTTTTCATTTTTCTTCAGTATTCACCTAAGAGTGGAATTGCTGGGTCATATGGAAACTTTAACATTGCAAGGAATTGTCAGACTGTATTACACTACAAAGTGGCAGTTTTAAATATCCAACAACAATGTAGGAGGGATCTAATTTCTCCATAGCCTCACCAACATTTTGGTGATAACTGGTGATGATTATTGGTGAATAATAATAACAGTATTATCAATCACAAGCATTTAGTGGTATCTTATTGTAGGTTTGATTTCTATTTCTGCTAATGCTAATCTTGTTGAGCATCTTTTCATTTTCATGAGTTGCTGACCATACACACACACACACACACACACACACACACACACACACACACGCAGAGTTGTCCCTCGGTATCTGCAGGAGATTGGTTCCAGGATCTCTGCAAGAATACCAGAATCCACAGATGCTCAAGTAACTTACTTAAAAATGGTGTCATAGTGGCATATAACCTATGCACATTTTCCCATTTGTTGCAACCAACTACACCACTAACAATCAATGCCAAGCCCTTACAGCATCTCTAGATTACTTATAGTGCCCAATACAATGCAAATATTATGTAAATAGTTGTTATAATGTATTTTTATTTATTTTATATTTATTGTTATATTTTTCAACATTTTTTCAGAATATTTTCAATCCTTGATTGGGTGAATCCACAGATGTGGAAACCATGACTACAAAAGGCAAACTGCATTTATTATATGGAGAGATGCCTATTCAAATTCTATATTCATTTTAAGTGCGTAATTTGCCTTTTGATTACTGACTTGGAAGAGTCCTTTGCATATTTAGATACAAGTATGTTATCAGATATATGATATGCAAAAGTTTTCTCCCATTCTGGAGGTGGTATTTTCATTTTCTTCAGGGTGTCTTTTAAGCAGAAAGATTTTAATTTCAATGAATTCCAATTTTTTTTTCTTTAATCATCTTTTCTTTTGATGTCATGTCTAAGAAGATTCTGAAAGGTCAAGAAGATTTTCTTCTGTATTTTCTTCTAAGAGTTTTATAGTTTAGGTCTTACATATTGGTGTATCGATTCCTGTTGACTTTATTTGGGTATGGTGATATGAGTTATGGGTCCAACTTCATTCTTTTGCATGTGGCTACCCAGTTGCCTAGCTCCATTTGTTGCAAAGATGAATCTTTCTTCCATTTAATTGTCTTGGTACACTTGTAAAAAACCAATCAACTATAAATGTAAGAGTTTATTTCTAGATTCTCAGTGACATTCTATGGATCCAAATATCCAGTCTTATGCCCATATCACACCATCTTGATTACTACAGTTGTACAGTAAGTTTGAATTTATGAAGTGTAAGCTTTGTTCTTTTTCAAGAATAGTTTTGCTGTTTAGGGCCCTTTGCATCTCCCTGTGTATTTTAGGATATACTTGTCAATTTCTACAAACAAGCTACCTAGTATTTGGGTAAGTATTATGTTGAATTTGTAGATCAGTTTGGGAGTACTGTCATCTTAACAATATAAAGTCTTTGAATCCATCAACATATAGTATCTTTCCATTTATTTAGGTCTTCTTTAATTTCTTCCAACAATGTTTTATAGTTTTCAGAGTGATATGGTTTGGCTGTGTCTCCACCCAAATCTCATCTTGCATTGTAGCTCCCATAATTCCCACCTGTCATAGCAGGTACTCAGTGGGAGGTAACTGAATCATGGGGAGGGTCTCTCGCATGCTGTTCTCATGATAGTGAATGAGTTTCATGAGATCTGGTGATTTTAGAAAGGGGAGCTCCCCTACACAAATTCTCTTGCCTGCCACCATGTAAGATGTGACTTTTCTCCTCATTCACCTTCTGCCATGATTGTGAGGCCTACCCAGCCATGTGGAACTGAGAGTCAATTAAGCCTCTTTTCTTTACAAATTACCCAGTCTTGGGTATGTCTTTATTAACAGTGTTAATATGGACTAATATACATAGTATATGTTTTCTACAGATTTTGTTAAATTTGTTCCTATGTATTTTGTTCTTATTGATGCTATTTTGAATTGAATTGTTTAGTTTTATTTTCAGATTCTTAATTGCTAATGTATAGAAATACAACTGATTTTTATATTGCTCTAGCATCCTGAACCTTGCTAAAATTGTGTATTAGTTCTAACAGTTTTTTTAGTGGATTTCTAAGGAATTTTATTTACAAAACATGTTATTTGCAAATAGAGACAGCTTTACTTCTTTCTTCCCAATCTAGATGGCGCTTATGTCATTTCCTTGCCTAAATGCCCTGACTACAATATACAGTAAAATGCTGAATAGAATTAGAGAGTGGATATCCTTGATTTGTTCCTGATATAAGTGATTTTAAAAAAGTTAAGTACGATGCCAGATGTGGGTTATTGGTAGACGCCTTTTACCAGGTTGAGGATTTCCTTTTTGTTCCTAACTAGCTGGGTGTTGTTATGGTTAAAGGTTGTTGGACTTTGTCAAATGCTTTTTCTGTATCTATTGAGATTCTCGTGTGATTTGCATCCAAACTCCTTTTATTGGTGAATGGTATTTAGAAATCAAAATCTAGGCAATATGTATGCTACAAGAAAGGGAACCAGAGATCCTTGGAGAAATGGCTAATTCTAGGACTGGGGCAAGAAGTATACAAGCTAAACTTGAAGTTTCTTATAGTACCAAAATGTAAGAGGGGGCGTGCATGCACCCTCACACACACACACACACACACACACACACACACACACACCAAGAATGAGAGTATGTTAGGAATGGAGGAACCGTTGGAAAGAGTTCTCTAATATTAGAAAACAAGATCTGGGTGCTAGATGTGCTTGCTGTAAACAGAATGTTGATGTATCTAATTGGAAATTTAAAAATAACAAATGCAATCTCTGTGCTTGCTATAGGTTTATTTAGATTTTATATCTTTTGAATTGGTTTTGCTAGTTTGTGCAAGCTCTAGAGCTAATGATGGGGACAGTGGCCCATAACTCTCTTAAATAATTTTCCTGCTTCAGGAGCAGGGTGTCCAGCAGAGGTGTTACTTTTTTGTATTCTCATATTATCTCCTCAGTCACGAAATCTCTACCCTATAAGAAAGGTGGAGAGAGGGAGACTTGGGCCCTGTTATTATCAGGCTGCTGTGCCTTGAGAAGAGCTTCTTGCCATACAAGTGGGGCTCATTAGAATGAGAGAGCCTCAGGCCTCAGCTGATTTTGTCTGGAATACAGCGTCTGCAAAAGGGAGCTGGGGGGATAAGAAATGCTAGTCACAGTGAGCTAGGAGCGGGTAGGAAGGGAGCAAGTTGAGGCTCAAATGCTATAGATTTGCTGTTCTTACTGAGAATTAGTAGATTTTCTTAAACAAGTGTGAGGCAGGAAAATAGGGTCTGCAGACAGGGAACTTAAGGTCAATTTGAGCAAACTTCTAAAAGAGAAAACACCAAGGTCTAGGGGCAGAAAATCTAGGGCCAATTCATGATGACTTCCCAAAACTGGATCAAAAGGAAAACGCCTGGGTTTGGGGGCAGGGAACCTGAGGCCAATTAACACCAACTTCCTAAAACTAAACCAAAAGGGAAAAAAAACCCTCTCTCCCCAAGCTGAGTAACAAAGGATCAAAAGCTACTCTCCCTACAGCCCTCCCCCTTCCACCACATCTCAGACAGAAAAGGAGAGTGCCTTGGATAGGCCACAGACCAAGCAGGGATCATCCCTTTATCCGCATGGGGTGCCAGTTCACCTCAGCCTTTAACTAGTCACAAACCAAAACCTTCTTCCAGATAAGGGGTAGCCAATAAGAACCTCAAATTGGGTACTTAAAGTCCAGAAAACTTTGCACCCAGGCCCTTGAGCAGCTTGCTCAGGCCTGCTCCCACTCTGTGGAATGTTTTCTCTCTTTAACAAGTTTCTGCTTTTGCTGCTTCTTTCCTGCATTTCATTCCTCTGCTACTTTGTGCGTTTTGCTCAATTCTTTGTCCAAATCTTCAAGGACCTGGGCAACTCATAGTCAAGACCCTCCACCCGTAACAAGTGTTTATTTTCCGTATGCACTTAAAACTATTTCCAGATATTTTAAATGGTTTTTATTTTCTTTTTTTTGAGATGGAGTCTTGCTCTGTCGCCAGGCTGGAGTGCAGTGGCTGGATCTTGGCTCACTGCAACCTCTGCCTCCCAGGTTCAAGTGATTCTCCTGCCTCAGCCTCCCAAGTATGTGGGACTACAGGCACGTACCACCACACCCAGCTAATTCCTGTATTTTTAGTAGAGAGGGTTTCACCATGTTGGTCAGGATGGTCTCGATCTCTTGACCTCATGATCCGCCAGCCTCAGCCTCCCAAAGTGCTGGAATTACAGGTGTGAGCCACTGAAACCAGCCGGTTGTTTGTTTTTTAAAGATTTTTCACTAGTTAATGATGTTTGTCTGGGGAATAGGTCTCAGGGGCTCCTCTTGCTGTCACTCTAGAAGTCATCTTGTTCTATTCTTTCTCATCAAACTTCAATCAAACTTTTGCATCTATCAGTCCACTAAAATTGCTGTTGTTGGGGTCAGCAATTATTTCTAAGTGGCTAAATACAACGGTCAATTTTTCAGTTATTTCACTTGAACCACCAGAAGTTTTTGGACAACTGATAACTCTGTTCCTTTTTATACAGTGTTTCCTTGGCTTCCAGAAGCTCAGGGTTTTTTTCCACCTTCATTGGTAGCTGCTTTCCAGTATTCATGCTGGTTGCTTGTCTTCTCTCTGACTTCTTAAATTTGAATGCCTCAGGGCTTAATCCTCCTCTCTGTGTAAATTTATCTAGTCCCAGGGTTTCAAATGCCATCTACATGCTGAGATTCCCAAATTTAACTTCCTACTCAGCTCTGTTTCCTCATGCCAGATGCAACTCCTGCCTCCTTGATAGATCTAATTAGATGTCTAGTAGATGTACCAAACTTAACATTAAAAATTAAACTCCTTTCCCTAAACCAATTTTACTTGGACTAACCACAGAAGCACAGTGATCAGCTTAAAATCAGATCCTTTTAACTTAGATATCTTTACAAGTTTGTTGGAAACCCTTCAATAGTTTCCCAGCTCTGTCAGAGTAGAAGCTAAAGCAGTGTTTCTAGGCCAATAGTGCATATTAGAACATTTGAGGGCTTTAAAAATAAACACACTTGGCTGAGCCTCACACATAGAAATTCTGATTTTGTATATCTGACGGGGATGGAACAGTAGAATGGCATGCAAATACACACACACACACACACACACACACACACACACACACACACATTTTAAAGATCCACAGGTGATTCTCAAGGGTCTACTAGATTGAGAACCATCGCATTACAGTAGAAATGGAGGAGGAGTCCAAGATACACAGGAGTTGTTGTTAGTAATATTAATGTATAATGCTGATCATTCTTTGTATGACATATCAATAACAGCTAACATTTATTGAAGTCTGTTAGGTAAAATGCAGTGGGGTTATGCATTAATTCGCTTAGTCTTAAACACCTTATAAAGAAGGTTCTACCATATTTGATTGACTCTAAGAAACATTATTTCACATTTTAATATCTCTAAACCCTAATGTGTTTTAAAATCAATGACATTGTATAATCACTGCTGGCCAGAGGACAGTTGTGATGTAGTTCTCATTGCCTGCACAGACATAAACTTGATTATTGTAGTCAATGATACTATGTGAAACATACAATATATTTAGCTTAACTCAAAAAGTGATTTTTAAAATCTTGGACTATGAAGGTGAATAAGTTGTAGCAAAACTTTACCCAATTTATTTTGCTTTTATTTTCCTCTCTCTATAAATATGAATGACATACAACAAAACTATATCTAAATAATTATATAAGAGCTCTTTCAATATGTAGAAAATAAATATTCTCAGTGGGAAGTGAACATTGTGCAATAGTTGAATAAGTGTCATGTTTTCTTTGTAACTGGTACATCAAATAATGATTGATTGTGTCATAATATTAGATGAAATACAACATATTTCCTGTACAACAAACAGATGCATAAGTTACATTATAAGTGGTCCATTATGAAACCAACTTGTTCAAACTCAGGCTATCTGTAAAGTTCTCTGTATGGTTCAGTCTGACAGACTTGGTTTTAAGTTACAGCTTCTTCTTTTATTAGTTGTAAGCTTTGAGCATTGCACTCTAGTCTCCTCAAATTCCTTATATAGGTAAAGGGCAAATATACATATTTTTAGTGTGAAAATTAAATACTATTTTTATTAAGTGCCTAACTTAAAATGTTACGTCATGTTCTCTCAACTTGCCCATTATTTGACTATTTGTTTGCATTATAGTTATCAAATAACATAGTCTTTCTTCTTTATCAAATACCAACAGACCCATAATTTCCATGCACGTTATGCCTGTGCATGTGTGATTGATACAAATAGCAACATCAAAAAAACTATGTCATGTATTTTCCAGTTAATAATATAGATTTTCAGATCTGTAAACATTTTTGAGGGCTGGGATTTTATTTGGCTTGTTCATTGCTGTACTTGTCTAAAAATGTGCTTGAAACAACAATAGTGGTTCAATAAATATTTGTTGAAGGAAGGAATAAACTAATTTAATATTAACACAAATATGTCTCATTCTTTTTTTCAGTTACCTAATAAGAACACAGAACTTCTTTCTAGAATCTTTTTGAACGATATGAAATAGTTTTGATATACAAAAATCTCTCTGTAAGTATCTATAAATGAGTATACTTTGAAAAGGTAGGCAGGTACATATCTTTAAGATATATTTTCAGAAATCTAACTAGTGAGCCAAAGAGTTTTTAATTTTGATAAATAATATATGGAGTAAACATCTTTTATTTTTGCTTGCCCAGTATAACTCTCCCTTATTTTGAAAACAAATCAAGATTCTACTTTAGAGAATTATTCCTTTTTACTTCTCTCTGAGTTCCTGTGGATTTTATGAGGTTGAACCCACCCCTGAGCTCCAGGGTGAGCATTTGTGTTGAAAATAAGGTTGCCAGATTGAGCAAATAAAAATACAGAACACCTGGTTAAGTTTGAATTTTAGATAAAAAATGAACTTTTTAGCATAAAAACACATATATACACATAAACATCAGACACATATATCGAGATATACATTCGTTTGAGTATATAAGACAGATAAGATGTTGCGGTTAGTGAGACTACATTTTTTAGAATAAATCAGTATAATGTTTTAGTCTAAGTGACTGGGTCTAAATATAAAGATAATAGCATATAATAAAGAAAAAGTGATTTGAGACAAATCTGTTATATCGCACATATAGTAAAAACAGTGTCCAAAGTTTTTTGGTTTAGGGTTTTTTTTTTAAATTAATCCTGTGTATAATTATGAAACAGTTCACATTTACTTCCATTACTAATCTGATTTCCAGAAAACTTTTCAATATATTCTATCTCCCTATGCATGACATCACAATAAAGTAAATCCAGGTGCTCCCCTAAGAACTCTGTACGTGTATGTGTGTGTGTCTGTCTGCCTCACTGAAATGTTTTAAAACTACAAATTCCCCAATAATGGGGTCAATGTCTTTTTCTTTATATCCTCAGTATTTATCAATTTGCTTATAATATAGCAAGAAACTGATACACCTTTGTTGAACAGAGCAAAATGGAAGCACTATATTTACCATAAGGTCTTTGGAAACAGGTTTAAAAGACATATATCAGTTATTTTTCAAATCTCAGCCCCATACATATTTGACTTCTCAATTCAAGTTATTTTAAAGTAAATTTATGTTAAAATTTTCAAAGTATGATAATGCAATAGGCATGCTGAAGACCTGTAATTTCTAGTCTCACAGGATAAAGGAAGAAAATTAATACAATAATAATCATTTTAGTTTGCAATTCAATAAAAAGCAAATGACAAGCAACAGTAAGTTGACATTGTGGCCATTAACTGCAAAGACATTTATTTGAGTGAAATATTTACTAATGAGTTTTAAAAAGTATGTGTTTAATGGAAAGCTTTATCTATATGTTAAAATGTTTAAACATTTACAAACTACAGAGCTTTGAAGTGCCATGAAATTCTACAAAAGGTTGCAGGCAGTACGTAATCAGTTAATTTGAATTTATCCACCTAAACTAACACTTTCATTGTTTCCTTAATGTTTTTATTCTGTGCCCAGTCCTCTTTCTGTAAATATATTTAGTGTCTCAGGAGAAAAGAGTAGTTCAATTTGTAAAACACGGCTACATTGCATTAATATTACTTAGATGAGAGTCTATTTATCACTATTTACCACGTCAGAGAATATTTTATAACTAATTGGTTTATATACCCATAAAATGTCATTATTAAAGTATGGTTTAATATTATTACTTATGTCTGGTTTTGTAACAATAAAACAGGTATAGAAGGAAAGAACTAACATATTTGCCTCTGGAAAACTAGTTTGTTACTCAAAGCTACTAAAACTCTACTTGTGGATATTGGTTTATTATTTTTAACTCAAATTTAAGGGTGATAATAAAAAATACAAATCTAGGTTTATGCTTCATGATTACAAACTGTGCAGGGAGATAGGGTATTATGAACATAAATTCAGTCCCTCATTGGACATGTCTTATCCTCCAAATTCTCCTGTATTGATTTTGAAGCAGAAGAGAAGTCTAATATGTGAGAAATATTAAAAAGTAGTGTGGTCACCCGGCGCAGTGGCTCACGCCTGTAATACCAGCACTTTGGGAGGCCAAGGCGGGTGGATCACCAGGTCAGGAGATCGAGAGCATTCTGGCTAACACGGTGAAACCCCGTCTCTACTAAAAATACAAAAAAATTAACCGGGCATGATGGCGGGCGCCTGTAGTCCCAGCTACTCTGGAGGCTGAGGCAGGAGAATGGTGTGAACCCGGAAGGTGAAGCCTGCAGTGAGCCAAGATTGCACCACCGCATTCCAGCCTGGGCGACAGAGCAAGACTCCATATCAGAAAGAAAAAAAAAAAAAAAAAGTAGTGTGGTAAAGTTCTACATTAAAATATTTTTAAACTTTAAAAAAAACTGTAAATTTACAAGAATTAAAAAGGAAAAAATTGCTATCACATGAAATGTAGTGATCATTCAAATAGTCAGACTCACTAGTAATATGAAGTTAATGTAAAAATAACCCTTCCTTTGCCTATGGATCTTTTATTCTACAGATTTTGCAGTTAAAGTTTCACTGAGACATGCTACAGTTAAACAACTCAAAATGGAAAAAATTAGCTTCTTGTAACTATTAAAATAAGCATCATATTTGCACATATCATAGTCAAATTTTTGATCAAATCTCTTCATTGCAGTGAACAATTAAATATCTTCAACAATTAAATATCTTTACACCGTATGATACCTATTAAAATTCAAATTTCAGATTAAGAATGAAGATTATCAAGCATAAAAACAGCTCAATAGACTCCTTTTTACATATACTTGCTCCTGACAAATATTTTAATAATGTGATGACTATAACTGAATGTGCCACTGAAGCTAAATGTTTTTAACACCTCTGTAAAAAGGACAAGCTATATAAATGAATTCATCTTTCTAGTGTATTATAATATTTCCACTTATCAATATACACTTATTGTTTCCATTCATTAGCGCATCCCAAAAGAAAGTTTTCATCTTTTTAACAGGGTTACCATAGAAATTTGTTTGGGGTTAGTGTATGAAGGGGTCATATCAAAATTGAAGCCTTTTGTAGTTTCATTTTTTTTAATGTGTGTTTAAGAGCCCCTGAATTCTCAAGGGTGTTATTCAAAAGTCATAACATGACTATCCTCTGAATTTAAAATTATGCCACAATAAGTATATCTGTGTTTATGAGAAAACAAAACTTTAGTTAAAAAAGTAACACACCTAGTTGAAGGAACACAATATGTTAAAACATTTCCAAAGATTATTTTCATTTTAAACTTTCATTACATTTGGAAACGCAACTAGTACAACTGCTGTAATAAAACTAAATCAATTCTAAAAAGAAAGAATCCTTTAAGTAACTTTCATTTACTGTAACACATAAACTGTCATTTTACTAATCAAAGGTGTCCTCTGAGCTTTACAATAATTGATCTCTTCAATGTTTTGAAGAGACAGTAACATTCACATAAAGAAATAATAGTGGGTTATTTTCCTTTTGGAAATACTACAGTTAATCTAATATTTAAAACTGAATAAAGAGAGGATTAGACATAAACATATTTTTACCTCCACTCACATGAAGTCTATAAATGGAATTATCACATAACTACAACTAGTGTGGTTAAAAATCTCCGGGTCTCTTAAGACCAAAATGAAAACCAATTTCTTAACATAGTAGTTCCCCCTTAAATATGTTTCAATACACCCAGGGGATGCCTAAAACTGTAAATACTACTAAGCCCTATACAGACTATGTTTTTCCATATATATAAAAAACCAATGATAAATTTTCATTTATAAATTAGGTACAGCAAGAGATTAACCACAATAACAATGAAATAGAACAATTATAATAATATGCTGTACTAAAATTTATGTAAATGTGGTCTCTCCCCCTGTCACTTCCCACCTCCCCCCAACATTTCTTTCTCTCAAAGTATTTTAATGTTTTTGGACTCCAATCGTCTGTGAGTAACTAAAACTATGGATAAGGGGGGACGACTGCAATATAAACATTACTAGCTAATAGCAGCTCTCTAATACTCATCAAAGTCAATGTCATCTTTACTTTGGACATCAATATATGAATAGTTTCTAAAATATTTAGGATTTTACATTTAAAGGAATTTATTAAAACTATATTTGAGAAAATTCTTCACAATATTTTTAACGTGTAATGCTATAGCATAACATAAACTCTCAAGATACGTTTTCTTTTTTGGAAGCGGTAGCAAATTAAATGCAAACACTATTATACACTTTAATAGAAAGAAGCACTACCTGGATGAGTTTTGGAAAGAAGGGCATTATATTAAAGGAATTTCCAGAGGACATAGTAATATTAATAATACAGATATAAACTGGAAAGTGATCCTAATCTAGCTCCCCTCTACTATTTCTCTTTTATCCTTTCCACATCTATCACATATATTGAACGATTCTGACTTCCAAAAGATAAATTTATATTAATATTTTAAAAATTAAAGTAGTATCAGCTTGCCAGAGCACCTGTTTAGTATGTAATAAACAGCATTACTACACTGAGATAATACAATATTAGCCAAAATCAATTTGTCATTTTGAGAAGTATGAAAGTTTTATAGCTAAACTATTCATATTAGTTTTAACAAATATTAAATATCATTTTTAAACTTTAGTTACATGTAGACATTTATAGGGCTTGAAAGAATAGACCACAACTGAGAATTCACTCTAGGGTACAAATCCTTCTCTTAAGAGGTAAGGAAATTTAACTAGACCACTTACTTACATTTAGCTGCCAATTAATGGTAGAGTTACAATTCGCTATTTTCACAATACTATATTTACATAGACACATTTTATAAAGTTTAGAGATCAGATATTTAAATAGTGCTCCTCACGATGCAATGGGAACCGAGGATCCCTGATTGATTCAGCCTTCTCTTCTAATGATTAAGGACATAAATTGTCACTTGCCCTATTCCATTATGGAAGGAAGGCCTTCACACTACCTGCCTATAATTTTGATTTTTCCTTCCCAAATCTATAATTTTACTGTAATAGATCATCTAACATGTCTAGATGATTGTTTACCTCTGCAGAGAATTTGACTTCTTGCCAAATATTTATATATTTATATTTAATAAGCTTTTTCAATTGGATTACTTTTTAACATGCAGTCATTCCAAGTAAACCCTCACTGATGTTGCACTGGCCATATACAGAAAATCAGAGAGGCAGAGAATATTAAGATGAATGATTTATTTGAAGGCAGGGAGGGACTCCAGTTTACAAATATATTATACATAGGTACTGATCTTTGATGGGTGCTTAAAAATAGACTAAGAAGAACTCATGTCACTTACTAATTCTACAGCGTAGAACACTGGATTATTTTTACATCTTTAAATATTACATTTTTTTAAGTGGAAAAAAGAAGGTAAGCAATTATACTGTTGTTTTATATTGTTACCAAAAAAAAACCCATATAGAAATATATGGAGAAGTGCAATAGCAAATAAAATACTAAGATTAATACTAATAGAATATAGTATAATAAAAGAATACTGATAAAAACAGAAACTAGCTTTCTGAATAAATGAGATATAGAAGAACAAATCTACTGCATACTTTTGCTCCTCAGATGATTTTGTTTCTTCATTCCTTTCAATTAACGAATATACACAATTTACATAATCAGTTGTTATTTTGTAAGAATATTATTGTTTTCATCAATTTTAGGATTATAAGAAAAATAATTAATTCTAATACAGAAATTTATCCAATGGATGTGCTCTTTAAACATAGTTGGATTATTAGATAATCAAAAAATGGAGAAGATTTGATTCCCAAAAAGAGAATGTTATAATAAATTTCTAGGCTATAAAATCTTTTTCAAAACCAAAAATATTTATCACTCAGAATTTTAAATTTCAACAGACACTTAAGAAAAATAAATTATGTCTTTATAGCATAACTAAATGCCTAAGTTAAATATATTACAAAATCATTTAAACATAATAAATAATTGTATTCACTATAAATTCCAATACCATTTTTAGAAACTGTTTGCAACACACCAATGCTTTTACAAATACTAACTTAAAATTACAGTGATAAAGTTTGCTCTACAGCTTAAAAAATACGAGAGTGATTTTTGAATATTAGTATGTAAAAATGATTTGAAATTCTGTATTCCAAGACAGCATGTTAATTAACAGACAATAGAGATTCACTTATTTGCTTAAATCTTTAAACAAAAGATTAAATAATATTACTGATACCTCTCTCCGTCGAGAAGCCCAACAAGTTTGTTTGATCTTCCATACCACAGCAGCCACCAGCAATAAGGACAGGAAACAACTGGAGAATAAAACACAAATAATTTTTGCTCAAAACTTATTTGAACTATGTAATGAAAAAAAAGTACATGAAAGACTCAAAAATATATGTAAGTAATTATTTTGTCTAGACAAACAATCAAAAATAGGATAAATTTCCAATGTTTAAAATGTTCTCTCAAATATAATAAAAATGTACAGGTAGAAAAAATATTTACATTTCTTGCTATAGATTATGGTCAATATTTAGAATTTTCTCTGTCAGAAGGAATGTAAATTTATAATTCCATTGGTCTTATGAAGCAACAGAAATCACAACCAAAATCTATTTAGAATTGCTATTATGAGTCATAAAATACAGAAATTTTATAAAACCAAATGTCACACATGTACATTTATATTATTTTTATCACTAACTATTTTATATATGAACATATTCCAGTGGTTCCCAACCAAAGATTATTTTGCTCCCTCCCCCTAGGGATCATTTGGCAATGTCTTCAGCCATTTTTGTTTGTCAGAACTGGGAGAGGAGTGCAGGGGTGTTGCAAGAATTCTACAACGCTGAAGACTGTCCCCAGCAGCAAAGGATCAGCAATACGAAATATCAGTAGTACCGAGGCTGAGAAACCCTGGCATATGCTAATGTTTACATTAAGAAATAAGTCAGTTACAATGTTCATCCATGTGGTCTAATTTATTAGGTACTATATGCAATAAACTATGATAATACAGGGTACTTTGTTAGAAGGAACTCAAGCCTAACAAATCTCAAAATGACAGAGATTTACATGAATCTCATTAATCAATTGCAACCCTGTATCACTGTTTATTTTCCCCTTATTTGCTCTGTAGTCATAGATTATGCTATGAGAAGACCCAGAAGTGAACAGAACTGGGCCATTACAGATTCACTGGTCACTGAACACCACAAGTAAAACCTGGTACTCATCCTTAATTGATAATCACTGTGTTCATCACTTGAGTCACTCATAAGCAGTTTTTGACACTTTCCACTCTTGTCAAGTCTTCAATATATTTTTTCTCCTTGCCTATGCCTCATTTGAAGCAGAAGACCTTAGAATATCCTTCAATGACAATGATAACAACAATGTCAATTTTAACATCTATCCATTGAGTGCTGCACACATTCCAGATGCTGTGCTGGATACGTCACACCGATGATTGGATTTAGTCTTAGAAATCCTTCAAGATAGCATATATTATTCTTATTTGAGAAAAGAGGAATCCAGTCCTCAGAGATTTTGAAGTTCATTGCTTATAGTCACACATGGAGTAAGTCGTAGTACCCAAATACAAATCCAGCTACTTAAGCCTCAAAGTTTTTCCCTTTCCATATGCTGGCAGCTCTGAGTGTGCCCACTATCTCATAATCATTCTGTTTCAATATCCGTTCTCTAATCCTGCCTGCAGAATCAAAGGAAATCTATTTTTTTAAAAGTCAGTGATACTAACCTTTCCAACCATAGAAGTGATTTTAACATAGGTACCCTTTATGTAATATTCAACATCTTAGGGGACACTTTTCTCAGAATTTGTTTTCAACAGAAAGTCACCATGATTTTCTAGAAATTATATAAACTGGTGTTTTCTCTACTATCAGACTTCAACTGCTCAACTGACAATACTAATCATTCATTCTTTAAAACTCTCTCCTGAATACTTTCTTTCATTTTGTTTTGTTTTGTTTTGCTCAATACTTCCTAACTCAATATAGGTTCAATGAATATAGGTTACATTCCAAATTCCCTCTTTTAAATTATGGACGTTCCTTAAAATTCACTTCATGCAATTGTGCTCTTCTTTTCTCTTGCTCTCAAAGAGAAAGCAGAGTTATTTTCATGATTTCAACTATGACCTCAATTAAAATGATTTCCAAATCTGCATCTTTACATCTGTCAAAATGAGAGCATCTTATCCTTGAAAGGGATATAAAAGATTTCTTCGTTCCAAGTCCCTCCCAGGAAGGAAGTTCCCAGTACAGCTCTGATAGTGATCCAGCACCTAATTAAATACTCATTGTAGCTGAGAAGTTGAGAAGTTGCTGACTCACAACTTAGTGCATTCTATTTCTAGTTAATTCAAATTTTGAAAATATTCTTTTTTTTTTTGAGATGAAGTCTCGCTTTGTCACCCAGGCTGAAGTGCAGTGGCACAATCTTGGCTCACTGCAACCTCTGAACCTCTGCTCCCGGATTCCAGCAATTCTCCCACCTCGGCCTCCTGAGTAGCTAGGATTACAGGCATAGGCCACCACCCTGGCTAAATTTTTTGCATTTTAGTAGAGACGGGGTTTCACCATGTTGGCCACACTGGCCTCGAACTCCTGACCTCAGGTGATCCGCTGGCCTTGGCCTCGCAAAGTGCTGAAATTACAGGCATGAGCCACCATGCCTGGCCAATATTCTAACTTCTATCAATCAGTGCTGTGTCTGCCTTCTAGGTTAAACAAAATCAGTCTGCTGTATGCTAAAACTTCTTTATATATTTAAAGAATAGACAGGTTTTTTTGTATGGAGGATTGCCTCAAGTCCAGTGTCTCTCAACAAGGAATGTTTTTGTTCTCCAGGCGATATCTGGCAGTGTCCAGAGACATTTTTGGGTTTCACCACTTGACAGGCATCTAGTGGGATGCTACATAAATATCATACGATATATAGGTCGGCTTTCCAACAGCATTTTCCCAGCCCAGAATGCCAGTATTGCCAAGGTTGAGGAACCCTTCTCTAGTCTGAATTATCATCATAGTGGTTATAATTCTGTTGTTATACCCGGATTAATAGTGTACCTTTTTTTTTTTTTTTTTTTTGGAGACAGAATCTCACTCTGTTGCCCAGGCTGGAGTGTAGTGGTGTGATCTCAGCTCACTGCAGCCTCTGCCTCCCAGGTTCAAGCAATTCTCCTGCCTCAGCCTCCTGAGTAGCTGGGACTACAGACGCGCACCACCACGCCTGGCTAATTTGTTTTGTATTTTTAGTAGAGACGGGGTTTCACCATGTTGGCCAGGATGGTCTCGATCTCCTGACCTCATGATCTGCCTGCCTTGGCCTCCCAAAGTGCTGAGATTACAGGCATGAGCCACCGCGCCCAGCCAATGTAACTCTTAAGATGTGGTACTGAGAATGGACACTGTAGATATGGTCTGAGGGTTCATTTATCTGAATTTCAGTCAGACCATGATACCCTTAAGAATTATGACAAAAATATTAGTATCACCTCAAACCTACCATATCCAAGCTTAACCATTAATAATGTTCATGATTAGCAAAGCAACTAACATCTATTGAGTAATATGTACCAAGCACTATGCTGAGTATTTTACATGAATTATCTCTTTAATTCCTATAATTGCAGATGATAGATCATGTATACTGTCATGTGGTCATTGAAAACATGGGAAAGCTAAGTCACAGAGAGTTGAAGTAAATCCTCTAAGATTCAAAGTATTAAATTGCAAGTTGTTCCCTTTGCTCTCACTCCTCTGTTTCACCATTACTTTCCAGCTAAAATGTTAAAAACAATTTACATTTCAATTATATCATCCCTTACACCCAGATTACCAGATCCTGTCAACTGTTTCTTTCAGAATATCTGTTGTAGTAAAAATAGTATATATAGAAAAGTTACTTATATTCAGTAAACCCAACTTAAATACCAAAATGTATTTTTATTTGATTAATAATTCACAGCATTCCTCTTCCTTAAGAGTTACATAATAAAGATTCAGTTTGAGACAGGAATACTAGTTGAATTTCTCATGAGGAGCTTAAATTCTTTCTTATCTAAACTTTATGACTCAAGTGAACATCATTTTTGTAATGATATTCAAGGATAGCATAAAATATACAACTTTCATAATTTCACTTCGTTGAAACAAGGAGTTATATACTTTACGGTTTCGTATCAGATGCTTTCTATGCTAATTCCTATTAGGTTAGCAGTAAAAGAGCTAATATGATGTAAAAACTTGGCTGCTAAAATCAATAAACAGTGTAAGAAAATACTTTTAAAATAATATTCTCATAATTTCCAATAAATATCAAAAATCCAGTAAAATATATCTTACTACTTGGCATATAATAGTTGTCAATACATTTTTGCTAAATAAATGAAATTTTTATTTTATTTTATATTTTTTTGAGACAGAGTCTCGCTCTGTCGCCTAGGCTGGAGTGCAGTGGTGCCATCTCAGCTCAGTGCAAGCTCCGCCTCCTGGGTTCACGCCATTCTCCTGCCTCAGCCTCGTGAAATTGGTTTTTTAATTGATTTGAATAGCATCATTTTTTCTAATACTGAATGTCTCATTTGGCATTATTATCTTTATATAGGGTAATACTTTATCAATGTTCTTGATTTCTAATAAATTACATTGCAAACAAAAGTGACAGTTCTCTTAAAAAATATACATACAAACAAAAACCAGTTTATTAACAACACTTGCTTTGTTAAAAAGCAAAACAAGCAAACAAACAAACAATAAATATTTGTCATATTTATTCAGCATAGTTAAAAAGTCACATTCTTCCTTTGGTGACTACTAGAGAGTTTCCGTCTTTATTGACAATCTTGGACACCTGAAGAATGACAGAATTTCCACCATCTGAATTTCTTGAATGACCATGTGAAGCAGTGTCCTGTATTCCATGCTATCCCTTCTGATATAGTTTGGATATTTGTCCCGACTCAAATCTCAGGTTGAATGGTAATCACCGGTGTTGGAGGTGGGGCCTGGTATTCGGGTCAAGGGAACAGATCCTTCATGGCTTGATGCTGACTTCACAATAGTGAGTGAATTCTCCTAAGATCTGGTCATTTAAAAATGTGTGGCACTTCTCCTCCCCTAACTCTCTTGCTTGCTCCTGCTTTCACCATGTGACAAGCCTGTCCCCCCTTCGCCTTCTACTATGATTGATGGGACAGAGAAGCTTTGCAAACTTTTATTATGTTAAATGACAGACTTGTAGGTTTGTGTATCCTAGTTAGCTTTTCTCTATCTCTTAAATCAAAGGGTTTAATGGGTAACATTGAACATTAGTATCTTTTAATTTGGTATTGTGGCAAATTTGTGAGAAAAAAATAAGTATTTATGGCTTTCTTTCAGGTCTTCTTTTTCTATTATATTATGCAAAAGTTTTTATGCTCCATGATATAGATATTGGTGGGATAACTGGGCTTTCTTTTTTTAAAAAATAATATGTTGTATGATAATAATATCAAAAGATCTGAAAGGTTCAACACCCCTCAGTACAATCCGCCCAAAGGAAATAGGGAGTAAAAAGAACAAAGAAAGAAAGAAAGAAAACAAACATTAAAAAGAAAGTACATCAGCTACAGTAATAAAAAAGGGAAGCATAAAAACTTAGGGAGAGATATTTCAACGATTTGATTTTATTATTCATAAAATAGTCACTTTGAAAGGATTGTTCATGTAAAACAATTACATTGTTAATGTAAAAAACAGGATTGTTGATTGTTAATTGTTAATGTAATAGAACATGGAACTTATTAGGTAATCTTATTTAGGTAAAATTAAAAGAATTCAATATAAGTAACATAGTGTGCTGTAAGGTTACATTGTAATGCAGGTTGCTAGTGACAAATAAATACCCTCTGGTGGTAATCTAGTTGGCCAATTGCAAAAAGAGATAATATTGTCGCTATTTTATAGCAATTTGAGGTTAACTGATCATAAATGTCAAGTCTTAAGTACATATTTTAAAAGATGGTTTGGACATATTATTTTATTTCACTGAAAAATGTTAGAAAATGAAGAAATTTACCTCCTAATAACTGTTATTCCACAAAATATCTTTAAATTTCATACCTTCACAACATTTAATGGGTTTTTTTCTTACCGACTAAAATATTAACAGAATACACTTCTAACTTAAAATGCAATAAAAGCTATGAATATTAAAAAGAAAAAAAATTGCTTATATGTTCAAGTCATCAGTTTGAAAAAAGATGAAAAATCAAAAAAGCCCAGTGGTTGAATGTGGTAAATAATACACTCATAGAAAAAATTGGTACAAACTTCTGAGGGTTGTTAAGCAAGAGTTACTGAACCTTAGGAGCACTATCAGTTAAGATTATTTCAAATGCAAGTAACAGAAAACCTAACTCGAACTGGTACAAAGAAGAGATCTACATGAAGTTTACACTCTCTGGTATGAACTGAATTGTGTTCTCAAATTCATATGTTGAAGCCCTAACCCCCAGTGTGGCTGTATTTGGAGAGAGGGCATTTAGGACACATTTAGGTTTAAATGAAGTTAATAAACATGGGATCCTGATCTGATATAATTAATGTCTTTAAAGGAGAGGCACCAAAGAACTTGCATACTCTCCCTCTCTTCCTGCATGCATGGAGGAAAGACCATGTGAGTACACAGTGTGAAGGCAGGCATTTGCAGAGCCAGGAAGAGAGGTTTTACCAGAGACCAATAATTGGCACCCTGATCTTGAACTGCCTACCCTCCAGAACTGGGAGATAATACATTTCTATTGTTTAACCCACTTAGTCTGTGTTGTTTGGTTATGGCAGCCCAAGCAGACTAAGACACTTCCCAAAGTCCAAAGGAAGAAAAGTTCCAGGTTTGGTCTGATCAGGGTCCTAGATACATTTTCTTATGATTCTCTGGACTATGCATAACACTACACACCAACTTTATTTTCAGGCTTGTTTAACTCTTAGGAACAAAAATGATTGCAGCAGTTCCAGGGTTTATATAATACACTATTATACATGCCCACTCCTTACCAAACACTGACAATGCAATAAATGGCATTGGTACAACCATGAAGCTGGTGAGAGATAAATCCCATTCAAATTAGATGGTTTGCTACACAGCCACATGGAGGGAGTTAAATGAAGGCTGGAAAAGAATACAATCCACTAGATATCATTTATGAAAAATTTATAGAAGACTACCTATATTAACCTCCCTGCCACGGCTCTGTAACAGATTTTGAGTCTACAGAGCATCTTTAGTAACTCTTAAATATTTTCCTAAACCTCTACAGAAAATAGAGTAGTCTCAAGCCTCATCTGATGGAGTATTAGAGAGACTCATATCTAATAAGGAAAATCTTCCTGGGTAAGTCCTATTACAAGTCGCCTACCTGGATAATACCTTATTCTTTCAAACTTGTAACAAAAAGTGACAAAGGACAATGTATACAGTGTTTCTTCCTACATTAAATGTGTTTTGAAACACATCTTTTAAAACCATATAGTTAGGACAAAAGTTTTAATTATTTTGAAAACCTTTTCTAAATCATTAGTGTATAACACAATAGAGAAACCCTAAATATATAGCTCAATAAACTATCACAAAGACAATATACCCTTGAAACCACCAGCTTGAAAAAACAGAACTTAATTCAATCTCTCCTTCTCAAAAAGAACTATCATATTTATTTTTAATGCTATATTTTAGTTTTGTCTATTCCTAAATTTTTTACAAATATAACACTATCATATTTATTTTTTTGTTTCTGCCTCTATCATTCAACACTATGTTTGTGTTACCTATTTTGACCCTTTGGCATTCGTTTTTTTTTCCCCCCATTGCTCCACATTATATAAGTATATTTTTCCATCCTATTATTTTTGGGTATTTTGATTATTCCCAGTTTGGGGCATGTAAAACATGCTTCTATAAATATGGTTCACATGGCTTTGATGACATGGAATTTTTGGGCCATAGAGTATATGTAAATTCAACTTTAGAATATAATGTCTACTTGTTTTCAAAGCCATCGCATCAATTTCTAGTGTACTAAAAGTATTAATAGTTCCACATCCTCTCCAACACTTGGTATTATTTGTCTTTTTCTTTTTATCCACTGTAGTAGCTTTATATAGTAGTATTACATTGTGGTTTTAATTTGAAGTCCCAGATAAAAATTAAGTCGAGTGCACTTGCGTATTTTGTTGGACACTTGGATGTCTTCTTTTGTGATGTGTTTGTCAGTTTATTGTCGTTTTTGGAGGAGTTTTCAGACTATTTTTAATTGATTTATATGAGTTACATAGTGTGAATATAAGGCCTTTGCCTTTTATACAGTTTGCAAATATTTCATACCACTGTGTGACTTGACTCATTATAATGTGAATGGTGTCTTTTGATAAGAAAACGTGTTCTTTTTTTTTGTAGTGTAATTTTGTTAGAGTATTTTATGTGTCCTGTTTAAGAATCCATTCTATATTCTAATGTTATGAAGAATAATTCCTACATTACCTTCTAGATGCTTCATTGCTTTTACCTTTCCTCCTAGAATTTCTTTTATATTTGAAGCAGGGATCAAATGTCACTTTTCCCATATGCATAGGTAATAGATCTAGTACCTGATGAAAGTTTTCTTAAAGCACTAAACATTGAGAGATAGTCCTTGACTTGGTAATTAAGAATGACTACTTCCATTAGAGCCCTCTCCACTGTTATTTCTTTTTTTTTTTTCCAGATGGAGCTTTGTTCTTGTTGCCCAGGCTGGAGTGCAATTGCATGATCACTGCAACCTCAGCCTCCCGGGTTCAAGCGATTCTTCTGCCTCAGCCTCCTGAGTAGCTAGGATTATAGGCACGTGCCATCGCTCCTGGCTAATTTTTGTATTTTTAGTAGAGATGGGGTTTCACTATCTTGGCCAGGCTCATCTCGAACTCCTGACCTCGTGATCCACCTGCCTCACCCTCCCAAAGTGCTGGGATTACAGGTGTGAGGCACCACGCCTGGCCTCTGCTGTACCCTTTAATCCATCTCTCTTGTACTACCTTGACTTTAAAAGGGATTGAGGTCTTGTTTATACTCTATAGATAATGTTGATATTCTCTATAGAGATATTTTGTTTTATCCATCTGGAGGCTATGGTCACGATGTATCCAAAGCTTTCAAAGTGCTTCTTGAGTCTGTCCAGCAGGAGGGTCACCCACTGTTCAGTCCAGGGCCAAAGCAGAGTGCTACCTGAGTTCAAAGCAGAGCTCAGTTCTCAAATTCTTTGGTATGATAATGTTAATTAGGATCAGATTAGCACACAGGCAGCTCAGGGGTGATCCCAGAAGTTTATAAAGCATTTGATGGGAAGGCTTTTCTATCTCCATTATCTCTCAGGTCCTTTCTGGTTTTGTGGGCTCTACTTTTCCATCACATGGCCAGAAACTACACCCTTTTCCTATTGCGCCACGTTTTGTGCTGGGAGGACAGATAAGAAGGAAATCAACAGGGTTTATCTTGGCTCTCTGTGACCAGAGCTCCCCTATGATTAGAAGAATATTCCTTTCCCTTGGGATTTTGGTTCTTACAGCTTCCTGCTGTGAGCCATTTTGCTGCTGCCCATGTTCCTGCTTCAGACTGACTGGGGTATGGGTGAGTGAATTCAGGAAAGGGAAAAATGGAAGGGAGGTCTCCCTCATTCTCTCTGAGTTTAAGAGTTCCCTTTTCCACATCATGGGCCAGAACTAGAGGACTTTTCCCTGTCCAAACTATAGTAGTTACTTTCAAGTTTCAAATTGCATTGACTTCAGGTCAGGGGGCACTAAAGGGGAAAAATGGCAAACTTCTAGACAGTTCAACAGTACTTTGAATTCAGGTGTTCTCTGCTCTGCCTGCTGATATCATATACCAAATAGCTGCCCATGAATTTTGTCCAGGTTTTATGGTTGAGTTCAGTTAGAGAAAAAGAGACGTGTGTTTACACACTCTTACCCGGGACTGGAACCCTATGGTGAATGTTTGACAAAGTTGCAAAAGCATTTCAAAATGGAAAGGATAGTTTTACAACAAATCATGGTGGAACAACTGGATATCCACATATGGAATAATCAGCATTGAATTACACCTCAACATAAACAAAAAATAACTGAAACAGATCACAGATCTAAATGTACAACATAAAAATACAGTCACGTGTCACTTAACAATGGGGATATGTTCTAAGAAATGCATCATTAGACAAATTTCATCCCTGTGCAAACATCTTAGAGTGTGCTTAAACAAACACTGATGGTGGCCAGGCGTGGTGGCTCATGCCTGTAATCCCAGCACTTTGGGAGGCCAAGGCGGGAGGATCACGAGGTCAGGAGATGGAGACCATCCTGGCTAACACGGTGAAACCCCCTCTCTACTAAAAATACAAAACACTAGCTGGGTGTGGTGGTGGGCACCTGTAATCCCAGCTACTTGGGAGGCTGAGGCAGGAGAACGGTGTGAACCCAGGACAGGGAGCTTGCAGTGAGCCAAGACTGCGCCACTGCACTCCAGCCTGGGTGACAGAGCGAGACTCTGTGTCAACAAACAAACAAACAAACAAACAAAAACATTGATGGTATACCCTACTATACATGAAAGCCATTGGTATAGCTTATTGTTACTAGGGTAAAAACCTATATAGCATGTTACTGTATTGAATACTGTAGGTAATTATAACACAATGGTTTTTGTGTATCTAAACATATCTAAACATAGAAAAGGTACAGTAAACATACAGTAATATAATCTTATAAGTACTATCATATATGTGGTCTTTGGCCAAAATGTTATGTAGTGCATAATTGTATAAAACTCTTAGAAAGAAATCTATGTAAACTTGAGTTAGGGAGAGTCCTTGGATATGACACCAACAGCATAATCAATTTTTTAAAAATGCATTAAATTGAATTTTATAAAAACTAAAACTTTTCACTACATTAAAGATACCATTAAGAGAATGAAAAGACAATTCAAAGACTGAGGGAAAATATTTGCAAATCACATCTGGCAAAAAGAGTTGTATCCAGAATATACAAAAAACATTCAATATTCAAAAATAAAAAGCAAAACTAAAAAGCAATTAAAAATAGGCAAAAGATTTGAAAAATACTTCACCAAAGAAAATGAAAGTATAACTAATAAGCACATGAAAACATATTCAATGTCATTAGTCATTAAGGAAATGCAAATTAAAATTACCACAAGATACCACTGCACATCTATCAGAATGGCTAAAATAAAAAATGTTGACAGGACCAAGCACTGGCGAGAATGTGCAACAACTGGAACCCTGAGCTTTGCTGGTTGCAACACAAAATTGTGCAGTCACTCTCTGAAAAACAGTGGCAGTAATTATAAAGATGAATACATATCCACCCTGTGATCCAGCAACCCTACTTCCAGGTATTTATGCTAGAGAAATGAAAACTTCTGTTTGTGTAAAACTTGTATGTATGTTGATCATGCAGCATTATTCATAAATACCAAAAAATGTAACAATCCATATCTCTCAATGGGTGAATGGATAAACAAAGTGTGATATATCTGTATAATGAAATACTACTTAGCAGTGAAATGAAATGGACTATTGATACAAAAAACTGCCTTGGATGAATCTTAAATGCAGTAGGCTAAGGGAAAGAAGCAATTTGAATGACATTCGGGAAAAGGCAAAACTGTGAGAACAGAGATCAGGTCAATGGTTGCCAGGGTGTATGGGTGGGAAGAAAGTCTAACTGCAAAGAAGGTATGGGGTATTCACTGGGGCTTCGGAATTATTCTGTATCCTGGGAGAGCCGGTAATTATAACAAATGATCCATGTGTTAAAACTCACACAACTGTACTCCCCTCAAAAGGAATTTTACTGCACAGAAATTTTTAAATGCTTCCAACAGAGGTAAAAAACAAACAATAAGGACCAAAAATATGCTGGAAAAAAAGGCAAGTAATTAACCACTGCCCCCTCTAACAATGAAAAAGTGACTGGTATATTTAAGTATGAGAATACTCATGCTTTGAATTATACAGGTAAAAGGAAGCTTTTAAACAGTGGAGTTAATAATGTATGTTCAAAATAACCACTTTGGCTAATTTACATACAATATATTGATAGAAAGAAGGTAGAACTGGGGTTCATGTAGAGCATTAAGGAAAGAGGATTTCAATGAGTCCCAAGTATTCAAGTGAGTTAAACAGTGATACCTATAACTGAGCTACAGAAAACTGGAAAAAAAGACAGTTTGCCAGTACAGTAAATTCAATTTAAAGCATGTTAAGTTTGAGGTGTAAAGCAATATTTAAGTCAAAGTGTGAAGTTACTGACATGACTCTCGGAGAAATCTATTTCAGCATCTAGTACACTAAACCTCAACTTTGTAAACTAGATGGTGAACACTGGTTTGACTAAGTTGCAGGAAAACGTACCGTCACTAGTTTACTACCACTGTATTAAATATTTTGGTTTACAAGAACAGTTCGGTCCTAAATATCTACTTTATTCCACAACAAAACCATGGAGAAAATTCCTAAGTAAACTTCCAATACTGTAAGAAATCATGTATTGTTTCTACTTAGCAAAATCCATATCTTCAGGTCTCATTTCCATTAACATATCCATCATTATAATCTCATTTTTTTAAACGGGGACTTACGTGTATTTGTAATTCTTCACAGTGCCTTTACCCAGTTTTAAAAAACTTTCTGGCAAATATACCAGGATTATACCACTTTGATATAGAGATTCTGTGACTAAATTAGGTTTACTTTTTTCTCTAGGGAGTTACATTTTCTTCTTTTTTCTCTTTCAGAATATCTTTATGTACAACATGATTAAATGTCTTATTTTTCCCGAATCATGAACACCATACTTAGCTTTGCATTATTCTGCCCACGTGCATGCTTGCTTCCATGTAGCCATCTTCGATTGTTTTTTTCAAGTGCTTAACTCTTATTATTTCTTTGCCTGTTGTATTCTTTAGATTCTTCTAATCTTTCATTTTTAATTCATCTAAATATGCATCATCTCTCACCACTTTATGCCCACCAAGATGGCTATAAGAAAGGCAGTTAATACAAACTTTAGTAAGAATGTGGAAAAAATGAATGTCTGATCCTTGCTGGCAAGATTATAAAATGATACGTCTTCTTTAGAAAAAGCTTGGCAGTTTATCACAATGTTTAACCTAGAGTTACCATGTGATCAACAGTTCTACTCCTAATTATATACTTAAGAGAAATGAAAACATACATCCACATAAAAACTTATACACAAATGTTCATAGTAACAGTATTCACAACAGTGAATAAAGAAGAAAGAACCCAAATAACAATCAACTAATAAATAGAGAAATAAAATGTGTTATACACATAAGATGAATTACTATTCAGCAATAAAAAGAAACGAAGTACTGATCCATACTATGTTATGGATAAGAAACATTGTGCTAAATGAAAGTAACCAGTCACAAAAGAACACGTATTTATTGTATGATTCCATTTACGTAAGATGTCCAGAATAGGCAAATCTATGGACAGAGAGTAGATTAGTGATTTTTCAGAACTAGGGGTATGTGAGAGGGAGAGGAGTGACTACCGATGAGTACATGGCTTCTTTTGGGGATGATGACATGTTCTAAAATTGATTGCGATAATGGGTGAAGAATAACTGTGCACTTTCAATTGGTGGATTCTATTATATGTGAATTGTATCACCAAATAAAACACAAATTAAAATTAGAAATTGGAAAATATGTTTAAAAATTAGACAATGATAAGTAAAAGTAAAAATGTTAAAGATTTTTAGTTCTCCTATACGATTCAGGAGGATAAAAGAGATACCGATTAATATTATTGTTAGTTAGGGAAATACGCTTGTTAAAATTAAAGAGTAATCATTAAATAAAAATATAAAACTATAATTCCTAAACTGCTAAAAGGAAAATAAAAGAATATTAGAAGCTCACTCAATTAATAAAAATCAGAGAGAAGAAAAAAGAATATTTCCGTTTATTTCCCTGTCACATAAAATTAAGAGATTCTCAGATTATTAAAACAAAACAAAAACATCCAGATATTTTTGGTATAAAAGAAACACACACAAAATATAACAATAGAAAAAATGTTAAAAGATATGCAAAAAGACACAGACACATTCTAATAAAGAAATACTATATTGATGCTAAAAATGTTCTTTAACGCAAAAAGTAACAATAGGAACAAAGAGAAATCCAAACGATTAAAACAATAATTCAACTCCACTCTCAGTAAAGGATAGAACAATCAGACAGAAGATAAAAAAAGAAACAGAGGTCTAGAGCAATGCAATAAACCACCAAGATCTAATAGATATATACAGGATACTCTATATAAAAACAACAGAATACATATTCTCCTGAAGGGCACAGGAGACATTCTCCAGGACAGAATATATGTTAGGTAATAAATTATATCTTGAAATATTTTAAAATATAAATGTACAAAGTATCTTTGCCACCCACAGTGGGATAAAGTTAGAAATCAATTAACAGAAGAAAAACTTGAACATTAAAAAATATATGGAAATTACCAACACACACTTGATCAATGGATGAAAGACAAAATCACAATGAAATTAGAAAATATTTAGAGAAATGTGAAAATTAAAACACAACATACCAAAACTCATGGAACCCTGTAAAGCAGTGATAAAAGGGAAATTTTTAACTATAAATATACTAAAAAAGAAGAAAGATCTCAAATACACAACTTAACTTTACAACTTAAAGGACTAGAAAAAGAACAAACTAAATTCAAAGGTAGCAGAATGAAGGAAATCGTAAATATTAGAGCAAGATAAACAATAAAGAAAATAGAAAAACAATAGAGAAAATCAACAATACCAAAAATTGATTCTTGAAAAAGAGCAACAAAATTGGCAAACCTTTAGTTAGACTGACTAAAAAAAATAAAAGAGAAAGAAAACTCAAATTACTAAATTTAGAAATGAAAGTGGGGTCATTATTGCCAATTCTACAGAAATAAAAATGATTATAGAAGAGTATGATGAACAACTGTACACTAATAAATTGGATAAGCTAGGTGAAATGGACAAATCCCCAGAAACATAAAATCTACCAAGGAATAGAAAATGGAATAGATCTATAACCAGTAAGGAGATTGAATCAGTAATCAAAAATACCACAACAAAGAAGCCCTGAACTCAATGGCTTCACTGATAAATTCCACCCAATCATTTAATAAATAACTAATACCAATGCTCAAACTTTTCCCAAAAAGTGAAGAGGAAGGAACAATTCCTAAATCATTCTATAAGGCCAGCATACTACATACTAATGTCTACAGAAAGCAGCTGAAGCAGATTATTTTTAAGGAAGGAAGAAAGGAAGGAAGGAAGGAAGGAAGGAAGGAAGGAAGGA
>NW_012108697.1:91363-97951 GCF_000951045.1 Mandrillus leucophaeus
GGAAAAATAGGCAAAATTCTCAATAAAAGGGTAGGCACAATTCTAATACAGAAAAAACTTCAGAGTATTAATATTGTAAATATGTCAATGAATTTGTAAAGTGAAACAAAGAGGACAATTTCCATTAAAAAGTCAATTACCAACTAGGTCAAGAAAAAATTAAAAACCTGCATAGACATAAATATTACTGAAACTTAGTTAAATTTAAAAATCTACCCTCAAAAATATAAACTACAAAAAAAAATACAAACACATTACCAAAATCATTTTTTACAGGTTTTATACATCAGTTCTATCAACCATCACACACAACAAATAACTATCGTGCCAACCACTAAGATATATACTTCTCTGGCCGGGCACGGTGGCTCACACCTGTAATCTCAGCACTTTGGGAGGCCGAGGTGAGCAGATCACTTGAGCTCAGGAGTTTGAGACCGGCCTGGGCAACATGGCGAAACCCTGTCTCCACCAAAAATACAAAAAAAAAAAAAATTAGTCAGGCGTGGTGGCATGCACCTGTGGTCCCAGCTACTCGGGAGGCTGAGGTGGGAGGATCGCTTGAGCCTGGGAGGCAGAGATTGAGTGAACTGAGATTGTGCCACTACACTCCAGCCTGGGAGGCAAAGTGAGACCCCATCTCAGAGAGAAAAAAAAAAAAGTACCTCTTTGATCGCTGATGGCAGAGAACATAACTGACTGGTGGCCCCAGCTACTGCACTCTGAAATCCATCATTTTATTCACACTGAGCCCATGCTTCCCAAGGGCTGTCCTTAGTCAAGGACTAAACATGGCAGAGATACCAAGGCAGGCCTGTTCCTGGGAGATGGAACACTCCTCTGATGGGTGACTTTTGCTCAGGCTGCACCACTGGCATTAAACATTCTTAGAAGTGCCTTGCATTCTCAGGCTCTTTCACTCACCTTCCCTTTCTTCCTTCTCTCCCTCACAAAGGCAGGTAGGCATTGTGGTCTAAAGGTTTCCCATTATCTCCCCTCCTCTCTCCCAATTTCCCCTTACAGGAGTTCCCCTAACACATTTATTGCTTATCTTATCTCATCTTGGCTTCTGTGTCTCAGAGGACTTATGGTCCAAGAAAACAAAAGGTAAGATGGAGATGAGGAACTGATTCACTCACTGACTGGCAGGCTAAGAGGACAACATCCATGTTGGTGGATGGAACACAGTTCCTGGCAGAAGACTTAAATTGCTGGATTTCACCGGTAGTGACCTAAGAAAATGCCCTGATAGAGAAAAAACTTGAAGGTACAGCAATTCAGGCATTTGGAAGATGGGGAAAACACCTTCAAAAGAGAGTGGAGTAGACCGATTATCATTACGTTGTACTGATACCTGCAGAGGGATAATGAGAGACTGAAGGCCATTAAAAAACCTTACTGGCTAAATAAAAGAGCCAGTGGGTCTCTTTCATAGCTTTAAATGAGGCCCTGATGACTGACAGCAGAAATGCCAACATGAATGACCAGCAGGATGATGATCTAATTGTTATAGAATTGCAGAGTTCCGGAGAAGACCGAATGCTAAGTCAAAGAAGTTGTGTTATACGAAAGGGCCATGGTTCAGGAGACCTAGGAACCTGAAATATGGGATAGGAATATCTGAATGAATGCTTCTGAAGATGTTGGTTTTACCGCCCACTTTCCTAGTAATACTTAGCATTTTGTTATGCTGGAAGACACTAAAGAGTTCTTTTCTCTCTTAGGTAACAGGTGCCCCCTCACAAGCTGTCACCACTTCTTTTCTTGGCTGCCAGACTGATAAGTGGGATTAAATCACAGCATGACCCAACTGAGCCTGATAAGAAAGAAAATGGATTGCACAATTGAAGCAGGTGCAAGATTTAGGGAGCATGTACTGGCAGGAGCTGTGGAAGTATGACCAGATTTAAATATTTGATAAAGGGCAATGAAATGTTAAGACTGGATAAATAAAAATTCATTGATTTTGGTGCACATTTTAGGGACCACAGAGATGTAATATCCTACTGAGGATTCCAGGGAATGGAGCAAACTTGTTGCTAGAGTGACTCGTAGAAGCCTGACAAATGCAATGTCCAGTACAAGTGAAATTGAAATGCCTGAGTTGTCCTGGTTTATGGAAGAGAAAGTTATAAAAACACTGAGAGAACGGGATATGCTGGAATGGTTCATATTATATGAGGCCGGAAGAACTACCAGGTTGTGTTCCATGGGAGGACTGAGAGGACACCCTATGCATTAAGGCTGTTATGAATACGCTGATGAGAGAGGCACCAGTATTATAAGGAGGCTTAGAGTTGGCGCTCCTCTTCAGAGCAGGCCTGAAAATAGGAGAGATAGTCACAGGGCTAGGTTTGTTAACTGCCATAAAAAGATGGAGACCCAGAGTTAGAGGACAGGTGTCAGTGCTTAACTGCCAGAATCCAGAAACCACAATTACCATAATTAGATCAACAAGACTGGATGAACTGCCAAGAGGGTTGGCTCACAAAGAGTTGTAGGAATTATTAATAAAGCATGGTATTCTGAAGGGCAAAATAGGTGGGCAGCTAACAGTGGTACTATTTAACATCTGGTTTCATTTTAAGTGAGAATGAAGGAACAGGAGACTGAGGGTTGTTGCTTCAATGGAGGGCCATGTTTCTCTTCACAGTTCCCAGATTTCAGCTAATTTTCAAATTCAAAACCCATTAACTAATCAGGTGATTGAGTCTATAGAAGAAAGATCCTTGAAACATTTTGAAAAGTGGGTAAAATGATCCCTGAAAATACCTACACCATATACTTGATTATATACACAGGCATATGCATGAGAATAGATAGACAGTACAGGAGGAATAAGCAGACATTTTGACTTCTATTGGACATGAGGGTAGAAGCGACACAGACAGCCAGGCATTCAAAATATCATCCTGGCCTCTTATTAGAGTTGGGGTGTTCAGGGGGTGGAGGCACATAACAAATTCTGACTAAATTCTTGCTCACAGTGTGCCCACTATGTCAATGGATCCACCCTTTGGTCATTTCCCCACTCTTTAAGTGTATAAATAGACCTGATGTACAAGGTAGCTGGAATAACCCCTACACTGTGTCCAGGGTTATAGGATAAGATCAGTCATAGTGGGAAAGACCAACTGGTAATCTCTGAAACTACCCCCAACTGGACAAGTTAATAAATGCAAAATGTTATGTCATCCAGTGATATAGAAAACTAATGCCACCATTAAAAGTCTGAAAGGTACAGGGATAGTAGTCTCTACCAAATCTCCATTTATTTCTTTACAATAAATAATTCAGACTTTCCTGACTCAGATACATCTACTTCTCCATTTTAGAAATTTAAAAAATAATTCTTTTCAATTTTTGAATCATTTACTATATTACTTCACAGCAACAACAACAACAACAACAAAATCCTTTAGTTCAATAAATAAAAGGACTGAGATTTAGAGAAGCTAGGTGACTGCCATAGTTTGGATATTTGACCCTCCAAATAAAATGTTAAAATTTGATACCCCATGTTAGAGGTGGGGCCTAATGGGAGGTGTTTGGTTCATGGGGGTAGATCCATCATGAATGGATTGGTGCCATCATTGTTTCTCATGTTCCCATGAGAGCTGGTAATTTAAAAGAGTCTGGAACTTCTCTCCTTTCTCTCTTGCCTACTTTCTCACCACGTGATCTCTACACATACGAGCTCCCCTTCCTTTTCCACCATGAATGGAAACAGCTTGAAGCCCTCACCAGATGCAAATGCCAACACCATACTTCTTGCACAATCTGCAGAACCATGAGCCAAGTAAACCTCTTTCCTTTATATAGGGTTACTCAGCCTCAGGTATTCTTTTATAGCAACACAAATGGACTAAGACAGAAAATTGGTACCAGGAAGTGGCATGTTGCTATAAAGATACGTAAAAATGTCAAAGTGGGTTTGGAACTGGAGTGCTCATAAGATAGGAAAATGAGGGAAAGTTTGGGACATCTTAGAGATTGGTTAAGTGGCTGTGACCAAAATGCTGACTGAAATATAGACAGTAAAGGCCATGTTGAGGGTCTCAGACTGAAAGGAGGAAATAATTCAGAACTGAAGCAAAGATAACCTTTGTTTCTTTTTTGTTTTTTTTTTTGTTGTTGTTTGTTTTTTTTTTTTGAGACGGAGTCTCGCTCTGTCGCCCAGGCTGGAATGCAAAGATAACCTTTGTTATACCCTGTCAAATAACTTTGCTACATTGGGTCCATGCCAAGCAGCAGTGCTCAAGAAGTCATGTGGCTGCTTTTAACAGCTTATGTTCACATGTGGGAGCAAATGAATAACCTAGAGTTGGAATTTATAATCAAAAGGAAAGCAAGGGATAAAAGTTTGTAGAATCTTCAACCTGGCCATGTGGCAGAGAAGGAAAGAGTGTTTTCAGAAGAGGACACCAAGAGTGCTGGGGTAGCAAACACTTGTTAAAGAAAGTAGCATGAATAAAAGGAGTCAGGTACTATTCATAAAGACAATGGGGGAAAGACCCTGAAGGCATGTCACAAATCTGTCACAATTCTGGGCTTCCCATCACAGACCAAGAGACCAAAGAAGATGGTATGGTTTTGGATGACAGGCTTGGGACAACATTGTCATGCCCCATCTCTAGAAAGTGTTCCCCAAATCTCACTGCTCAAATGGCCACAGGTATTGCTCCTGCTGCCACTGAAGGAGGCTAGAAAGTATGAGTAGTAGAGGCTTGGCAGCTTCCACTGAGATTCCAGGGGATGTATTGAAAAGCCTGAGTGCCCAGCCACAAGCCTGCCATAGGAGTGGAGACCCTGCAGACAGATGCTAGTGAGGCAATGCTGAGCAGAAATATGGGGTTGGAGGGCCTGAATAGAGTACCCACCAGGGAAATGCCTAGTAGAGCAGGGCCGTGGTGCATCCATGTTCCCAGGGTACAGGACATGGAACCAAGGGAGATAATTTTGGAGCTTTAATATTTAATGTCTTCCCTGCTAGATTTTGGATTTTCATGCAGCATGTTATCACTATATTTTGACCAATTTCTCCCTTTTGGAATGAGATGTTTACTCAATATCTGTTCCACCATTGTATCTTGGAGATAAATAACTTGATTTTGATTTTACAGGCTCACAGCTGAAAGGAACTTGCTTTGAGTCTCAGGTGAGAGTTTGGCCCCTGGACTTCTGAGTTGATACTGAAACAAGTTAAGACTTCTGGGAAGTATTGGGATTAAATGATTATAATTTATATGTGAGAAGGACATGAGGGATTTGAGGGTCCAGGGATAGAATGCTATAATTTTAATATTTGAACCTCCAAGCCACATATTGAAATTTGATGCCCAATGTCGGAGGCTGAGCCTAATGAAAGGTGTTTGAGTTGCAGGGGCAGATCCCTCGTGAATGACTTGGTGGTGTCCCTATGGTAATGAACTCATAGAGTTCTCACTCTGTGAGTTCCCATGAGAGCTGGCTGTTTAAAAGAGTCTCTGGCTCTCACCTCTTCTCTCCCCATGTGATTGCTACACATGCCAGCTCCCCTTCCTCTTCTGCCATGAGTGGAAGCAGTTTGATACCCTCACTAGATGCACATGCTGGCACCCTACTTCTTGTACAGCCAGCACAACTATGAGCCAAATAAACCTCTTTTTATAAATTGCCCAGCCTCAGGTATTCCTTTTCAGCAACACAAACAGACTAAAATAGTGACCTACTTAAGATGGCACAAAACATTAAGAACAGAGCCAGGCTATGTCTGGAAGTGATCTCCCTAGTACTGGCCCAATTACGTTGAAGTGTCAGAACTACACACAACATAGAGGTAAAATCTAACAAAGAGTTTGAGAACTGGCCCCTACAGAACTATGGCTAAACTGCAAAGCTGACACACTCAGCTCTTTTACCAAAATAACAGCAATAACAGTAAAAATGGCCTGATTGAGGGGTCTCTATAAATGTTAACCTGTTTTAAAATCTCTTAAAGTTTAGCAGTAACTTTATAAAACTTAATAATTAATAAGCTTCAAAATATCCTGTCCATATTTTTCTTAACAGTGACGCATTTTTAAGTGATCTAATTTACATTTCACTACTGGAAGAATTTAAATGACAAAAAACCCATCAAATATATTTTATCACACACAAAGATTAGAATATTTTATTTTACATTGTCCATGATGACAACATAATAAATAGGATCATCTCTAAGACATGGTACACATTAACAGTAATTTTCTTTTACTTAACAAAAGAGCTATTGAATTTAAATATGCACACAAATTCAAAAGCTTAAAATAAAAAACTTCAAGATTCAAATAATTTACATACATATTCAACTTTGTGAAATTTTGCACTTAACCAAACTTCCAGTGAATTTCCATCAAGACTATTCTGCATCAAAAAGTTTTTTTTAGGCGAGACGTGGTGGCTCACACTTGTAATCCCAGCACTTTGGGAGGCCGAGGTGGGCAGATCATCTGAGGTCAGGAGACCAAGACCAGTTTGGCCAACGTGGTGAAACCCCATATCTACTAAAAATACAAAAATTAGCTGGGCGTGTTGGCAGGTGCCTGTAATCCCAGCTACTCAGGA
>NW_012108697.1:98346-117377 GCF_000951045.1 Mandrillus leucophaeus
ATTATAGAAATTATAGTATTTTAAGGTGCAGATGAACATGATTGTGTTCAGAGTAAACTGACCAATATGGCAAAGGTTTCTCTTATCAAGAGAAGTAGAAAAATGAACAAGGAATGTGTGAATTGTAGAAAATAGTTTACAAATCTGAAGGGCTGTAAATGGAAATGAGAAACTGAAATTGTTATATATGGGCCCATATGGAGGAATTAGGAGAGATATCAGAGGGAGACAGATTTTAGCTCAGTTATAAAGAACAATTTGTTATCTGATGATAGAAAATGCTATCTGAGGAGCTGGTGAGCTTCCTGTCATTAAAGGCATTCAGGCATAAAACTGATCAGTGGTTGGGCAAATTATGTCCACAGGCTGAATTCAATCCACCAGGTGTTTTTATAATAAAGTTTTATTGGAACACAGCCACTCCCATTTGTTTCCATATTGGCTTTGTCCACTTTAACACTATAGAAGAAAAGTTGCATAGATGCGATGAAGACAATACAGCCCACAAATTTTAAAATATTTACTATCTGGCCCTTAATGGAAAATGTTTGCAGACTCCAGTGAATAAGGTATTAGAAATTCAAATACTTTATGGATGTCTGGACAAGACAATCAACAAGATGATGTTACTTTGTGCTTAGAAAAGTTCCAAATACATCATCTGTGCTAAGGACTGAGTTGTGCAGGTCTTTACTGTATGGCAACCCAGCCAAGTTGATGAGTGTTGGTTAAAATTCATACTGCACTATTTTCAAAGTTGTGTGCCATGATGTGGGGCTTTATCTGCCAGAAAGAGAAGTCATACTTGTCTAATTTGCACAAAGCCACCCAAATGACCAGCATAAAATTCAAACATGAATAACAATGTTAACAAAAATAAGATCTCTTCCAATCCAGAGGATCTACGATCTCATAACACAGACATTCTATAACTTTAACTCCTAACCCAGAGTCTCTATATTTACATCCCATGGAAATGAAAATAAATGTTCCCTGAAAACAGTTTTCATGTTTTGACAAATGCTACAAACTACAACCTCTACTGCAGAATGACACATTGCAAATTAGCATTTTAAAAGCTCTGAGAAAGATTGCCAGTTGAAAACCAACCAAAAGAGCGCTATTTAACTTTAGGACACATAGCATTTTACAAAGTTGCTTCACTGTGGAACCCTTTTTATGAACCTACAATGAATATGTCACACAATTAACAAAATTATCTAATAAATAAACAAATTGGTTTAGTTCTTGTAGATGTAACTAATCCATGTGATGCATGCATTGTTAATTTCATTAAGTAAAACAGGCTATAATTATTTATGTGATGGGGGACACAAAGTTATCCTCTTTCCACTGAATCCATTAGCCATTAAATAGTGTTAACAGCAAAATAATCTTGCACAAGTACATTTCAGCTATGTTCCCTCTGCTCTGTGGGATATGTTTAAGCATATAAAGCTATTCAAGACACACTCTATGATACTTTAAGGTTACAGAACTGGTCAATTATCTAACAGATTGACAGCACATATATCAGAATATAGGCTTGACAAGTTCAAAGTCAGTCAAAGCAAACTTTTACCTGAAGAAGGTGACAAAAAACTGCACAAGGTCCATGATTGTATTGTGTTGTGAGAATGCAATCTGAAAAATCAAAATAAAAAAAATTGAAGGTATGTTCTTCTCTAAAACCTGTGGTGATACTTTGTGACATTTGTAAATATAGTTTTTCTAAATCACCAAGACATTTGGATTGTCATATTATAAATCAAATATGTGATGGAATCAAAACTTCATCTAGAATACCTAATATATCCAACTGCTAATGATGGTCATAGCATAGAATATGACATGAAATATTTTAAAAACGATTAGAAAATTACTTTAAGGATATATGCTAAGAGTTTCATGTGAAATACTACGACAGATTAAATATGCCTAACCAAAACACCCAAATTTTCAACTCAGTTAAGAAAATAGGGAATTTTCTCCCTATATATCTTCATCTGGAGAAGCTTCATATATATATATATATATATACACACACACAAATGTTTTGTTTCACACCATTCAAATAATAAAATATGTCACATCATTTTAAAACTTGTTAATGTTAATAAGAAGTTAATTTTAAAAAGTGAAACTAGCCAAAAAAGTTAAAATCATTCTCCATTTCTTTTAACATTATAGAGATCATACTATAACATCTGCCTTGAGGAAGAGTATTATAGTGTATCATTCAACAATATAGCATCTGGATAGAGAATAACTGATGGTGTAATGTGGCTTTTCACTTACTAGCCCTGTATATTTTGAAAAACTAGTCTATTTATCAGTTTCCCCATATGTGAATGGTAGTAATAAAAGCATCTACCTTATAATATTATAGAAAATCTAACTGAATTAATACAAATTTAATGATTACCATAATTTCTGGCATGTAAAAGTTACAATATAAACATTATTAAACTTCTGTATCATGTATAAATGAGATGTCAGTATAAGTGAGTTTTCTCACATTGCTGAAGCTAAACCATTCAGGTATTAAAATCTTTTTCTTTTAATAATATTTTATGAAAATCTTTCAAAAACATAATAGAATTTCTACTGAAAAGGAATGAGTTTTCTCTCCTGCTGTAAATAGCTGGAAAACCAGGTGAAGTATATGAAACAACCAATTTCAGGAATTGGACAAGTGGCCGGAGATTATGATCCCTGAGTGAAGAAAAACAAAGGAAATGAATCCTATAATTGTCCCAGTTTTCAGTGCAAGGAAAGAACACTAAGGAATTTAAATGGCATTCTAAAATAAGGGATGTCAGTATTTCTTATGTAAAGAATTACAGTAAGTTGAGAAAATGATTCTTTGGCATGTACATGTAAGCTTAAATATAGTAATATTCATTTCCTACGAGCTTCTAAGCTATTGAATTATGAAACACTTATACAAAGGCTGAAGAAAGATACTGGCATAGGAGATTGGTTATGGGTGAAAATATCATAAAAGATTAAAGAAAAAACATCTTTTAAAGTTTAAAATACTGAATTTTCTTCCTAGGTGATTGTCCATAAGAATGTCATAGAAATGAAGCTTATCAAAGAATATTGTCAACAAGAACTTAAATCCATGGTAACAGAATTCTGGAAACAATAATTAAGAACTAACAGGAAAATCTTCAAAATAATAATATTTTGAAATCATAATAAAGAAAATTAGTTTAATTAAGCAATAGGAGGAAACCTTATGCAGTGTTGATAAATATAAATGAAAAGGGGGTATAAGGAGCTTGAACAAAGGCTTAAATAAATTAGCAAATATATAAAAAAAGAGAACAGATGAAATAACAAAATAATAAATATAACATAAAATTAACAAAATAAGATAAAGTACAATTGCAGTAAATATCAACAGGCTGAATCCACATTGAAAGACAGACATTTTTGCAGTAGATTAAAATATACAATTCAGCTTTATGTTTTTAGCAGAAAACACATATAGAACAGTGACACATTTTTAGTCAAAACATAAAATACTGTAAGAAGATATAATAGGCCCTTAAAAACAAGAAAACATGTAAACCAATATTAATGGCAAAGTGAAATTCAAAGTCAAAACCTGATCAAATAAAACACTGAGACAAAGAAAATATAACAATAATAAAACAATATACACCAAAAATACAGGCCAAATAAGTAAAAACACAATGCCTGGACATATAAGGGGAATTTGATAATGACAAAATTTTGGAAGAAATTATTAAGATGCATATCTCTTTTAAAAGTTATCTGATCAAAAATACACAAAATTAATCTATTTAAATAATTTAAATCATGTAAAAATATTCAAGAAATAGTCACTAAACAAGTTCTGTTCTAGGTGCTAGTGACACCATTGTAATAAGACAAAGCTCCTATTATTTTGGTGTTTATTTTCTAATAGCAAGAGGGAGAAAATAACCAGGTAAACTTGTAGCGGGATATCATAATTGTTGACAGTGGTGTTTTTAGTGGGAAAAAAAAGATGATATGGGCTAGGAGGATTTGCGGCTAATTTGGATCAGGTGGTTAGAGCTGTTGGTCACACTAAAGGGGTGATATATGAGCTTTTATCCAAATAAGATGTTTAAAACCACAAAAATGTCTGTTGGTAGAGGTTTCTCAAGTGTAAAGATGATGATTAGGTTAGACATGTTTATGAAAAGTCATAAGATCTGGAGTATTGTGAGCAAAGGACAGAGTAGTTGTAAATAAATTCGGACTAGAAAGCAAAAAGCAAGTCACATAGGTTATTGGCCATGACAAAGAGTTCACAACATATTATAAGGGCAATGGGAACCCATGGAAAGTTTTGAGCTATCGGAATGACATGATCTAACTCTCAAGAAAAATATCATTCTGGCTGTTGGATGAGAAATAAATAACTGAGGGGATCCAGAAGATAAGAGAGGAGGATATTTGATTTTTCTAGTCATAAGGTGATAGTAGCTTGCAGAAGAGTAGTAGTCATCAAGACAAAAATAAGTAGTTGGGAACATAATTTAGAGAGAGAAGTGAGGAGACATGCTGAAGGATTAGATATGACAGGTGAATGAAGGAGAAGAATCAATCATGACTATTGCAGTTTGCTCTCACAAGAACAAGTGAAAAGATATTTCTACTTACTGAGAATAGAAAAGGGCCATGAGGATCAAGGGAGAAATAAGAAAAGAAAAACTTACTTAGAATATGCTAAATGTGAAATACCTATTAAATGTTCAAGAGTAGACAGTAGCTACTAGCTTGAAGCTCAGAGGAAAGGTTAGATTTAAAAATTTGGAAATCAAAGGAACATAAATGTCATTTTAAAATCATGTACTTGTATGATAGTCCCTAGGAAACAGAATAGATGCAGAAGAAATTATCTCTAAGAGGATATTCAGGGCCACCCCATCATTAGCGCTTAAAAGAAGAACTGGAAAGGTAGGTGGGAGGAAACCAGGAAAGGGTTGTGTCAAGGCGGTCAAATAAAAGAAATGTTGCAATAAGAAAGTAGTGGTTGATTTTGTTGGTTAAGATGAGGATGAAAATATGGCTACTGGATTTAACAACATAAACTTCATGAGTAATTTACACAAATGAACTTTCAACAGAGTGGTGGGGATGTTAATATAAACAGAATAATATACAGAGAATGTGGAACCTGACAAAGTAGAAACAAACTACAGGCTGAACTTTCAAGAATTATGTTACAAAACAGAGCAGAAATCAACAAGAACACAGACGATTTAAAATATATATTTTAATCCATAGAACATTTTTAAAAGAAGACAATAAACACTGTACAGAGAAAGTATTTTTAAAAATCTAAATGGTAGCTTTTATGAGCTGTATTAACATATTCCAATAAAATAAAATTAAAACTATAATTTCAAATATGGCCAAAACAAGCTTAACTACTTAGAAATTAACAAATGCAATCCATGAGACAGAGTTCTGAGTGGGCAGTGGGAGTAGTAGGATAGTTTTTGATATCCTTGACTTCCAATATTAAAATATACAGCAGCTAAATTGAAAAGCCAAAAACAACAACAACAACAACAACAACAATTCTAACAAAAGTAAGTGGCAGATTATCCCCTTAAATGCCAAAACATAAACCGGTATGGGTAAATGACAAACCCAAGGTGTATATGCTACCAGTGTCTATGAGGCAGGAAAAAGAGGGAATCAACAGGAAAACTCAAAAGTTTCAAAAAGGTATTAACTAGAACTAGGCCAGTCCAATTTGAATAAGAAAGTGAAAGCAGAAGTGTAGAATTGCTCAATACAAGAGTAGGTTAGTTCAAAGGGATCCTGAGGAAGTTCTAAAGAAGCCTGGAACAGTTGGAGTACATGAATTTTCAAAAGCAACCAGTCAAATCTCTATCCCAGGGCAGGTCTCATAATGAGGAGAAACTGCTAAAAGTGAAAATGAAAATTAAGCAGAACAAAGTAAATATAGACAAAACAAAGAAGGTCCAACAAAAGTGGGGAAAGGAACTGAGATGGAAAATTTTCAAAGAGTAAGTGGCACATTTGCAGGGGAAAAAAAGTATTGATTATTAACATATATAATATTCAAATATGGGCCTTCACTAATCCATTTGTGCAATCCCTATTTAACTCATTATTATCACTCCCAAATATCTGCCATTCTTTAACATATAAAAAGATTTGGCATTTCTTTAATTTAAACGGTAAGTAAGTAGTGGGAGTAACCAACAGAGTAACAATATACTTAAATTGGTGAAGCACACGATTCAGGCTGGAATGGCAGAATTTTATTATGGTTTACCTGCCATCTGTGGATCCATATAACTAAGTACCTTATAAGAAAGATCATAATTTCAGGCAAGTAAGCAACACATACACACACATGAAACATCTCTATATATTTTTTTACATCTGTCCAAAGAATATTTGAATAAATAAAGTAGCCAGAGGAAAAATGACTACTTCTTCAAGTAAAAGTCATAAAGTAAAGAATCGAAACATTCTAAACCTTGAAATAATTATATTATCTATCTCTACCTATTAATAAATATAATAAAGACAAATGTAAAGAAATATGAATGTTATTTTGATTCCAGCTTGTTTTCAGAGAATAAGCTGAAATACCACTTCTGGGGGGGTGATGAGACACTTGGACCTCCCAAAATTAACACTATTTTTTAAATTATCAAAAATAATAGCTGCAGTTCAAATTAGGTTACACATGATACTTGAACATTAAGCAAAGTACTGATTGAAGACCTCAACCAACTCCTGCTACAGATAATACTCTCCTACCTTTTACAATAAGGACTATTAATGGTGGGATGAAGTTTATGGGTAAAGTCTCTATAAAAAGTACCATCTGAAATACGGACTTTCTTAAAAACTGATGCAAGGGACACTCAGAGTAACTAATCTGTTAAAATAAATGGCACTGAAAAGTAAATGTAGACTCAGCACAAGCAGTTTTGGTACTTGGAGTCCCATCTGGGGGCTACAGGCTAAGGTTGAATATATTCCATACTGGCTATTCAACAGAAGAGTCAGCACTACAATTTGTTGTACAAATATTTCAAAATGTTCCTCCACCCGAGACTTTCCATAGAAAATTCCACAGGAAATTGCCTATGGGAAATACTGTTGCAGTCCATTGTCAGGTACATACTTTAAAAATAAGATGTAATTGATTATGGAAATGGAAGGCAGATCCAAGGATGATTTGGTAAAATTAGAAAGCAATGCCAAACAGACACTAACTCAGATTCTCTTTCAAGATTCCCTCTTATGGGGTATACATTTATGCATATATCAAATAAATCACTAAGTATCTATTATGTTCTGGGCATTGTACCAGGTCCTTGGATGTATCAGGAAAAAAAAAAAAAAAAAAAGCTAGCAGTGAAAAAATTCTTACTGGAAGAGCAGATAATAAATGGTGATAATAATAAATTATATAATGTGTTGGAACTCAGTAAGTGCTATGAGAAAAAAGAACATGAAAAATATCCTGTCTTCTTACTATTCACATAGGTGGGACAAGAAATCGCTCTTTAACGTCTAAAAATATGCAGAAGTGCTGAGATCAAGCAGAAAAATTAGATATAGAGAGCAGCAGAAAGAAATGAAGCACACCATTAGGTTCAAGTGTATCTGGCTATTCTCAGTTTTTCTCTGTCTATAATAGCATACAGCAATTCCAGTACCCTTCTAATAAAACTGGAGGGTGCAGGGGTGCCCAATCTTTTGGATTCCCTGGGCCACACTACAAGAAAAAGAATTGTCTTAGGCCACACATAAAACACAGTAACACTAACAATAGCTGATGAGCTAAAAACAAAAAGCAAATTGCAAAAAAATCTCATCATGTTTTAAGAAAGTTTACAAGTTTGTGTTGCACTGCATTCAAAGACGTCCTGTGCCACATGTGGCCCGTGGGCTACAGGTTGGGCAAGCCTGTTTTCTAGGAAAAGGAATAAGCACAGACAAAGGAGAATCATTCTTAAGTGATGTTGGGCAACTGGTCTTCACATGGTTTGCTCTGTATCATGTAGGTCTCACCATAAATATTATACTTCTTAAAGACACTCATGTAAAGTAGTTTACTGCCCCCTTACTCTATAGTATTGTATAAAACTATGTTGTTGTTTTTGTTGAGACAGAGTCTCGCTCTGTCGCACAGGCTGGAGTGCAGTGGCCGGATCTCAGCTCACTGCAAGCTCCGCCTCCCGGGTTCACGCCATTCTCCTGCCTCAGCCTCCCGAGTAGCTGGGACTACAGGCGCCTGCCACCTCGCCCGGCTAGTTTTTTGTATTTTTTAGTAGAGATGGGGTTTCACTGTGTTAGCCAGGATGGTCTTGATCTCCTGACCTCGTGATCCGCCCGTCTCGGCCTCCCAAAGTGCTGGGATTACAGGCTTGAGCCACCGCACCCGGCCAAAACTATGTTTCTCAAACTACAATCTAAAATTATTTTATGTTACTGGTTGATGATTAGTTAAAATGTCTTTTTCCCACTAAAATACAAGCTCCTTGAGAATAGTAGCCTTGTTCATACTGTTCACAGCACTCTTTCAATGACTAGAACAGTAGTTGGTAGACAGTAAATAGAAAGAATTCAATAAAACTATTGAATAAATTATTATAAATAAATGAATATAATTTAGAAATATGTATAAATAAATGACTTCAAGAAATCTATTGAATTAAATAGATTCAATAGCAAGATTTAGCACAGGAGTATTCTTAGGACTTCATATATCCTTATTAAGAGCTATGAAAGGAAGAAGGTACAGATGTTATTGTGTCTCAATTAGGTGGCATTACATGAAATATCATTTCTTAATGTATTAAAAATGATACCATTTTAAAAGAATGTTTATTTAGCCAACTGCTTTTAAAAAACAGTGAGACAAATCAATAACGGCACAATATTCTAAATATGTATTTTCTATGAAAGTATATCTTCTCAGGGTATGGGATATTTATGATTGTAAAATCTATTATGGTCTAATTAGGAAGATTCCTATTTGTTGATGCCATGGCTAGAACATGACTCTTGCAAATAACGTTTTCCATTTTAGTTCTGTGGTATTCCCATGAAAAATATATGTTTACACAAGTTACATTTAAAGTTAGTTTTAAAACTTAAGCCAGTATAACTGCACCTTTGTAATTCTGTCTTCTGTAATAATTTCATTCATTATCCAGTGATTATTCAAAAAAAATAATCAAAATAAAAACTGATCAATGATACAATTTCATATTCTTATCTTCCCCATATGTTTAAAGAACCTCAAAATAATTGATAAGACAACATGCTAAAAACTAAGTTAGCTGAAACTACAGTAACCCTGATAATACATTTTGTCAATTCAAATGTAAATATAAATTCATATTGAAAACATGTCCAGAATCTAAAACTTGAATTTAAGATATGCTATATTTTTCATGAATTAACAATAATGATGAATATTTTAAATTTTCTGATTTTATGAAAAAGTTACATTAAATGCATTTGGACAGAGAAGTAGATTAATAGCTCGATATTTATTACAAAATGTCAAAATTTGTGAGAGAAAAATTCTTATTTTATGAAACATAAATTGATGTTTTTGTGCAAAATGTCAGCTTGCCATACATGATAAACTCTGATATATTTAAGATAAACAAAAATGAAAATATAATATAAAAGAATGTGCTAAAATTATCAAGTTCATCTAATAAATTGAAGGGAAAGAGAGGGTCTTGCAAATCACTGTTTGGATTAAAAAGCATAGTTACATAAAGGAAGCTAGTTAACTAGTCATATCTTAAAGACAATCGGACTGCTTCAGGCAAGTAACTTGAGATCTTATTAGGTTATATTCTTACTTGTTCTTTTAAAAAATATAAATAAATTCAAATTGGAGATTAAATTAGCTGTTACTAAGATCCACTATGATAATCTATTCCATATAAAATTGCAACATATAATTAACATAATGATATAATAATATGTATAATTCAGACAAGGTAATATTTTTTAAAATATGGTTACACAAAAAATAGACAATTTCAAAAGACAAAATAAAACATATTTCTGAAATAAAACATAAGGAATAAATATACCAGACAGTTCTGCCTAAGTATCATAGCATATTATTCTGATGATAAATCCTTGGATATTGTTTATAAATATTAAATAGTTTAAGTTCTTTCTATAGCAAACACATGCCTAATGAATGAAGGCACTCATAACTTTCCTCATGGTTTAATACACAAACTTAACTGACAAAATGCTCTCTTTAATCCCAAAAGAGGTTTCTGTGATTATCCTCCAAACACTTCTTAATTCCCTTGCTGAAATTTCCTCAGTGTTTCTCCTTCACTTTTAGTTTGACGTCCAATCACATTAACATATCATATACCAATCTTAGAAACTTAGCCCTTGCTTCTTTCTCTGCTAATAGCGTTAACACTGCAGTCAGATCACAGTACAGGCATATGTTAGAGATGTTGCAAATTTAGTTCCAGACCACCGCAATAAAGTTAATATCACAATAAAGTGGGTCCCAAATTTTTTTTTGGTTTCCCAGTGCATATAACAGTAATGTTTACACAATGCTGTAGCCTATTAAATGTGCAATAATATTATGTCTAAAAGAAAATGTACATAAAATACTTCATTGCTAAAAAATGCTAATGATCACCTGAGCCTTTAGCATGTTATCTTTTTGCTGGTGGAGGGTCTTGCTTCAATGTTGACGGCTTCTGCCTGATCAGGGCAGTGGTTGCTGAGGGTTGGAGTGACTGTGGCAATTTCTTAAAATAAGACAACAATGATATTTGCCACATTGACTGACTCCATCTTTCAGGAAAGATTTCTCTGCAGCATGCAATGCTGTTTCATAAAAATTGACCAACAGAACTTCTTTTGCAATTGGATCGAATCCTCAAATCCAGCTGCTGCTTTATCAAGTTTATGTGATATTCTAACTCATTGTCATTTCAACAATGTTCACAGTATCTTCACCAAGACAAGTTTCCATCTCCAGAAACTACTTTCTTTACTCATCCATAAAAACCAACATCTCATGAATAAAGTTTTATCATTACATTGCAGCAATTCAGTACATCTTCAAACTCCACTTCTAATTCTATTAATATTACTCATGCTACCTCTACCACAAGTGCAGTTACGTCTTCCACTAATATCTAGAACCTCTCAAAGTCATCCATGAGGGTGGGAATCAACTTCTTCCAAATTCCTGTTAATGTTGATATTTTGATGTACTCCCATGAATCATGTATGTTATCAAAGGCAGCTAGAATGATGGATTCTTTCCAGAGATTTTTCTTTGCCTAGATTCATCAGAGGAATCATTATCTATGTCAGCTATAGCCCTACAAAATGGATTTAAATAAAAATAGTACAAAAAATCAAAATTACTCCTTGATCCACAGGCTGCCAAATGGTTACTGTAATTAGACCATTCTTGCATTACTATAAAGAAATATCCAAGACTGGGTAATTTATAAAGAAAAGGGGCTTAATTGGCTCATAGATCCACAGGTTGTACAGGAAGCATGATGCTCGCATCTGCAAGGCTTCTGGGGAGGCCTCAGAATCATGGTGAAAGGTGAAGGCAGAGCAGGCACAGGAGCAGGAATGAGAGAGTGAAGGAGGAGGTGCTACACAATTTTAAACAACCAGATCTCTCAGGAACTCACTCACTATCAGCACCAAGAGAAGCACAAAGGGGATGGTGCTAAACCATTCATGAAGGATCCATCCCCATGATCCAATCACCTCTCACTAGGCCCCCACCTCCAACATTGGGGATTACAATTGAACATGAGATTTTGGTGGGGACGCAGACCCAAACCCTATCAGTTATTGTGTCAGCAGGCAAGAAAACATTAATCTCCTTGTACATCAGCATCAAAGTTCTTGAGTGACTAGGTACATTGTGAATGAGCTGTAATATTTTGAAAGAAGTCTTTTTTCTCTAAGCAGTAGGCCTCAACAGTGGGCCTAAAATATTCAGTTAACCATGCTGTAAATAGATATGCTGTCACGCTGGCTTTATTGTTCCATTTACAGAGCAAAGGCAGAACATATTTAGCATAATTCTTAAGGGCTGTAGGATTTTCAGAAGGGTAAATGAGCACTGGCTCATTACCAAGGCTCATAATCACCAGATGCATTAGCTCCTAACAAGAAAGTCATCTTATCTTTTGAATTCTGATGTCAAGCATTTACATGTCTTCTTTGCTATAAAATTCCTAGGTGGTATCTTCTTTTAGAAAGCTGTTTCATATAAATTGAGAATCTGTTCTTTAGTGTGGCTACTGTATCAATTAAGTTAGACATGTATTTTCTGTATCAGCACTTACAGCTTCACCTTGCACTTTTGTTATGGAGATGGCTTCCTTACTTAAACCTCATAAACCACCTTCTGTGGGCTTCCCAATTTTCTTCTGCATCTTCCTCAACTCTCTCAGACTTTGTAGAATTGAAGAAAGTTAGGCTCTACTCTAAATTAAGCTTAGGTTTACAGTAATGTTATATTGGTTTTGATCTTATATCCAGACACTCAAACTTTCTCCACATCATTAATAAAGTTATTTCATTTTCTAATGATTTGTGTGTTCACTAAAGTAGCATTCATTTCCTTCAAGAATTTTTCCTTTGCATTCACAGTTCAGCTAATTCTTCGGACAAGAGGCCTAGATTTTGGCTGTACTGGCATTCGACATGCCCTCCTCACTAACTTAATCACATGTAGCATTTGATTTAAAGTGACAAGACATGCAACAATTCTTTTCATTTGAACACTGGGAAGCAACTGTAGCATTGTTAAATGGCTTAATTTCAATATTGCTGTGTCTCAATGAAAAGGAGGCCTAAGGAGATGGAGACAAGAGAATGCCCAGTCAATGGAGCACTCAGAACAAATACCACATTAATTAAGCTGACTTGTCTTATATAGGTACAGTTTGTGGCACCCCAAAACAATTACAAATGTAACATCAAAGAGCACTGATCACAAATTGCCATAATCTATATGATAATAATTTTAAAAATATGTTTTTAAAATAACCAAAATGTGGTACAGAGACACAAAGTGAGTACATGATGTCGGAAAAACTGTACGAACAGATTTGCTTAACCTACGGTTACCACAAAACTTCAATTAGCAAAAAAACTACTACATCTCTGAAGTGCAATACTGTGAAGTAAAATACAAGGTATGCCTATACGGGTAGTTTCAAAACCTTGACATACATTAGCAAACCTCTGTAACTCTGTTTGGCACAAAATTTTCCCTCATCCCCTTACACCTTCCACCCATGGGTAACTCTTAGTCTAGAATCATTGCCTACCAATTCTAGATCTTGTCTAAATGGCAATCCTCATCTTACTCCTGATTTCTCTACATACACTTCTACAACACTACTACTAAAAAGAGCTGATATTCATAAAGTGTTTACTATTTCCCAGGCACTGTGCTAAGTACTTTTTGTACATTAACTGACTTATTACCCTGAATTACCTCATCAATTAGGTAATGTCATTAATTTCATTTTATAGATGATTAATCAAGGCTTAGAAGATTACTCAGTCAATAAGCAGTGAAACTGAAATGAAAATTTGTGCATTCGGACTCTAGTTCTCAAATACTACACTTTCCTAACAACAATTACTCACAGTGTACTATCATTATTAGCTTATCTGTCCTTTTTCTTCATTTGACTTTATAATATTTGCAATCACGCATTCGATTATTATTACATTTCTAGTAACTAGCAAAAAATCCTAGCATTTTTACTTATTGAATTGCAATATCTACTAGAGATGTAACACTTGAGAAAGGAGAATAAATCTGAGGGCCCCCCAAATCACTAAGCTAAAGGGAAAAATCAAGTAAGGAACTGCTTAGGGCAAACCTGCCTCCCATTTCATTCAAAGTCACCCCTCTGCTCACTAAGATAAATGCATATCTGATTTCCTCCTTTGGAGAGGTTAATCAGAAACTCAAAGGAATGCAACTATTTGTCTCTTATGTACCTATAACCTGGAAGTCCCCTCCCTACTTCAAGTCTTCCCGCCTTTGCTTCAAGCTGTCCTGCCTTTCCAGACTGAACCAATGTTCATCTTACGTATGTTAATTAATGTATCATGTCTCCCTAAAATGTATACAACTAAACTGTGTTCTAAGCACCTTGGGCGCATGTCATCAAAACCTCCTGAGGCTGTGTCACAGGCGCATATCCTCAATCTATGCAAATTTTCTAAATTAACTGAGACCTGCCTCAGATTTTGGGGGTTCATATTTTGGTAACCACAAAGTGATTCTGACTGGAGATGTCTCTGACCTTTCACAAATCTCCTACCAGTGCTTGATATCAGCATGAGTGAACATTATGGCTCAAACAAATAGTACAATTTGCTGAGGTCTGGGAGCACACTGTCCAGAGAATCCCTGATCTCCCAAAATTTGGTTGAGATCTAAAGTTTACTTTGCTGCACAACTTCCCTTTTTTGGAGTTTTACTTGCTTCCAATAAGGAAGGCAAGATTTTCTGTTTCCATGATGATGAAAGGCAGATAACTCCTTTATGGAGTTTGAGCTCAGTTGCAGCAGGGAAGATGAATTCAGGTTTTTGTTTTTTAGTTGTTTTTTTCCCCAGCTTCTAGGATGGCAGAGTACAGTCTTCAGCCTGAGACCTATCCCTAGGTAAGTAGCTAAATTGGGGTTTTGTCTTGGCTAAGTTTAACAACCAGCTGGTCTTAATTTCTCCTTACCATTACAATATTCAGTAATCATATAACTTGTTTGTTTGTTGTCATTTGTTCGTTTAACTGCTTTTTTGTTGTTGTATGTTTTTCCTGTTTTTGTTCTTCCTTCGGTCTTTTTCCCATTGGTTTTAACCAACTCTATTGGACTTGATAAAATTTGAAGGAAAATTCCAAATTATGGGGAACAAGGCCTCTGAAGCGGCTAAATTCCCCACCACCACCCCGATGCCCTCCCCTCCCTGCACACACACACAAAGGTGGAGTGGTGGGGGAGAAAATGGACAGCAAAAGAAAAAAAAAGGATTTTTTTTTAAAATTTTAACTACTAAAGGGGTTTTATTTACATAACAAGGCCACCTTTTTGCTAGCCAGGTCAAACTGAAAGAATAAGGTTCTGCCTTCTTTTTTTATTTTCCACCATGACATCCTGGATTTGGTTCCTGAATCCAACCCTTTATGGTTTGATACTTGGTACTTCTGAAATAGCAGCAATTTGTCCTAGCTGAAATATGACAATAAGATTTTAAATTTTTTTTAAAGGAGCTCAATGGTTAAGCTTAATTAAAAGTTAACAACCAAGATGTGTGTGTGTGTGTGTGTGTGTGTGTGTGTGCCTGTTTGTATTTAAAAGGTATTCATGTTTTTTTCTCTCCTAGAACCTTGCCTTTTTTTGAGTAAAAGATTTTTTCTTCTCAGTTAACTGAATTCTGTTTTCTTCATTTACTTCTGCTCCCTCTCCTTTCTCTTGCACCATCTACTGCTTGAGGGACCTAAAATAGTTTAAAATAGCTTGGGGGTCCTTAAAGAAATCAAAGAAGGTACCAGGTTCCCTTTTGGGGAGAAACGTCTCTCTTTGTTTGTTTGTTTGTTTTATGGAATACCAAGAGAATAAACAGACAAGTTTGTCTTGGCTCTTAAACTGCTGGCTTTTGTATTTTGTAACCTGATTTTTAAAATTAAAATACCTATTACAACAGAGGCTACTTTGGGGTTTTAAGGAAGTGTGCAGTTCAGACACTTAGAAATGTCTTTGTTCAAAAAAAATTATTTTAAGAGCACTGTAAAAGCATCACATAGTCTAAGATCATAATTATTCTCCCTTTTTGGAGACCCAGGATTCAGTGTGGGCTCTGGCCAGAGCTCAAAGATCCAGTTTAAATATAGGTAGTCTGTATCTAAATAAAATTGGTCTCCTTATACAATTCTGTGATAGATTTCTATAATTTTATATGTAATTTGGCATCCATCTTTAATCTTCCGCTAGCATCACCAGACTTTTTGTTTCAGTACCTTATTATGTAAATTTTGCTATTTGTTTTTCACTTGAGTTGTTTCCTTTAATATGCAAATTTACGGCTATTTAGTTGAAAACTCCTCTGGGTTATAAAACAGGTTATCAAGAATCTAAAAGTCTAAGATAGAAAAAAAGTCTTTATAAATCTATAAATCTAAAGATGTACTTGTATCGGCATGCCCAATACATCTATGTATGTTTGTGTTGTGTATACAATGTTTCACTACTGAAAATATATAAAAGATCTCTAATTGGCTTAGGAAAATAAAAGTGCTGAAATCAAATACTTTATCATGAAAAAAGAAAAGGCTAGTCAAATACTTTTTCAAGTTTATTTAACTTAAGTAGAATCTTTAATAAATAAGCCAGCTTTATTGGTAAAGTAATATTTAAAATGTCTTAAGAGTTGCCAGCATACATTTTTCTTTGCATTTATTAATCAAGCAATTTCATACTTATTCCTGCCAAATACTATACAGTGTCAAAATTTGGCATAGGGTTTACAAAACTATAAGCCCAGCCCAAGACAAAATAATCTTTGCTTCTGTAATCTTTGGTAAATAAGACATTAATATGGATTTAATAAAAATAGATATATCTTAAATTTAGTAAAATTACCAAAACTTCTAATTCTGTGGCTTTAGGTGGACTAGTCCACAGGCAATATGGTTTGTTTCAGGAAGGCACTGTTATCTTCGTCTTTGATTCAAAGCTAACCTATAAATTAAATTCCTCCTAAAGTCTGTTCAGCCAAAATCCAGGAATAAACAAGAATCAAGATGAAGTCAGTTAGGTCAAATGTTTTTTCTGTCTCAGGTATAATTTTGCAATGGCAGTTCAATAACTTTAAATAATGACTATCGTAGTTTTCAAAAACAATCTAGGTAAATGATAAAAAGAAAATAATTAGGTAAATGTAATGAGATAAATACTTGTAAACAAAAGTGTCATAATTTAAAATCTAAAGTTATATTAAATTAAATAATAGATATTTCATTATTTGGGCATTTTCCAATAACATATTTGTATGAAAACATTCTTTCTAAAAAAAAAATTGTGTCCTTTTTGAAAACGTGAACAAATTTTGTCTAATTTAAAGGTTGTATTATAAGAAGGTACAAGGAACCAGGAAATAAGAAAGATGTAAAGGAAGTTGTAAAAATAAAAAGGGTTCTTTTGGTTAAAAAAAAAAAAAAAAAGCTTAACGAAAAATAATTTAACATGAAAAAAAATCCTGTAGGGTAGATTTAGTTCTATAATAAAATAAGTGGTTGTTTAAGAAAAGGGGATGATCAGGACAAACCAGAAAGTCCAAGTATGTCAGTAATAGTCTGTGTGAGTCACAAGAAAAGAATTTGTTTAAAAAAAAATAAAAACTTTTACATAATAAAGTTGTCTGTAATTAAAGGGAAATTGTAATGGTCTTTGTAAAGACTGGGCTTGATATATACAAAAACATTCATACACTACCTAATTGGTTAAAACAATGAAATTTTCTTAAGGGATTGATTTACTCAATAAATTATATGAGATTGGAACTTGTTTTTAACACAATGTTTAACTTTTATTGCATCTCAGCTTTTTAGGTTTTGTCTCCCCTTTTAAGGGTGTAAAATAGCAAAAATTCTCCTTCAACACATTTTCAGCTCATATAAGTTTTTTCACTCATGTTCTGTTTGTTATTGCCTAAGGCTAATAATGTTTTAAAGACAATGTTTTCTTCCAACATAATGTTGTATGCAGTGCAAAAGGCCTTTTCTTTTCCCTTTGGTAACTGTCCTAAAAGATTTTACAGTTTATTGAAATGATTCCTATGCCATTATTATTAAGTTTTGGTTTGCTTAGGAAAATAACTAAAATTAACTTTTAAATTAAGGTTATTACATATGCGTATCCTTCTTTATGTGCTTTTAAAGTCCTTGTAATATTAAGTTACATGGTTTTAACTCCTGAGTCTAAAAAGGACACCAAGTCCTGCTAAAGCATAAACACTAAAAACAGTTAAAGCCTCATCTTCAGGCCCAGTAAAAGATGCCAGTCAAAATAAATTGCACTCCTGAGACACAGGGCCAGAAATTAAAGCTATTCAACTCCTCAAGGCCCAAGAACTATCACAGAGGAGGTGGGGATGTGAGACTGTTAGGGCTTTTTTAAAAAAAATTATACTTTAAGTTCTGGGGAACATGTGCAGAACGTGCAGTTTTGTTACATAGGTATACACGTGCCATGATGGTTTGCTGCACTCATCAACCCATCATCTACATTTGGTATTTCTCCTAATGCTATAGAGCCATTTTTAAAAGATAAAGTACAGGTTCTCTATAAATCAATTATTAATGTCAAAGGCACACAAAGGCAATACCACCATATGTGCAGCTGTGTCAGATTAACAAGGTTTTCTTAAAGCATTAACTGACTCCTAAATAAAGGTTATAAAAGGATTATGGAAGTTATATCCTATGGTCAAGATTAAAATTTTATAAATTGTGTATAAAATTTTAAAGAACAAATTTAATTGGCTTCATGCTATTTTTATTAGGGCTTCTTGTTTGGAAAATTAAGTCTCCTCTCTCAAAGAATACGGGTTTTTGCCTCTTATTAAAAATCCTTGAGTTATCACTTTGGTTGAAAGTACTATCTCAAAAAAAAAAATGTCTTACCTGAAATACCTTCTATGAAACAAAGTTCCATCAAAGCCAATTTAAAAGCCTATGTAAAAATATTATTATTTGGGTCAGGCACGGTGGTTCACGCCTGTAATCCCAGCACTCTGGGAGGCTGAGGCAGGCAGATCACCTGATGTCGGGAGTTCAAGACCAGCCTAATCAACATGGAGAAATCCCGTCTCCACTAAAAATACAAAATTAGCCGGGCGTGGTGGCACATGCCTGTAATCCCAGCTATTCAGGAGGCTGGGGCTGGGAATTGCTTCAACCTGGGAGGCA
>NW_012108697.1:117427-125990 GCF_000951045.1 Mandrillus leucophaeus
AAAAAAAAAAAAGCTTATTCTTGCTGCACTTTATATGAATGATCAGGCCAAGTATAATAAAGCAAATCAGTCCTACCATGATTTGTCTGTAATAAAAATGGGAAACTGGAGAAAAAAATATATTTCAAAAACTATAGGACACCTGATGTTAGATTCTAGTCTTGCCTAATGTTTTTCAATTTTTATTATTTTCTAAGATTTGGACCAAATTCTAATTTTTATTGACTACAAATCTGCAAACTAAAGTTTTCAATTTGTTTTCCTTATTTTTTCCCCATTTTTCCTAATTTGGAGTCACCAAAAACCAAGCTGTGCTTTTGTGAAGCCCTGCAAACTAAAGCTAAACAACTTAAACTTCAGAAAAAAGTAACAGCAATCTATTTACATACATAAGCCACATTCATACCTGCCAACTGATATATGGACTTCAAAGTACTGTGGCCTATGTCAGTTATCCAGGATTTTTTCTTTGTTTGTCGTGGTTTTTCTCCCTTCCTCCCCCTATTTTCTCTTCATAAACGTAAGTCTTCAAAACCTGCAAAAAATAAGCTTTCCTAATACTTGGAACCTACCTGTCTAGGAATAAACCATCCAAGCCATAAGAGATCAGACAAAACCTCAGACCAGAAACTTATTTTCTTCTGAAATGCTTTCTCCGAAAGATTATTTAAAGGAAAAGAGAGCAAACGTTAAAGGAAAATAAACCTTGGTGCCTCCAAATCACTAAGCTAAAGGGAAAAATCAAGCTGGGAACTGCTTAGGGCCAACCAGCCTCCCATTTCATTCAACGTTGTCCCTCGGCTCACTAAGATAAATGCGTATCTGACTGCCTCCTTTGGAGAGGTTAATCAGAAACTCAAATGAATGCAACCATTTGTCTCTTATCTACCTAGAACCTAGAAGCCCTCTCCCTCCTTCAAGTCTTCCCGCCTTTACTTTCAGCTGTCCTGCCTTTCCAGACTGAATCAATGTTCATCTTACATATGTTAACGTCTCATGTCTCCCTAAAATGTATAAAACCAAACTGTGCTCTAACCACCTTAGGCACGTGTCATCAAAACCTCCTGAGGCTGTGTCACAGGTGCATGTCCTCAACCTTGGAAAATAAGCTTTCTAAATTATCTGACACCTGTCTCATCTTTTTGGTGTTCACACACTCAATGTTCAAAGTAAAAACTCTTAAAATGGTTTCATTTTAGCTAAAGGTCAAGCTGTACTAGAAAACAAGCACTACTTTTTCACAAAGATTATATCAGTTAAAATATGTAGAATTTTATATCTGCATTAAAATTGTGCCCAATCTCTTGAGTTAGTTTCTTGAAGAGTATAATTTCTTGAAGATAAATGTTATTTTTGTCAAAAACAATATTGTTATAAATGTTAAAAAATAAAACAGAACCTTTAAAATGACAAGATAAAAATTAGTAATTATAATGCTACCTGTATTTAATTACAGTATTTACATATTTATGAGATTTCTTAAAGATTCTCAGATTTCAATTCACAAATCAAAGATTCATAATAGCAATTCATACTTTTAACACCATTTTATAGAAATTATAATTTTTTCATAACCTATCTTTTCCTGCATACTGTGTTAAGTAGCCGAAGGTACTCATTTTGTAAAGGAAATGCACTAAATCGACTTTATCATTCAGTCTTGTCTCTAAAACTTTAGAAATCTGGGTTATGTCTAAAAGCTTAAAGTAGCAAGTATATCCAACAGTCTAAGAGTAAAGCATGTTCTACTAACCAAAACATCAACTTTTTAATGAATATGTATTCCTATTAAATGAGTAATAAAACATTTGTATTACAAAAATACATTAATAGTTGTTAAGGAAACAAAACTATTAAAATTTTAAAATATTGATATCCATATTTATATTTTGTATATTAAAGTATATACTTATATATAGAAAGTATCTAATTTTTAAGAGATAGTCGCTATTCTGTTGTGACTGTTAGACTAATGAAACAGAATGTAGTAAAAGTGAGGTGCTTTCCGGAAGAAAAATCTTACAGAGATGATTTATTAGGTATCCCACAACTGCTGATATTTTTCCCTGAGGCATAGGTTTCCATTAATAAACTACATCCAAAACAATTGCATCATAGAGCTTAAGACTCATTATAATCAAAACATGATAAATTTTTAAAACCCACGTTGAAAGATCATGGCTTTTTGATTTTTTTAAAAATGAAATCTTACGATTATCCAATATAGCTAAAAATAAAGTTGAAAGTCATGTAATGTATGTAAAGTCATGTAATGCCATATATAGTTTACAGTAATTTATTTGTAACTTTAAAAAAATCTTCTCCATTCTGTGGTATTTGGAATGCCTTTTATACCAGAGTATATAAGGCAAAATAATAAGAGGCAAAGAAAATAAGTATCAGACATATATTTAATACGGTATTTAAAATATTATTTTCTTAAGTCATGGGTAATTATTATATTTAAGTTAAATATAATGTTGGAAATAAGATGTTGCTGAGGACTAGTGAAATTCAGATTTGGTATCAATTTAATGGCATAAAGTAACTTATTCTTTGAGAAGATTCTTTCTAATGAGTTTTCATTCACTCATAGGTAATTTCATGCTTTGCTGATGTTTCAAAAGTAAACTAGGCCAGGCGCGATGCCTCACGCCTATAATCTCAGCACTTTGGGAGGCCGAGGTGGGTGGATCACGAGGTCAGGACAACATGGCAAAACCACGCCTCTACTAAAAATATAAACATTAGCTGGACATGGTGGCACACGCCTGTAATCCCAGCTACTCAGGAGGCTGAAGCAGGAGAATTGCTTGAACCAGGGAGTCGGAGGTTGCGGTGAGCCGAGATTGCACCACTGTACTCCAGCCTGGCAACAGAGCAAGACTCCGTCTCAAATAAAAAGAAAAAAAAAAAGTAAACTTAACTTACACTGAGACTTTACAAGATAACTGATTAGAACCAATTAGTGTGTACCACTTTGATGGAGAGAAGAGTGGTAAGCAACACCAGCCCTTCAAATAGAACATCTAGGTGGACACATTGGGATTCATCAGGGAAAACATGTGACCCATGGAGAACAAAAAAGAGTGAGACAGAACAACTGCCCACCCAAAAGTGGCATTGATCCAAGGGATGTCCTCCACCATGGGGAAATGATAAGTGAGTGATAGTCCCCATGGACTCACATATGTGCCACAGACTTTTGCACCCTGCACTTAGATCCCCTACGAAGATCATAAAGATTAAGGAGATTCAGGAGAAAGATGAAACCCATCCATAGACTTTACGAATTTCAATAAAATAATACAGGAGCTGACAGATAAAATGGCCATTATAAGAAAGAATGAAACTGATCTGATAGAGCTACAAAACACACTACAAAAATTTCATAATGCAATCACAAGTATTCACAGTAGAAGAGACCATGCTGAGGAACAAATATTAGAGCTTTTAGGATGGTTCTCCAAAGTAACTCAATCAGGAAAAAAAAAAATTTTTTAAGAATTTAAAAAATGAACAAATCCTCTGCGAAATACGGGATTATGTAAAGAAACCAAATCTACAACTCATTGGTGCCCCTGAAAGACAGGGAGAGAAAGCCAGTAACTTTCTTCCCTATCCTTGCTAGAGAGGCCAACATTCATATTCAGGAAATGCAGGAAATTCCAAGAGATACCTCACAAGAAGACCATCCCGAAGACATGGAGTCATCAGATTCTCCAAGGTAGAAATGAAAGAAAAAAATGTTAAATGGAGCTAGAGAGAAGGGGCAGATCATCTACAAAGGGATGGTCAGGCTAACAGTGGACCTTTGAGCAGATGCCTTAAAAGCCAGAACAGATTGGGAGCTGATACTCAGCAATTTTAAAGAATAAAAACTCAAACCAAGAACTTCATATCCAACCAAACTAAGCTTCATAAGAGAAGGGAAAAGAAGATACTTTTCAGACAAGTAAATAACAGAATTCATTACCTGCCTTATAAAAGGTCCTTAAAGAGTGCTAAATGTGGAGAAAAAAGACCACTACTGTCCACCACAAAAAGACACTTAAGTACATAGATAACTGAAACTAAAAAGAAACTGCACAAACAAGTCTGCATAATAACCAGCTTACATGCTGACCCATCTTACGTGCAATGACATCCATAGGCTCAAAGTAAAAGGATGGAGAAAAATCTACCAAGCAAATGAAAAACAGAAAACAGCAAGGGTTGCTATTATAGTTGCAGACATTAAGCCAGTAATGATCAAAAAAGACAAAGACGGGTATTACACAATGGTAACGGTTACAATTAAAGAACAAGTAACTATCCTAAATAGATATGCACCCAACACAAAAATACCCAATTCATAAAACGAGTTATTAGAGACATATAAACAGACATACATAACCACACAATAATAGTGGGTAATGTCAACATCCCAATGGCAATATTAGACAGATCATCAAGGCAGAAAACTAACAAAAATATTCAGAACCTGAACTCGACATTTTATCCACTGGACCTAACATACACCTACAGAACTTTCCACGCAAAAACAAAAGAATATATTCTTCTCATCTGCAAATGGCACATACTCTGATATTGATCACACAATTGGCCATAAAACAATTCTCAGCAAATTAAAAAAAAAAAAACAAAAAACTGAAATCATGCCAACCACATTCTCAGACAGTAGTGCAATAAAAATAAAAATCAAAACTTAGAAGATCACTCAAAATTATAAAATCACATGGAAATTAAACAACCTACTCCTGAGTGACTTTGGGGTAATCAATGAAATTAAGGCAGAAATCAGATAATTCTTTGAAACTAATGAGAACAAAGATGCAAAACACCAGAATCTCTGGAGCACAGCTAAAGCAGTGTTAAGAGGAAAGTTTATAGTGCTAAACATTCACATCAGAAAGTTACAATGATCTCAAATTAACAACCTAACATCACACCTAGTGGAACTAGGTATACAAGGGCATACAAAACCCAAAGCTAGCAGAAGACAAGAAGTAACCAAAATCAGAACTCAACTGAAGGATATTGAGATACAAAATCATACAAAAAATTAACAAATCCAGGAGTTCATTCTTTGAAATATAAATAAGGCTGATAGACCACTAGCTATACTACTAAAGAAGAAAAGAGAGACGATCCAAATGAATACAATCATAAATGACAAACACAACATTACAACCATTCCCACAGAAATACAAAACACCCATAGAGACTACTATGAACGCTTCTATATACACAAACTAGAAAACCTAGAATAAACTCCTTGAAACACACAACGTCCCAAGATTGAACGAGGAAGAAATTGACTGCTGAACAGACAAATAATGAGTTCCAAAATGGAGTCAGAAATAAAAAGTCTACCAACCAGAAAAAAACCCAAGACCAGACAGATTCACAAACAAAATATATCACTTGTATAAAGAGCTGGCACCATTCCTACTGAAACCATTCCAAAATTTTAGAAGGAGGGACTCCTCCCTAACTCATTCTACAAGGCCAGTGTCACTCTGAAACCAAAACCTAGCAAAGACACAATGAAAAAAGGAAACTTCAGGCTAATATCCTTGATCAACATTGATACAAGAATTCTCAAAAAAATACTAGCACGGTGAATCCAGCAGCATATCAAAAATCCAATCTACCACAATTAAGTAGGCTTTATCTTTGGGATGCAAGGTTGGTTCAACACACCTAGATCAATAAATGTGATTTATCACATAAACAGAGCTAAAAACAAAAACCACATAAGCATCTGAATATATGGAGAAAAAGCTTTCAATTATGCCAAACATTCCTTTACGTTAAAACCTTCAACAAACTAGGCATTAAAGGAACATACCTTGAAATAATAAGAGCCATCTAGGACAAACCCACAGCCAACATCATACTAAATGGGCAAAAGCTATTAATAGCAGCATTTCCCCTGGAGAACTTGGACAAAACAAGGATGCCTACTCTCACCACTCCTGTTCGACATAGTACTGGAAGTCCTGGCCACAGCAATCAGGCAAGAGAAAGGAAGCCCGGGAGGAACAATGCACTCCAGGCCAGATACTGCACGTTTCCCTCGGTCTGCGTAACCAGCAGACCAGGAGATTCCCCTCTGTGTCTATGCCACTAGGGCCCTGGGTTTCAAGCAAAAAACTGGGCAGCCATTTGGACAGACACCAGGCTAGGTGCAGGAGTTCTTTCTCATATCCCAGTGGCACCTGGAACGCCAGCCAGGAAGAACCGTTCACTCCCTGAAGCCAGGGAGTGGTCTGGCTCAGCTGGTCCTACCCTGACAGAGCCCAACAAGCTAAGATCCACTGGCTTGAAATTCTCGCTGCCAGCACAGCAGTCTAAGGTCGAACTGGGATGCTCCAGTTTGGTAGGGGAGTGGCATCCACCATTGCTGAGGCTTGAGTAGGTGATTTTGCCCTCAGAGTGTTAATAAACAAAGCCACTGGGAAGTTCAAACTGAGCTGAGCCCACCGCAGCTCAGCAAGGCCACTGCGACCAGACTGCCTCTCTAGATTCCTCCTCTCTGTGCAGGACATCTCTGAAAAAAAGGCAGCAGCCCCAGTCAGGGACTTAAAGATAAAACCCCCATCTCCCTGGGACAGAGCACCTGCAGGAAGGGGTGGCTGTGGGCGCAGCTTCAGCAGACACAAATATCCCTGCCTGACAGCTCTGAAGAAAGTAGCAGATCTCCCAGCACAGCGTTCAAGCTCTGATAAGGAACAGACGGCCTCAAGTGGGTCCCTGACCGCCGGTGTATCCTGACTGGGAGACACCTTGCAGTAGGGGCCGACAGACCCCTCATACAGGAGAGCTCTGGCTGGCATCTGGCAGGTGCCCCTCTAGAACGAAGCTTACTGAGAAAGGAACAGGCAGCAATCTTTCCTGTTTTGCTGGCTCTGCTGGTGATACCCAGGCAAAAAGAGTCTGGAGTGGACCTCCAGCAAACTCCAGGAGACCTGTAGCAGAGGGGCCTGACTGTTAGAAAGAAAACTAACAAACAGAAAGGAATAGCAGCAACATCAACAAAAAGGACGTCCACTCAGAGACCCCATCTGAAGGTCACCAATGTCAAAGACCAAAGGTAGATAAATCCACGAAGATGGGGAGAAACCAGTGCAAAAAGGCTGAAACTTCCAAAAACCAGAACACCTCTTCTCCTCCAAAAGATTACAACTCCTTACTAGCAGCAAGGGAACAAAACTGGATGGAGAATGAGTTTGACAAATTGACAGAAGTAGGCTTCAGAAGGTGGGTAATAACTAATTCCTCCAAGCTAAAGGAGCATATTCTAACCCAATGCAAGGAAGATAAGAACCTTGAAAGAAGGTTAGAGGAATTGTTAACTAGAATTACCAATTAAGAGAAAAACATAAATGACCTGATAAAGCTAAAAAAACACAGCACGAGAACTTCATGAAGCACACACAACTATCAACAGCTGAATCGATCAAGGGGCAGAAAGGATATAAAAGATTGAAGATCAGTTCAAAGAAATAAAGCGAGAAGACAAGATTAGAGAAAAAAGAGTGAAAAGAAACTAACAAAGGCTCCAAGAAATAAGGGATTATGTGAAAAAACAAAATCGACATTTGATTGGTATAGCAGAAAGTGACAAGGAGAATGGAACCAAGCTGGGAAACTCCCATTCACAATCGCTACAAAGAGAATAAAATACCTAGGAATACAACTTACAAGGGATGTGAAGGACCTCCTCAAGGAGAACTGCAAACCACTGCTCAAGGAAATAAGACAGGACACAAACAAAGGGAAAAACATTCCATGGTCATGGATAGGAAGAATCAGTCTTGTGAAAATGGACATAGTGCTCTGCTCAAAGTAATTTATAGAGTCAATGCTATCCCCATCAACCTGCCATTGACTTTCTAAACAGAATTGGAAAGAAACTACTTTAAATTTCATATGGGACCAAAAAAGAGCCTGCATATCCCAGACAGTCCAAAGCAAAAAGAATAGAGCTGGAGGCATCACGCTACCTGACTTCAAACTATACTACAAGGCTACAGTAATCCAAACAGCATGGTACTGGTACCAAAGCAGATACGTAGACCAATGGAACAGAACAGAGGCCTCAGAAATAATAGCACATATTTACAACCACCTGATCTTTGACAAACCTGACAAAAACAAGAAATGGGGAAAGGATTCCTTATTTAATAAATGTTGGGAAAACTGGCTAGCCATATGCAGAAAGCTGAAACTGGATCCCTTCCTTACACCTTATACAAAAATTAACTCAAGGTAGATTAAAGACTTAAATGTAAGACCTAAAACCATACAAACCCTAGAAGAAAACCTGGGCAATACCATTCAGGACATAGGCATGGGCAAAGACTCATGACTAAAACACCAAAAGCAATTGCAACAAAAGCCAAAAGTGACAAATGGGAATCTAACTAAACTAAAGAGCTTCTGCACAGCAAAAGAAACTATCATCAGAGTGAACAGGCAACCTACAGAATGGGAGAAAATTTTTGCAATCTACCCATCTGACAAAGGGCTAATCTCCAGACTACAAGGAATTTAA
>NW_012108697.1:126365-151597 GCF_000951045.1 Mandrillus leucophaeus
TGTGGCACATATATACCATGGAATACTATGCAGCCATAAAAAAGGATGAGTTCATGTCCTTTGCAGGGACATGGATGAAGCTGGAAACCATCATTCTCAATTCTCAGCAAAGTAACACAAGAACAGAAAAAGCAAACACCGCATGTTCTCACTCATAATTGGGAGTTGAACAATGAGAACACATGGACACGGGTGGGGGTGGGGATCACACACTAGGGACTATTGGGGGGTGGGGGGCTGCGGTAGGGATAGCATTATGACAAATACCTAATGTAGGTAACAGGTTGATGGGTGCAGCAAACCACCATGGCACGTGTATACCTATGTAACATATCTGCACATTCTGCACATGTATCCCAGAAATTAAAGTATAATAAAAAAAGAGAGATCTTCATTTCTAATGTGTAACACTAGAAGATTCAAATAATTGTAGCAATGCTTACAATAAAATAATTTATAAACTAAGCCTTTAAAAAAATAGAGAGGTTGAGTGATTGAGAAGGGGGTTTGGAGGGACATTGGTTAAAGGATACAAAATTAAAGTTACATAGGAAGAATAAATTTAACAGATTTATTGTATAGCATGGTGACTAAAGTCAATGATAAGATGCTGTATTCTCAAAAAATGTTGAGAGAGTGGATGTTAAACACTTGCACCACAAAAATGACAACTATGTGAGGTAATGCATATTTTAATTAGCTAGATTTAACCATTCCAAAATGTATATATACTTCAAAATATCATGTTTACATGATAAATACAATTTTATCTGTCAATTAGTAATAAATAAATTTAGAAAACAATAGCTTAAATGGAAAAGATTCCACAGACGAAATAGAGGAAGTTATAAAAAAATTACTCTACAAAAAATACCAGTACCAGAGGTTTCATAGGGAAATTCTAGTACGGTTTCAAAGACCAGGTAGTTTAAATGTTCTACATATTTTTATAAAACAATAAAAATGAAGGAACACTTTTTAATTCTTTCTATAAAGAAATTATAACACAGATGCCACATCTGACATAGACAGTACAGGAAAAAAAAGTTACCAATATCACTTAATTAATATCAATGCACACCTACTAAATATTAGCAACACCACACAAAAAACAGACCATGATCAAGTGATGGCTCATTAATAGCTTACACTCATTTTTGCTCACATAGTGATTCTTGCCAACTCCTTCTCTCAATTTCATGATTAATATTCTCCCTATTGCATGCTCCTGATTTTTACCTAATTTAAATTCTTTAGGTCAATAAATACCTTATATTTCTTCTTAGTCTCCCCCACATAATTAGCACAGATAGAGCAAATTTAAAGCACTAAAACAAACATATTATTTGAACAGTCTAAAAACTGAAAGATTTTTGAACTATAAAATATGGTTAACACTGAGAGAAATTTGTAGTCTTCCTCAGCAGGCAACTACAGGCAGTTCACGTATTGTATATTCAAATATTAAACATAGAGTTTATGTTCAAATACTATAAAAATAAATATAAGCTAAGATGCCATGGGAATTCAACGAAGGCAAATATCAATGAAAGTGGTATTAAAGAAGCACTCATTGGGAAAATAAGACGACTCTTAAAAATTGTATGACTTATTTAAATACATCCTAAAAAGTATACTGTATATAATAAAAGTATGAAGACTATAACTTGATACATTATCCTATTAAGATAAATTAAATATTCTGCCACCGCAGTTTATATATATGAATACACTGATTCTTGGTTTTTTTAAATTGTAAAAGAGTGAGCACAAACAAGACCTGAGATAAAATCTCAAGATTAAAATATAAAATAGCATAATCTGTAAGCAGAGAGTGAATTGGAAGATTGGATTATTCAAAGTACGATAAAACAAAATGAAAAAACATATTTAGGAACACCATTCAGTAATTTGCAGAATACTTCATAACCTAAAATCAAGGAGATATAGATTTAGAATTTTAAAAGATATCAAAAAGATCTAAGATTTGACATTTAGTGAAAAAAAAAAAAAGATAATCAGAAACAGAGTCTCTTCAATGCCAGTTCAAAATTATTACCATTATCCCAAGAAAGGGAGTATAAGGCACTCTGCTTTTGAGAGACCTAGTGTAGGATTATTCGACTGTATTCTTACAAATTCTTACAAATGCTACCTGAATATTTCACTTGAGTGGTGGCCCTCTCTCTCCTTCTTTACAGTCTCACAAACAATTAGCCTAAAAGCGTGTCAAACTCTAAAAACATGGGCAAATATGAGAATGATTCCTTCTTAGAGTGTGCCAAAAATAATGAATATTTCAATACGTTTATTTCATCTGGACTCTATCAAAAACATTGACCTAGCATACAAAATGTTTTAAAAATCATAAGCAAAACAGAATCATAACACTTACATTTAGTTAATCATATTTGTATTAAATTTTAAAGTACAATGTGTAAATAATTAAAACAACATATACATATAATAGTTTACACAATTTCTTCTACCATCTAGATTTTGTGAAAATTAAGTATGATAAAACTGATAAATCTAAAGAAATAACTGAGTTACAATTTATAAATTAGGTCTGTACATATATTCAGGTGGTATATGTCTTCATTTCTATATTTTTTGTTACATCAAATTATATTAAATATATTTGGCAATAAGCCAAAATTGTATATGCACAAATGACCCATAAAATGTATGTTGAAAGTTGAAGGAATGAAAGAATTAAATAAAACATAAGCAATGAAAATCTGTATTTGTTATATCTCTAGTGATTATGAAACAATATCATTATAATTTACTGAATTTGCTTAAAACTTCAATCAAGATGCCCTGTCTTTCTAAACAATTTTTTTCCAGCATGAATGTTAGAGAACAGTTCTTTATGTAATACAAGTTTCTAGTCACTTCTTTCACTATCTAAAAAACTATTGTTGGTTTATGAAGGCATATGAAATAAATGATGGAACTAATTTCATATCTGACTTGTAAGATGCAGATGTCTTTTTATAGGAGATCAACATGCAATGAGTTTTTTTTCCATTAGCACTCGAGTTAGTAAATTAATAATTATAAATAACAATTTTCATTTATAATTTGATAGGACTGAAATGTTTTAGGAAAAGCAAAAACTGTCCAGAAATGTTAAAATATACCATTGTATTTATTTAACAAATAAAATATATGCTCTTTTATTAGCAAACAGATTATCCGTTACTCTTTCTTACCTTATAGTTAGTATAGAACTGGGAACCTAAGTAAAGAATATGTAAACAAATTACTCAACATCTGGGTATATGCTAAAACAAAGAACATCTAAGACCTTCACCGCTAACTTCTTTTATGCCTAAATTTTAGTTACTAACAATATTCAGTACGGAATAAAGTCTGCTTTTGTATACATTTTGGATTCTACTTTACAGTTCTCTGAGCTTCCTATATGAGGCAACAAAGTATGATTCTTAAATAAAGCTCTAATTCTTGGGACAGATTCAAATTTTATTAATTCTTTTTTAATTTTTTTATATGTATTTTTACTATAATTTATTAGACTACGCAAAGTGAATAACTCAATAAATGCTTATTAATGAAGAAATTCATTGCTACATAATTAATTAAAATTATTATATTTGTTTATCCAATCATCAATGTAAAATAAGGAGAAATATATGATTCAGTATTATAAATCTATTAATAAAAGAAACATTTTTATCAAATTACATAAAAGTTAAGAGACATGGAAATTTCAAAACTACTACAATTTACATTATCTTATATAATCATTTACTTTGCCATTTGAATGAGCAACTCTTGTAGAGCAATTACAAAAATAAAGACATAGTTAAAATTCTAAATTTCAACCTACATCTTTCTACATAGAACCCACTGTGTGCTGAATATTCATTTGTAAGGCAATATTTAAAGAATTGTTGTAATCCTCTATTGTGTATTAATTCAATATTTATTTAGGGATTCTGGTAACATTACATAACAATATGAAACAAGAGTCAGAGTAGAAGTAGAAGTACAATTATATTAATATTTTATTTGATCCATTATTGTAAACATACTGCTTTCTGAGATTATGGATACTGATGAATTCTTAAAGATATGCAGTAGTTCACAAATCAAACCCAAAATACAATACTCATACTTTAATAACTTTGCCAAAAATTAAGTCATTCTTTTTTTAAATTTCTGAAGTAGAAGTTCTTTACAAACCTCAAGAGGTAATATTTAATTGCAATTGCAAACAAATCAAGTATAGTTATATTTTTTTCAAATGACTAACTTTTACACACTTCCAGTTTGGGTTTAAAATGGAAGAGTGTCTAGAGCTAAAATAAAATATCCTCAGGAAGTTGTCCTGAGATATAAATACAACATAAGATTATAAATACAAGTTTGTTTATAAATTCTTCTCAGTAAATTTTTTATAAATGGAAAAATGTTTAGCCTTAATATTAATACTAATAAAATTATAGTAAAATAAAGCAAGTGTGAGTTAATAGTTGTAGAATGGGATCTGGTGTCAAATTTACCAGTCTCATATCTCAATTCAATTGCCTACTGTATGAAATTGAACAAGTTATTTTGTTCATTTATAAAAATTTAGATAATAAAAATATGTTATAAGTTAGGAATAACAGCACTAAATCATGTAAAATACTTTGAATAATGCCTAGTGCATAATATCCAATCATAAATTTGTTTATATACTTTAACCCAATAATTTAATTTGGGGACATATGTGCAAAAGAAATAATTTTCCAAAATAAAATGCACACAAAGGTATTCATCATCTTGTTGTTTTTTAAAACAAAAATAACTCCAAATTTCTAGTAACAGACTATGGAAGTATATGATCTGAAAAAATTCTCATAGTATTAAAAATATTAATGATTATTATATTAAAACTAAAATTGTTTACAGTATGTTATATAAAAACCAGGGTATTTTAGAAAAGAATATTATATTACGAGGGCAACCATCTAAAAATATCTATGGGATTATTATGAATATTTAACAAAACTGCACTAAAATTTTTAGAAGAGTTTCATTAGATTTCAAAATATAATTAATGACTTTTTAAAAATTAATAATTTAAAGAAATAAAAATCTTCTTTACTCAAATTTATTTTACCACTGGAAAAGTTGAAAATGTTTGTCATACAACATTTTCTCAGAAAAGCAGATGTTACACTTATACCATCTCACCTAATTCAAGCAATTTTATTGCTTGTAAAGATAGCTCTGGATAAGGCATTAGATAAGAGCATTTTGGATAAAGAGTCAACGAACTTTTTCTGTAAAGAACCAGACAGTAAATGTTTTCCGCTCTGTGGGCAATACGGTCTCTGGTTTCACCACTCAATTCTGTTAATGTAGTGTAAATGTAATACATCTTCCTTGTGTGAATTTTCTGAACACTTGTACCTATCATAGCCAGTATTATTTTATAGCTATTAGAAAATCTTCCATTCTCCTCTGTATGTGTTTCTTACATATTTGTTATATCATTCACATTTATATTTCTTTTTTTTTGAGACAGAGTCTCGCTCTGTCGCCCAGGCTGGAGTGCAGTGGCCGGATCTCAGCTCACTGCAGGCTCCGCCTCCCAGGTTTACGCCATTCTCCTGCCTCAGCCTCCCAAGTAGCTGGGACTACAGGCTCCCGCCACTTCACCTGGCTAGTTTTTTGTATTTTTTAGTAGAGACGGGGTTTCACCGTGTTCGCCAGGATGGTCTCAATCTCCTGACCTCGTGATCCACCCGTCTCGGCCTCCCAAAGTGCTGGGATTACAGGCTTGAGCCACCGCGCCCGGCCCACATTTATATTTCTAATTAGTATAGTTAATATATCTTTAACTGATAAAATTAACAATTTCTAATACTACCTTTTGAATTTATGTCACCTTGGTTGGTTTAATGACAAAAAGAATTGAAACCTTTTTAGAAAAGAAAAAAGTATATTTGAAAATATATACGATAACTTATTGAAGCATATAACAATTTAAAAGACAAGAACCACAGATAGCAATATAATTATTCTAAGTGTCCTCAATTTGAAAAATAAATATATACAAGGGCAGCTTCATCAGCACATAGTTATGATAGCCTTACTTTTCAAATCATATGTATAAGTTAAAACATCCTCTTCAATACCTACTTCACCAGTAGTTTTCTGTTTCGTGTGTGTGTGTTCAAATGACTCATCTATGTTGAAAATGCTAATTTATTTGCGATAAAATTTTATAGACATCAGCATTAGGATTCATTCCTTTTTCGATTTTCTTCTGTATAACTTAACCAATATTAGTAAGGAAATTAACCAGTACAGAACGGAAATTAGAATTGCAAATTGAAGAATAATTCCCAGCATCATTCTCATTAAAAAAATCTAATCTACATTATGACATCACTTTGCAGATTGACATAATAGTGAATTGTCAAAACCAGTTTGCTCAGAAACAGGTAATTTAGAGTCAATTTAATTTAATTTAAACTGTGCTATATAAATGTTGATGAACAGCACCATTGTAGGAGAATACCAAGTACTGAAGTTCAATACACTTTTTTTGAAGTTATTAGCACAATCGCTATAGTAGTAATTTTTTTCTATTGTTTATTGTCAAGATTTAATTGCATGGCATTATAAATCATGAAGAACAAGTGCTACTAAAATAAAATCTCATATTACAAACATGCAAATGAACTCAATGGCATGATTCCCATCATTTCAAAACAAAAAGGTTTTTTCCCTGTTTAATTACTATATTATTGGAACATTTATCACATAACACTGCTATATGTCTCACAGTTACAATTAAAATTTCTAAAGGATCTTAAGGATATTTAAATGCTAAAGAGATTGGCAACCTAAAACATAAACATTCTATTGAAGTTTGAAGACAATGAAGAAAACTTTTGATTTACATTAGATCAAAACAGCTTTCCAAAGTACATAAATTAATCAAATAATATGTTTAAATGGTAGAAGATCTCAATGGTTAAATTAATGTCTGATTAATTCTGTACAAATAGCTGCCAACTTAAAATTTCCTACTCTAGTAAGTATATTATGCATTTGACATTTTAAAACATGTCTTGATTTCTAGAATTCCATTCAGATATAAAAGACTATGGTACTAGAAGAAATATTTACAACACATATAATTTAGGAACAGTAAAAGAAAAAACTTCTAATTAGTTATCAAAAACTTGGTATAGTATTAACAAAAATATGATAAAAATCCTTAACGAGGATATTTATTTCTCAAACATCTGTATAATTATAAAGAAAAATAGAACCAGTGAATTTTGGCAACAATGATGCTACTAGACTGAGAAGATAAAACTTGCCTTTTAATTAAACAGTTACTATCACTGTCTTTACCCACATGCAGTCTTTATACCATAATAATTGCTTGATTGGCATGTAATTCACACTAAAATGTTTTATAAAGTAATAAATTAATAAAAATAAAATTAAAATCTAAAGGGTTTACAGAAGAAAGGACAGGAAGTAGGTAGTAGGAGTGAAAACATATTTGATAATATAAATTGTAAGAAAATTTATTTTATATAAAAAGAACTATTTTGATAAAACTATAATACTATTATCTCAGTCAATATCTTTACTGTATTTTCATATTACTTTAAATAACTTTCCATTTTTTACCCTAATTCGAAAGATAAACATATACACATTTCTAATATTTTAATTCAATATATGTTAAAGCCTTTCCCTTAAGTATAAGTGGAATCTGTGAATACAATGGAAAATTCACTCCCTTGATTAGGTTACATTCTACGCCAAAGGTGGTAGAATGGTCACTCCTATGATTATTGAATTTTATCAGTCTCCATTATAACAGACTGAACAAAGAGATTTAAAGGAAAAGAGATTGTATAACTGGTCTAAAAGAAGCACAGTGTCATATTGTAGAGAGGGCCATGTGGCAGGGAACAGTGGCCATCTTCTAGGGGCTAAGAAGAGCCCCTGGCTAACAGTAACTAGAAAAACCTGAGACCTACAACTTCAATGCACTGAACTCTGCCAACAACTAGTGACCTTGGAAGAAGTCCTTCTGCCTCAGACAAGTCGGTACCTCAACAGACCATAATTTCAGCCTTGCGAAACCCTGAGGACAGGGTTTAACACAGGGCAGTTAATTCATGCCCAGATTCCTGACCAACAGACACTATAAAATAATAAATAGTTCTTGTTTTAACCTAATAAGCTTGTGATAACTTGCTACACAGCAAGAGAAACTAATAAAGGTAGGCAATATTATCATCTCCCATTTGACAAAGGAAGAAATGGAAAGACTGTGACTTAAAAAACAAACAAAAACCTTCCTCTCAATCGTATCACTTATAATTTAAGAATTTCAAATTGAGGTAGTAGTCTGACTTAGAACCCGTGTTCTTAATACCTACTGCTTACTGACAATGAGAAGGCAAACAATTGTAACCTGGAAGCAAGATAAGAATATCTACATTAGAACTGGCATTGATGAAAATGTTACATATAATTCACTTTGCAGCAGATTAATTGCATATTTTTAAAAATCACAATAACTGAAGCCTTCTTTCTTTAATATCAACTACATTATTTTATAGTCAAGTGTGCATTATTTCCCTAGAATAAGGAAACACTAATTTCAGAAAGATATTCTTATTTATTAGATAAATAAGACATATGCTTCTACCAAGGTTATCCATGATAACAAGTATTTGTTGACTTTTGATCACCAAATATCTCCTGACCAAACAAAGAATTATTTCTTCAGATTTTTTCCCTATTGGGGTTGTGAATCCAAGTCCCATATCTTCTAGCATAGAAGCCTAAAAACTACTTTCCAGGACAATTTTTTTTTTCTTGCACCATTATGGGTCAGGAGGAAGTTAGACAGGTGTCCTAAATTTGCCAGTTGGATTTATTCACTTAAGATTTTAGATCTTGAGTGAATATTTATAGGATGGGTTAGAGAAATCACGAGATTTCATTCAATACAGCAGGCATGCCCAGTTAAGAATGTTAACTAATGGACATAGGTGAAAACTGCTGGAACGAAAGCTTTCTGCTTACTGAAAACTTGATGATTTATTCTTCCCTTTCATATTGTTAGCAACACCTTATGCTAAGAATACATTTCCTTCTGTTTGTTAGTCATGCACGATTTCTATTTCTTATAAAAAATATTAACTAACAAAACAACTTATTATAAAATTTCATTTTGGTAAAAGAAAGAATTTGGGTTATTATTAAATAAGAAACCTATGTGACTTTTGTAAATATAAGGGAGAAATCTCTTATTGTACTAATAAACTACATTGCAAGTTAAACTTTTTTAAGAGTATAAGAAAGCATATTTTATCTGTACATTCCTTTCTCCAGAGAAATATACTACTCATCTCTTAATTTAAAAACTATTCCTTTAGCTACCTCAGCTAAGTACTAAAAATACAAAAAGTTATATAGTTTCTTCTGTAAAGGAGTTTAAGGGCTAATAGGGGATAAATAAGTGGAAACAATAAATATAAATAAACTGTGATAAGCTGAAGAATATGCCAGTTGTAAGAAAAGAGTAATTTCTAGTAGTTAGGTATAAGGGAGGTTACATTCACAATTAGACAAAGGCTAAGCAAGAGTTGAAAACAAGGTTAAGACCATAAAGGTCATTTGAAAGAAAAATAATACAGAATGTAAAAATAACCAGCAAAAAGAAATCAATGAGAGAAGACAGATATTTGGAGAGTAGAAAGTAGTTTGGTATATAGATTTAATAAAGGCAAAAAAGAACATTTCATAAAAATAAAGGGGTCAGTAAAGGGACCTTTTCTGTAAATGTATATGCACAAACTACTACAATTTCAAAAAACAAGAAGAAAATCTGACAATATTACAAAAAAGAAACACATCACCAAAAATAGTTGGAAATTTTCAAAATATTCTCAGTAATTGATAGAAAAAGTAGAAAGAAAATCAGCAATAATCTCAACATTGAATAACAATCAAATAAATATCCAATCCAATAAAAAATAATCAAATAAATAAATATTGGGGATACAATCAAGAATTTCTAAAATAGCCCTTTTTGAATAATTACAAAATAAACAGTTCTTTAACGGTGAGTTTGTGTCCTTTGTAGGGACATGGATGCAGCTGGAAACCACCATTCTCAGCAAACTATCGCAAGAACAGAAAACCAAACACCGCATGTTCTCACTCATAGGTGGGAACTGAACAATGAGATCACTTGGACTCGGGAAGGGGAACATCACATACCGGGGCCTATCACGGGGAGGGGGGAGGGGGGAGGGATTGCATTGGGAGTTATACCTGATGTAAATGATGAGTTGATGGGTGCTGACGAGTTGATGGGTGCAGCACACCAACATGGCACAAGTATACATATGTAACAAACCTGCATGTTATGCACATGTACCCTAGAACTAAAAGTATAATAATAATAAAAAAAAACCCAGTAGCATGACAAAAAAAAAAAGAAAGATCTCCACATTCATGGGAAACTAATAAAATGTTTTCGCTTTTTTCTTGTTAAAAAAAAAAAATGTGCTGAAAACTGTCCATAATTACTTTGTGTTTATATAGCACTTGATTTTACTTAGTGGATGCTTTAAAAATGTATGCATCCACCACCAGACTCAAGATACTGAAGAGTCCTAACACCACCAAGATCCCTGGTGATACTCTTAAAAACCTCTATATCTCCCTTCCATACCTGCTCTATTTCACCCACAACAGTCCCTAAACTCGAGGCATCTATTAACTTGAAAATAATGGCTCAAAACTTCCCAAATCTGATGAGAAATACAGATGACTAGATCCATGAAGCTGAACATCACTAAACAGATTAAATCTAAAAAGGACTTCACTAAGACACATCATAATCCGATAGTAAAAACTCAAAAAGAAAATTGCAGAAGAAGATAAAGGTGACCCATCGCATGTAAGATAATACTTCTAAGGATATCAACAGATTTCTCAGCAGAAACCTCACAGGTGAGGAGTGAGACGATATATTTAAAGTGCTGAAAGAAAAGTACTGCCAACCAAGAATACCTTACCTGGCAATACTGCCCTTCAGAAATGAAGGAGACATAAAAACTGATAAGGCTGAAGAAGTTCATGACCACTAGATCTATCTTACAATAAATGGCAATAGAATTGTTAAACCATGAAGCCCAAAGTTAGCAGAAGGAAGGAAATAATAAAGATCATGGCAGAAATAAATGAAATACAGAATAGAAAAACAATAGAAAAGGTAAACACGCAGTTGGTTTTTAAAACAATTTAAAAAATTGACAAACCTTGCACAGGACTAACGAAGAAAAAAGACACATGACTTAAACAAATTATAAATATATAAGGACACATTACAACTGACACCATAGATACCAAAAGGTCATAAGAAATGACTGTAGGGAATTGTATGCCAAAAAATTATATAACTTAGAAAAAAATGAATAAATTCCTAGAAAACTACAACTTGCCAAGACTGAATCATGTAAAAACAGAAAACTTGATCACACCAAAAATAACTAAGATGATTGAATCAGTTATAAAAAGCTTTCCAACAAAGAAAAGCCCAGAAATAGATAGCTTCACTGGTGAATTCTAACAAACATTTAAAGCATTAACACCAAGTCATCTCAAACTCTTCTGAAAAGATGAAGTGGAGCGAACACTTCCAAACTTATGCTGTAAGACCAACATTTCCCTGACACCCAAGTCAGACAAGGAGACTACAAGAAAAGAAAATCAATGGCATTTCAGAGATGTTGGTAAAAGGACACAAAATTTTAGTTAAATAGGTGGATTAAATTGAAAATTTCTATTGTAGAACACGGTGACTATAGTTAATAATGCTGTATCCTGTTCTTTAAAAAATAAATAAAATAGTAACAGTAAGAGGGAAAACAAACAAATAAATAAAAATGAATACTATTGTACCACAGCTTACCACAGGGAAGATGGAAAAAAAAGAAAAATTACAGGCAAATGTCCTTGATGAACATAAATGCAAATATCCTCAACAAAATGCTAGCCAACCACTTTTGATTCAACAGTACATTGTAAGTATCATAAAACATGATCTAGTGGGATTTATCCCAGGAGTGCATGGATGGCTCAACATATGTGAATCAAAATGTGATACACCACATTAACAGAATGAAGGACAAAAATTATATGATCATCTCAATAGATGCTGAAAAAGCATTTGACAAAGTTTAACACTGTTTCATGATAAAAACTTCCAACAAATTAGGTTTAAGTGGAATGTACATCAACACAATAAAGAACATACACACCAAGCCAATAGCTAACATCCTACACAATGGCAAGATGCAGAAGGTTTTTCCTCTAATTTTAGGAAAGAAAAAAGAATGCCCAGTTTCACTACTTCTATTCAACATAGGACTAGTAGTCCTAGACAAAGCAATTAGACAAGGAAAAATAAAAGGCATCCAAATTGGAAAAGAAGAAGAAAACCTGTCTCTGTTTGCAGAGACATGTTCTTATATACAAGAAACCCTAGACACTCCATCAATAAACTGTTAAAAAAATAAAAAACTCAGTCAAGTTGCAGGATACAAAATCAACATGCAAAAATCTGTTGCAATTCTGTACATTAACAATGAACTCTCCAAATCAGAAGTTAAGTAAACAATCATATTTACAAGAGCAACAAAAAGAATAAAATACTTAAGAATAAGTTTAACCAAGGAAATGAAAGGCCTGTACACTGAAAATTATAAAGTAATTTTATGAAAGAAATTGAAAACATCAAAAATAAATGGAAAAATATCCTATGTTCATTGATTGGAAGAATTAACATTGTTTAAATGGCCACAATACCCAAAGTGTTCTACAGAGTCAATACAATTGCTACCAAAATTCCAATGACATTTTTCACAGAAATAGAACAAATTCTAAAATTCAAAAAGAACCACAAAAGACTGCAAATTGTCTAAGAAATTTTATGAAAGAAGAACAAAGCTGGAGGCATCATACGTACTGATTTCAAACTATATAATGAATCTATAGTAATCAAAACAGGAAGTTGCTGGCATAAAAATACACTAATACCAGTGGAACAGAATAGAGAGCCTAGAAATAAACCTATAGACAGGGTCAACTGATCTTTGACTCAGTGTCAGGAATAAACAGTGAGGGAAACACAGTCTCTTCAATAAATGGTATTGGTAACACTGGGATATCCATATGCAGAAGATGAAATTGGATTCTTACTTTATACCATATACAAAAATCAACTCAAAATGGATTAAAGATGTAAATAAAAGACCTGTAATTATAAAAATCCTAAACAGAATAAAGGGACTAAACTCCTTGACATTGGCCTTATCAATCATTTTTTTTGGATATAATACCAAAAGTGGAGGCAACAAAAGCAAAAATAAACAAGTGGGACTGCATCAAACTAAAAAAAGCTTCCTTGCACAGCAAAAGAAACAACAAACTGAAAAGGCAACCTACAGAATAGAAAAAAAAATATTTGCAAATGATCTATTCAATAAGAAGTTAACATCCAAAATATGGAAGAAACTCATGGAACTCAACAGCAAGAAAACAAAAACCTAATGTAAAAAATGGGCAAAGGACCTGATTGCACTTTCTCCAAAGAAGACATACAAATGACCAATAGGCATACGAAATGGTGCTCAGCATTGCTAATCATCAAAGAAATGCAAATCAAAACCACAATGACATATCACCTCACAGCTGTTATGATGGCCATTATCAAAAATACAAAAGCTAACAAGTGTTAGAATGGATGTGGAGCAAGGGAAATTATTACACACAATTGATGGAATGTAAATTGGTATAGCCATTATGTAAAGCTGTATGAAGATTCCCCAAAAAATTAAAAAGAAAACTACCAATGATCCAGCAATCCCACTACTGGGGATATGTTCAAAGTAAATGAAATCAGTATGTCAGAGATATAGCTGAACTCTCACATTCTTTGCAACATTATTTCCAATAGCCAAGATATAGAAACAAGCTGTGTCCATAGATAGACAGATGAAAGCATAAAGAAATTGTGATTTATATCTATATGTTTCATATACATAATATATACATAATATGTATATATTTATAAGCATACATACACACACATAACAATGGAATTCAGCCTTTAAAAAGTAGAAAATCTTGCTATTAGTGACAACATAGAAGAAACTGAAGGACATTATGCTAAATAAACAAGTCAGTCACAAAAAGACAAATATTGCATGATATCACTTATAGGTGGAATCCAAAAAACTTATGAACTTACTGAAAGGGAGTACAATGATGGCTGCCAGTATTTAAAATCATAATTAAAATAATTTTACTGTGTTTTGTTTAAGATTGTAATTTAAAGTTTATTATAGTCTTATAAATAAACACATATATTAATACTTCTATGCTTTAATGTAACATATTCCTTAGGCATAATATAATGAGTTTAATAAAGAGGAGAAATTAGGACCATGTATCTTGTCCATCTCAATTATTTTCCACACTGTATTATTTTGAGAGAGTGGAGTATTTCAACCTCGTTACACAAATTTTGATTTCGCTTCAGAAGAGTAAGTTCTCAAAAAAACCCAATGTAGAAAGTTAATTCCTAGCCATTAAGTATTCAAGAACATTCTCAAATAACTATGTAATGATTTTTTCAAAATTATATAAACAAGAAATAAAGGACAGGAAGCAATTTAAAATATAATCATGTCAATTTTAATAACTAATTAGTAAGTTCTATAGATGAACCCTTTTCCATTTCAATCATAACTGAATAAATGAAGTGAAATTTGATAAATATTTCTCTATGAATTTTAGGAAATAAAATTATACATCCTCAACGTTAAAATTTTAAAAACAAATATTTATGGCATTTTTCTGACTGTATCATCTTCTAAATCACTATACAATGAAGAAGTAAATTTCTCAAATTAATTCTCAAACATGTACTGAATAGTAATTTATACTCATATTTCTTGAACAGTTGAATAATTACCATAATTTAAGTGTTACATCAACCTTAAAAATAAAAAGAAAAAATTTTTCCAGTAAACATATTATTTTTAAAATCACTCATTCTTTCCACGAATCACATAGAAATTGATATAAATAAAACCTGCAAACATTTCTAGTTACAGAGCATATGCTGTAATTTACTAATATATAGGGAAGGGATGATCTGAAAATCTTTAGAAGATTTTTAAAACATAAAAGCCATGAACAAGGATTGATATATATAAGCTATTCAAATAACTAATGTAAATTCAATCTAATCAATCAGTTGTAAAGGAATGAACAAATCCCAACATCCCAATAGATAGGTTTTCTTTCATGAAAACATAAATTAAGAACACAAACCTTGACTACAAGATAGAAAGAATATTCCAATTCTTTCCTAGCAGTAAATCTGAAGTCTTTAGTAGCCTACCTCTAACCATAACAAAAATGAAAAGTAAAACACATATATAGTATAGATTAGGAAATTAAAGATGAGAGGTAATTACTTAAAGAGGTAACTTAAATACTGCTAACTCAAAATCTTTAATGAAAGATCAGATTATTTTCAGAATATGCTAAAGTAAAAAGAAGATTACTCAAACACAGAAAATAATTTCAAGTGGCGTTATATGAGAACAGTATTTATTTAACCCTCAAAGTATAGAATTAATCACAAAATCAAAATATTTCAGTTGGATGCACAGCTTAGTATATAATAATCATTGAAAATTTTAAGTATAGAGTTTGTTGGTTCCATGAGGGTTTTTACGGAGAAATTCATCATCACAGACATTCACAGACCTTTATTCATCAAAGGTCAATACATGTTTTTGTATTAGTCAAGAAATATATATATATCATCACTTTGGACAAAATCATCATTCTTTTCTTAATGATATAATGGTCAGTAGAAGTAAATACTCTTAACACTTACCTGTATTTTAATAGGCCAGGAAAAGTTGCTGACGTACACATAGAATGTAATGTTAGGATTGCTTCTAAAGTTAAATTTTTCATAGGAAAAACTATCTCTGTATTCCTTTATATTATTCTTGGAAACTATAGGAGTCTCTTCCCCAGATATTGTTCCAGCTAAAATGTAAATAATTTAAATAATTAATATTAGGAAATATCTTTATGAATTTAAAAATGCATATTATACTTAGTTTTTATAATTGCTCTTATAAAAATACAATTATCAAAATATACTCAGGCTTATAATTTTGAATTAAAGAAAATAGGTTTGCCATAAATATAATGGAAATAAATTTAGTAGAAAAATTATTTTTAAAAATGCTACCACTGATTAAGTGCAATGTACTAGGCACTGGCTTAGAGACTTTATATTCTTTTTTAAAACCAATAATATCCCAGAAGTATCATCACCTCCATTTTTCAGATTTCAACCTGAGCCTCAGAAAGATTAAAGCACTTGCCCCAAGTTTATAGCTACTAAGCAGTAAACTCCTCTTTGGAACTCAGGTATATGTGGCTCTAGAAGCTGAGCTCATTCTGTTTACAATGCTACAGAGCATTTCAAAAGAAATCAGACCATATTTTCATGTGTCTCAATCCAATTTAAAAATGGGGAAAAAATCAATTTATTTGTCTTACCACAAATTGAACCATCACTGCTTTAAATAAATTGGGTGGAGGCCATAATTTAAAACATGAGCTAAATGCTCAATTAGTTAAACACATATTGAGTGCTCAGTAAATATTTACTGAAGTTAGTAAAATAGAACAAAGCATTTCCAACAATCTTAGCAAACTTTCACCTTAATGAATAGTAAAAATAAGTAGAATTAGTATACTGCGTAATTGAATTAACTAACCACTTATTACATAATCACCTTGTGTGCTTTTATAAAATGCAGATTCCGTGACTTCATCTCCAAATCTGATAAATAAAAATTTCTGAGATTTGGACTGGGAATCTGAAAGAACATGTGATTTCTTGCATACTAAAATTATTGTTCTAAAGTGATTAGAAATGTATTATAGACATTTTTGTAGACACATTTTTAAACCCTTATAGTTTTTTACTGGTCAGAAATAACTTTCAAATTAACAGGACAGGTTATTATGAATTTTTTCCTGAATGAAACCTATAGTGCCAACATTTTACTATATGTTTGGCACTAATAGTAACAAAATGCCTATTTGCCTGAATTTTCATTTTTTGAATGTAATATATAAATTCTGGAATTGCAAAAGATCTCTTAATTCTTGAATTAATATTCTACATATTCAAATATAATATTCTACATATTAAAATAGCATAATGACTTAATTTTCAGAAGTCAAATATAAATTTCTAAGAATCTCTAAATTCTCTATAAAAAGGAAACAATTTCCAGCACATCTATGCAACAGTATACCTTTGATACAGAAAATAGATGCCAATAAAATTTTTAGAATAAAAGTAAAAATAAAATTAAGGTAAGAATACATTTCATAATTCAACATAAAAATTTGAACAGCTTCTCAGATATACTTTTTAAGCCAGTAATTTAAATTTACTAGCCTTATTATGAAACACATATTATGTATCAGTTTTTTAACTCCTCTGAGCACTGAAGCTGACAAGAGGGATTATATTTTCTAAGCTTGACAATAATAGATGTTTACTTTAATCAGTATGTACAGAAGAATTTCATTGTTTTATATAAATATTAAGGTTAATAATTAAAATTTATAGCTTCAGTAGCAAATCAAACAATTGAAATTTCAGTCTCTTTAGTCATTAAAGAAACAATTTATCTAAATTAAAATCACATTTTATAACACTGCCATTTAAAAATTTAATTTAGTGTCTAGTATTTGTTACCAATCTAATTTTAATTGAATAAAGGAGAAAGTTAACAAAATAATGAAGCTCTATTCATTTTTCTACTTATTATTTTTATCAGTAACAGCAAAATAATTACGGCATATAATATTTTTTAAATTTCATTTATTTAATTAACAGTAGATCATGTTAGAACAACTTCCAGATAGGAACACATGTAAAAGAGATATGACATCAACATTTTTTTACCTGTTGAACCGACAGACCACGTAATGTTGAGATTAAAGTTGTTTGATGCATTAATTGATATATCCAGATTTTTGTTCGACTACCAGAAAAGAAAATATTAACGTTAAAAAATAAAAATTACACTCTGATTTAATTACGGCTGCTTTATTCCTTAAACTCTATACATTTTGCAAATATTCAACTGAATATATGTAGATGTCATTTATACATTTTAATGAAGAAAATGTGTAATAAATTCAAAGGTAGATATCAAGTTCCACATTTATCTTCTCTATTGTAATTTGGTCTTTTGTATGTAAGCCAGAGGCTCCTATAATTTAATATTTTTATTTGGATCTTCTTTAATTAGTTGTAGACTAAGCTTAGTTTAAATTTGATATTTGTATTTTGATTCTTTTTGCAAGGTTTAAATGATACAGGTTTGGATTAGTCCCAAGCAATTTTATAACAATGTAAGATTATTTTGTGGAAAGACTTCTTCTTAGGTGTATATTTTTATTATTACACCCATATTTTCAAGTGGGAAAAACTACATAAACTAAAACTTCCAGGTAAAAATGATGAACCTATTCCAAAAAAAAAAAAAAAACCAGCAGATCATATTGTTTACACAGTTATACAACAGAAACATTGAGTATTTAATTTTATGTCAGTCAACCCACTTCTTGTCATTCATTAATGGAGTACAGACTCTTTCCATTTAATTTCAGGGAAATATGCCTAAGAGATTTCTTTAAATGTTATTTGTGATTTTCAAATAGTTTCAATAGTTGTATATTTACAACTATTTGTTCCTGTGGAAAGGCAAAGAATGACGGTCACAATGGGTAAGTTTAGCTTCAGATACTGAGTGTATTATGCTTATTTTAAATATTCTCTACAAAGACTTGTAGAAAAATCTATACTGCTAAGATCTAGCTAGTGAAATGCAGTAAGAGAGATAGAGAATATATTAATTCCTTAGTTTTACCATTTTTCTAAATATGATAAAGCAGTTAAGCTAATAGAAAATATATTACCAATTTTCTGAGTGGCTCCTAGGAGAAAGTAAATATGGAAGCAACTAAATTCCCCTTTTCTGATATAACAGTCTTAGGGGGAAACTGACAAGGAAATGGCCTTTCCCTGATGAATAGCAGGAGAAATAAGGAACATCATAAAAAGCAAAGGCTGCTGGATGATGTGTGATGGCCATTCCATTTGACAGACATATAAGCCCCAATCTTATACCTCCAAATAACATCTACTCTTAATGATTTCCCTACATGGAAGAACAGCTTAGTCTCTATGAAGAACTCTTAACAGTGTTCCATATCCATCAAATGATATTGTCACAGTTTCCAGGAGGCAAATAAGATTTCAAGAAGAATGATCATCTTGAAAGAGCATGTAAAATAAAATTTGTTATAATAAGGTTGAGTGATTGTCATGCATTTTTTTAGAGTAGTACACAGTAATATTGTGGAGAAAGCATTTGAGAATTTGAAGTAGTCAAAGAAAACTAAAACCTTCGATTTTAAATACATAGAGTAAATCAGAAGGTTATTACATTAGGCATCATAGTGATATTCAAAAAGGCCATGAATATAAGAAGGAAGTTAACTTCCTTCTTATTTTCTATTGATTATCAAATAATACTGAATTCTATTGACAAGCTGTTAAGAATCCTTCTGCAGTACATGCCACAAAACTGTCAAATATATTGAGATCTTCCTATTTCTTTTAAGATATAAGTGAACACAGAGTTGGCATAAATTAAATGGAAGGCCAGAAAAAAAACTGAGTAACTCTTTGACTGTAGCAATAAATGCAGAATGCTTTTATATCAGCATGCAGATAGGGACTATTCAATACATTATATTGTTCAGTTGTGGTATACAAAATATACTTCCAAATATACACAATGTATTCCTAAGGAAAATCTGGATATTAAAGGCAGATATCTGGTAGCAAATGTTGATTTATGTCATCATAATAAACAAACCATACTTGAATCCAACAACGGTTTCATATACAGTAAATCATTTTCATGAAGCAATGAAAAGAATTAGTGAAGAGTCAGATAACCTTAGATTGAAATAGTAGGTCTTTAACGTACAGACTGATTGATTAGGGGGAAATTACTTTTCCTTTCCAAAAATCACTTTTCTAATCTCTAAAATGGGGATGTAATTACTTCCCTCAAGAAGTTCATGTGAGCATTAAATGAAGTAATTTCTGGAAAAAAACTTTGGTTTCAGCCCATAGTGCTTATAATTACAGTGTTGCTGTCATTATTAGGTATACTACAGGGTATATTCTTTTTCTTCTTTTTCTTCATCTTCATCTTCACTCAGAGGATTGGGAACTCAAAAAAAGGACATGGTCTGAGGAGTGGATTTGTTTTTTACTACGAATGAAATGGATCCAAAAAGTCACTTTTTAATGAAAGTAAAGCATGGTGAAAACAGTATATCCTTGAGGAGGCTTAAATCTTTATTTTGTCTTGAAATTGCCTCTTCTTAATCATGTGTACCTTATGCGGGATGAGATTAATATGAGCATAACTGTTGTTGCTAAAACGTCACACAAAATTTCCAATTGATATAAAAAAACTATAAAACTCTTTTTAAACTTCTAGTTCATTCTCTATCAATTCCAAGTTTAGGTAATGCTGAATTATATGGTACCATAACTAAAGCCATATAAAAAGCATTTAGGGTTTAAAAAGCTGTGAGTGACACTGGAGTTATTCCAGTAAGTGATAAAATCAGTGATTTAGAACATTGTTTGTTAGATATGGATAAGTTTGGCAAATACTGTTATACAGAAACCTGTTCAGAAATTGTTCACATGAAAGCACTGGCTAGAAGTGATGGATAGTGAGTTAAAATTAAATCTATTTTTCAAAATGTAGGAAATGTATAAGTAGTTAAGGTATCTACTTTTTATTGTTATTTTCTTATAGAATAAGCCTTGCCCAATAATACATAATAATTTCAGAGATTATTCCCATGTGAATATATCTTTAATTAAAGAGGGTTACACAAAACGACACTATAAGCATTCTTAGTGATGCCTCTCATGACAGTTTTGCATCCTTAAGCTTCACAGAACACTTTTCTGGTTTCTTGACTTCAAGTGGACAAGATAGTAGAAAGTAAAACAAAGCTGGGACATTGGAAAGCACTTGGGATTGCTAGAAATTGAAGGAGAAATTGAAGGAGAAAAAGAGGAGCAAACTAGAATTGTGGCTAATCTGGACATAAGTGTATGACACTATGGACAGTACTGTGGAGGAATATTATTCACTCTCAAATTGTGAGTCAGACATACCTCTTACATTAAATTTCGTAGATCTTCAAAGAACCTCACAGGTTTGGAATTACTATTAAATAATCAAGAAGCCAAAGGTAAAGAATGACCTCTGACACCTGCTGTAACATGGATGAACCTTGGAAACACTATGCTAAGTGAAATAAGCCAGATACAAAAGGACAAATGATTACACTTATATGAAGTGCATAGTGTGAGTCAATTCATAAAGGCAGAGAGTAGAATAAAGATACCAGGGGCTGCAAAGAAGTGTGGAATGAGGCATTATTGCTTAATAAACACAGAGTTTCTGTTAGGGATAATGAAAATGTGGATGATGGTGATGATTGCACCACACTATAAATATACTTAATGCCATTGAATTATATACCTGAAATTATTAAAATAAATTTTATTTTATGGCTATTTTACTATAATAAAAAGTCAATGGCAATTATAATGCAAGTATAAGAACTTTATCACATTGATAAATGTAGTTTCTGAGATTATTAATGTATCTATATATAAACAGATAATCAGTGAAGGACGGCTTTATCTGAAACAAAATATGTTTTAAATTCTTATTTAAAAGTCAAAACTTTAAATGTATTTCCCAAGAATATAGTCATTCTTAAACTCTAGGGAATAAAGAGTAACATAAAATGTAAAATAAACTGTTCTTTTTTTTTGGTGATGGGGGAGGCAGAATGCTATTTTACTGGAAAAGAAAAATTTAAGAAATTATATTAGTTGTCAGCAAGTCCAATGAACTACACTAAAAGGAAAGAAGCTGGAAAATGTCAAGGTAATAATATATTTAGAGGTTCCACCTACTTGAAAAAACATTAAATATATGATATGGATTTAACAATATGGATTAATTTATAAAAATAATTATATATATATTTAACATAACTTCATTTCAAATGTATGAATGTTAGTTTTAAAAGAACTAAAATTCAACCCAAATAAACCCTATGTTTGATATTTCCATTCTCAGGATTTTCAACTTAATAAAGTCTCAGATGGATAGCAAAATATGTGTGTTATTTCAAGACAACCTAGGAGTCTTTACCTGAATTGATGGATTGAAATTAAAATTCACAATTAATCTTTCATATATTTAAATTTCAAAAGCTTATACAATGATATCAATGATGTCATTTCATTAAAGAAGCCATCATTCATATAACTCAGACAACTACTGACTTAAAAAAAGGACAATGAAAACCTATTACTATGGAATGGTATAAAGGAAAGGAAAATATATTTAATATAGTATGCTTTGAATTCATTAGTTTTATTTATTTATTTATTTATTTATTTATTTATTGAGATGGAGTCTCACTCTGTCGTCAGGCTGGAGTGCAGTGGTATGATCTCAGCTCACTGCAACCTCCGCCTCCTGGGTTCAAACAAATCTCCTGCCTCAGCCTCCTGAGTAGCTACGACTACAGGCGCACGCCATCATGCCCACCTAATTTTTGTATTTTTAGTAGAGACGGGGATTCACTACATTGGCCAGGATGGTCTCGATCTCTGGGCCCCATGATCCGCCCACCTCAGCCTCCCAAAGTGCTGGGATTACAGGCGTGAGCCACCGCACCTGACTGAGATTTATTTTTAAATAAGAATAGTCTGTGTTTGCATAATTATAGGCATAAATTTTGTTACAAGAATATATAAAGGGAGAAATTATATATAATTTAAAATATAGGGCTATTTGCAAAATCTGAAATATCAAAATCACAAATTATTGAATCACGAAGACAGAAAAAATTAACAGGATTAGTAGTTTCTACAAAGTCCCTACAATGTGATAATTCTGAGAAGAGGTAAAATCACAATGAAATATGAAAAAAAAAAGTTGTATCCATTGACACTAGGCTAATCATACTTTAAAAGATAACAATCTGTCCTCACCTGTTCTGGGTTTGCTATAAAGTTTATGGCAGTATGGTGGCGATCATCTTCCTGTAATAAGCTGAAGGTAAACTGATAATCAATCAAAAGGCTGTCTGTAGGGAGGAAAAAAAGTACAATCCTGATATGTACTTTAAAAACCGTCTAAAAAGCAAAATTTAGGTTACAATATATTGTACACTGATATTAAAAAATGATTATCGTTAAATACTAGTGGTATATTTAAGTATAACAAAATACAAATCTTCGTCCTCAATCAACAAAAAGCAAAACATAGTTATGGAAGAAGTAAGAATTATATTTATTATTTCTGATGCTATTATAAAGTTAAAACAAACATTATAGACATTCTGGAAACTATACAAAAGAGAATAAAATAAAAATTATCTATAATTTTATAACTAGAGGGAAATACAGTTAACATTTTGGTACATTTTATTCCAGTTAGAATTCTGTAGCCATAAAGATAGACATTTTCATAAAACTTCATAACTTTCATAAACTCAAAATTCTTTGAAAACATGAAGTTTGATAGCTAAATAATATTTATCATATACTGTAATGTATTTACTTGTTTTTCAATTGTGTTCACTTCTACTTTTAGTAATTTTTAAATGATTCTCTGATAAACATCATTTTACAGATATGACATTTATTCACAATGATACAAGGAATTCTGGGAAAAGATATTCTTAATTTTGTCCACACATAATGCTGAAACCAAGGTGAAACATTTAAATGTTATAGGACATGAGTGGCTATGCATATTACATGAGGGCGACGTATTGCTAATAACATTAAACTGCTACATTTATAAAAATTATTTCAAATTATTTTAAGTAAATATAGATTACTTCTATCTTTTGGATACATACCTTTCATATTATACCCTTAACCATTAAAAAGTATTAATACTGAATATACAGATTGAATTACATTAAATGAATTTATTTTTAAAACTATTAAGGCATTATTCATATGCTTACTTGTATACTTTATAAGATTCACCCTATATATTTATTGTATAATTCAGTGTAAGGCAACATTTTGTCTAAGAATTTATAGGTGTCCTTATACCTGATAATGAGAATTATGCAATAGGTCATAGTTCCAATTTTCATCTGACTGCCAAAAAATTGCAGAGGAAAATTCAATGTGCCAGCGTTCTAGGCACTGCAGATACAATAAAAAAATAAAAATTTCTGTCCTCTTGCAACTTATACTCTACTGAATGAACATCAGTCTTTTGGAGAAGAATAAACTAGTAAAGAGGAGGGAGATACTGTTAGGTAGGAATATGCCTCCAGCTTTGAGAAGAAACATTTAGAGAATTGAGATAGTAAATGAATATGGAGTTTACCAGAAAAAAAAATTCCAGGCACAGAGGACAAGTACAAAAACCTCAAATGAAGAGCAAGCCTTAACTGTGATTCTCATAAAGGCTGTGCCAGTAATACAGGCAGGAAGTAATGGAGGCCAGGGTAACAGCAGTGAAGGTCACAGGAAATTGTTAAATACAGGGAATGCATTTTTAAGATACAGCAAACAGGATTAGCTAAATAAAAGAACGTAGCCTTTGTAAGAAAGAAAGGCGAAGTTTTTTTTTTTTAATTTTTTTCCTAAGACCAAGCAAAAATCACCATTAACTTAAACGGAGAATAGTTTGACTGCGATGGAACTTGGGGGAATAATTAGGAGCTTAATTTTAAAGATATTCCTGTCTTTTTTTAAGGAATTTTAAAGATATTCCTGTCTAGGATATTCCTGTCTAGGAGCTTAATTTTAAAGATATTCCTGACTGTCTGTCCATCAGTGACAGACTGGATTAAGAAAATGTGGCACATATACACCATGGAATACTATGCAGCCATAAAAAAGGATGAGTTTGTGTCCTTTGTAGGGACATGGATGCAGCTGGAAACCA
>NW_012108697.1:151685-169130 GCF_000951045.1 Mandrillus leucophaeus
CATGGCACAAGTATACATATGTAACAAACCTGCATGTTATGCACATGTACCCTAGAACTTAAAGTATAATTTTAAAAAAAAGAAAAAAAAAGAAAATGGACTAAAAAAAAAAAAGAGATATTAAGTTTGAGAAATTTATTGAATAGCCAGATGTTGAGTCAGGCTCAGGAGCATGTGTAGTAGATAACAATTTGTAAGTTATCAGAAATTACATGGGACTGAAAGCCATGAAGGCAGGAAATAGTCTTTGCAGACAGACAAGAGGTCTGAGAGATTAGCCCTGAGGCCCACCAATGTTAAATAATCAGAGCCTGAAGAGAAACTGGCAAAGGAGACTGAGAAATGGCTACTCCAGGAGAGAAAAAGAAACCCAGAATTTGGTGCTATGGACATCAAGCAAATACAATGTTTAAAAGACCAAGTAGTGATCATCTTGGGCAAATGCAGCTGAGTAGATTCAAAAGTACGGCTGCAGTCTTGAGAAAGAGAATATGTATTTAGAATGGAGAAAAAAATATCACTAAGGAAAAGCAAGCACTTCAAAACTATTTCCACAAATTCGTCTGCTCAAGCATCTTTATTTTTTCAAGACTGCAACTAAGCATTAAGAAGTCAGGAAATGAATGCCCTTTAGGAGGTAGGAACTGGGAGACTTCAGAACCTGGAGCAGTCCTGAGTAAAGGCTGCAATGCCCCAGACCTACAGACATTTTTCTGCCTATATAGACTCCAGCATCTGCCACAAATATGCCCAACCAAATTCTTGTCCAGGCATTCAAGCACGATTTTCTCTCTTCTTATATTTAATAGAGTTGAAAATACTAGATCAGCATGAAGTATCTTGTGTATGGTAATGATCAATCCTAATGTCAATTGGGCTAAAAATATAAAGCTGAAATCTAGAACAAAATTAGTATGAGTATTAATCAATTCAAGTGTCTAATAAGAATACCAATCAATGAATGTGAATTACCATAAAGAAAGAAAATTTAGACTTCTACACAAAATGTTTCCTTTTAAAGCTGCTTAGAATGAAAGTCCTCCAGAAGGCAACTACACAATTTTCCACTTAACTAGGAGATTATATATTTCTCCTCAGAATTTCAAAAATCATGATGGTGTATTTGGTTATGAATGAATAATTTACCTGGCACTTAAACATGTAACTTAATGCTGAAATATGCTCTGAACTTCTTAGCGAAGTAGGTACAGGATATAAAACATTAAAATTTAAAATATGTCTCAAATTTATCCATAAATGTACATAACTTGAAAATAAATTTTTATGCTGCCTTAATGAACTACTCTATTATGGCATAAAGAAATGACAACATGATTGACTGTAAATCAATTCAAATAATTTATTGCTTTATTGATAAATACAGATAAATGACAAATTAGCATGAAGAATAACTATGATCAAGACACGTAAGAAAACTTCAGTTTTAGATTGGAGAAATAAAAAAAATTAGTAGAAAAGGAAAAATTGCTAAGAGAAGACAGGGAGGAGGACTTTTGGAACTATTTCCTGAGGTAGGTAAAAGGTGATGAGATCTTGTGAAAAAGACTGAATAAACACAACATGCAGAGAGGAGATCATATTGAACAGAGAGCAGGAAGGGAAACGTGGTGGTGGGATCATATGGAAGTGCCCTTTTGATTGCTTCCATTTTCTCAATAAAATCAGAAAGGCCATCAGCTGAGAAAGAGAATGGAGGATGAGGGGATGGGAAATGTAAGGGCAGAGGAAACATCTAAAATAGTCATCAAAAAGAGGGAAAGTAAATAGACGGAGGAAATATAGTATTTATAGTGACAGGAGACAGACAAATTCCTAGGTAGACATGGACAGGTCCCTGGTGAAAGCCAACCTTCAAGCCAAAGACAGCCTAAAGCCTGAAAATTGAACTGCCAGTTCCAGATAGAGTCCACAACTGGAGAAATACTTCTATCCCCAACCCACCCACTGTCTCTTGATTCCTTCTGTATGATGCCTTTTAACTAATTGAATGCTGCTTTTTCCAAGACCACCCATGGACCAATTAGAAAGTACCACCCTCTTCCTGCCGATTTTAAGCCCATAAAAACCCAAGACTCAGCCTCACAGAGAGCTACCCACTTTCAGGGTCCCCTCTGTCCACTGAGAGCTTGAGAGCTTTCCTTCTGTTGCTCAACAAAATTCTTCTCTGCCTTACTCACTCTCCAGTGTCCACCTACCTTATTCCTCTTGGTCACGAGACAAGAACCCAGAACTCACTAAGCTGTGGGTGATGGAAAAAAAAGACCTGTAACCCTCCCATTCACCAAGCCATAGGTGGTAGGAACAAAAGAGCTGTAACCCTTCATTCCACTTGCTGAACAACGGGAGCAAAAAAAGTCATTGCACACCATTCCTTCCTGCTTGCCAAGCAATGGGAGCAAAAAAGACACTGGGTTCCACTCCCTCCCACTCACTGAACTACAGGAATGAAGAAGCTGAAACAGTATGAGATTGGTGAGTATGCATCTAAAGTGAGACTGGTTAGTATATTTGTATGTTTTTCTACAGCAAAGTGTTCAAAAAAAGCTTCGAAGTTAGTTGATATTGTATTAGAGTATTGTCTGTTGATAGAGGATGAAGTAAAAACAGGGCAATGAAGTTGAGAATATATTCATAAGAGAGTATTATATATATATATTACTATTCAAAAATTTATTTTCATTATTATTATACTTTAAGTTCTGGGATACATGTACAGAACGTGCAGGTTTATAACACAGGTATACATGTGCCATGGTAGTTTGCTGCACCCATCAGCTGCAGATGCTGTCATCTGCATTAGGTATTTCTCCTAATGCTATCCCTCACCTTGCCTGTCACCCCCTGACAGGCCCCAATGTGTGATGTTCCCCTCCCTGTGCCCATATGTACTTATTGTTCAACTCCCACTTATGAGTGAGAACATGTGGTGTTTGGTTTTCTGTTCTTGTGTTAGTTTGCTAAGAATGATGGTTTCCAGCTTCATCCATGTCCCTCCAAAGGACATGAACTCATTCTTTATTATGGCTGCATAATATTCCATGGTGTATATGTGCCACATCTTCTTTATCCAGTCTAACATAATGGGCATTTGGGTTGGTTTCAAGTCTTTGCTATTGTGAAAAATGCTGCAATAAACATATGTATGCATGTGTCTTTATAGTAGTATGATTTATAATTTTGGGGGTGTATACCCAGTAATGGGATTGCTGGGTCAAATGGTATTTCTAGTTTTTGATCATCAAGGAATCGTCACACTGTCTTCCACAATGGTTTAACTAATTTACACTCCCACCAACAGTGTAAAAGCATTCCTATTTCTCCACATTCACTCCAGCATCTGTTGTTTCCTGACTTTTTAATGATTGCCATTCTAACTGGTGTGAGATGGTGTCTCATTGTGGTTTTGATTCACATTTCTCTACTCACCAGTAATGACGAGCTTTTTTTCATATTTTTGTTGGCCACAGAAATATCTTCTTTTAGAAGTGTCTGTTCATATCATTTGCCCACTTTTTGATGGGGTTGTTCTTTTATTGTAAATTTATTTAAATTCCTTGTAGATTCTGGATATTAACCCTTTGTCAGATGGATAGATTGCAAAAATTTTCTCCCATTCTGTAGGTTGCCTATTCACTCTGATGATAGTTTATTTTGCTGTGCAGAAGCTCTTTGGCTTAATTAAATCCCATTTGTCAATTTTGGCTTTTGTTGCCATGCTTTTGGTGTTTTAGTCATGAACTCTTTGCCCATGCCTATGTCCTGAATGGTATTGCCTACGTTTTCTTCTAGGGATTTTATGGTTTCAGGTCTTACTTTAAATATTTCATCCATCCTGAGTTAATTTTTGCATAAGGTGTAAGGAAGGGCTCCAGTTTCAGTTTTCTGCTGATGGCTAACCAGTTTCCCCAACACCATTTATTACATAGGGAATCCTTTCCTCATTGCTGTTTTTGTCAGGTTTGTCAAAGATCGGATGGTTGTAGATGTGTGGCATTATTTCTGAGGCCTCTGTTCTGTGCTACTGGTCTATATGTCTGTTTTGGTACTAGTACCGTGCTATTTTGGTTACTGTAGCCTTATAGTACAGTTTGAAGTCAGGTAGTGTGATGCCCCCAGCTTTGCTCTTTTTGCTTAGGATTGTCTTGACTATGTAGGCTCTTTTTTGGTTCCATATAATTTAAAGTAGTTTTTTTCTAATTCTGTGAAGAATGTCAATGGTAGCTTGATAAGAATAGCACTGAATGTATAAATTACTTTGGGCAGCATGGCCATTTTCACAATATTGATTCTTACTATCCATGAGCATGGAAGGTTTTTCCATTTGTTTGTGTCTTGTCTTATTTCCTTGAGCAGTGGTTTGTAGTTCTCCTTGAAGAGGTCCTTCACATCCCTTCTAAGTTGTATTCATAGGTATTTTATTCTCTTTGTAGCAATTGTATGGGAATTTGCTCATGATTTGTCTCTGTTTGTCTATTATTGGTGTATAGGAATGCTTGTGATTTTTGCACTTTGGTTTTGTATCCTGAGACTTTGCTGAAGTTGCTTATCAGCTTAAGGAGTTTTGGGGCTGAGATGATGGGATTTTCTAAATATACAATCATATCATCTGAAAACAGAGATAATTTTACTTCCTTACTTCCTATTTGAATGCCCTTTATTTCTTTTTCTTGCCTGATTGCCCTTGCCAGAACTTCCACTACTATGTTGAATAGGAGTGGTGAGAGCAAAAATCCTCAACAAAATGCTACCAAGCCAAGTTCAACAACACATTAAAAGGACCACACCCCATGATCAAGCAGGCTTTATCTCTGAGATACAACGATGGTTCAACATATACACACCAATAAATATGATACACTACATTAACAGAATGAAGGATAAAAATTATGTTATCATTAACAGATGCAGAAAAACATTTGACAAAGTTCAACACCCTTTCATGATAAAAATACTGAACAACTAGGTATAGGAGAAACTTAACACAATAGAGACCATATGTGAATAGCCCACAGCTAACACCATATTCAATGATAAAAAGCTCTAAGTATTCCTTCTATGTTCCAGAACAAGGAAGGGATGCCCACTCTCACCATTTCTATTCAAGACGATATTGGAAGTAAGGTCCAGAGCAATTAGGCAAGAAAAAGAAAAGGTATCTAAATCAGAAAGAAGTAGTAATCTCTGTTTGCTGATGATATATTATATAGATAAAAGACTAAAGGCTCCACACATACACACACACAAACACAAATATCTGTTAGAACAAATAAATTCAACAGTGTTGCAGGATACAAAATCAACATACAAAAATCTGTTGCATTGCTATACACTAGCAACGAACTATCTGAAAAAGAAATTAAAGAAAACATTCTTACAATGGCATCAAAAGAAATAAAATACTTAGAAATAAACTTAACCAAAGAGAATAAAGACTTGAACATTAAAAACTATAAAACATTGACAAAAGAAATTAAACACAAATAAATGACATCCCATGTTCATGGACTGGAAAAATTAATATTGTTAAAATGTCCATGCTAGCCAAAGTGATCTACAGATTCACTGCAAACTCTATCAAAATCCCAGTGCCTTTCTTTTACATAAATAGAAAAAACTCCTAAAATTCATATGGAACTACCAAATAACCCAAATAGTCAAAACGATTCTGAGTAGAAGCAAAAAGGCTGGAGGTATCATACCCCTGATTTCAAAATATATTACAAGGCTATAATAATCAAAACAGTTCCGTACTGGCATGAAAAAAGATATATAGATAAATATAACAGGGTAAAGAACCCAGAAATAAACCCATGCATGTATAGTTAAGTGAGCTTTAACAAGGATGCCAAGAACACAATGGGGAAGGGACAGTCTCTTCATTAAACAGTTTTAGGAAAACTGCATATTCACATGTAAAAGAATGAAATTGGACCCTTAGACCATACACAGAAATCAACTCAAAGTGGACTAAAGACTTACATGTAAAACCTGAAACCATCAAACTCTTATAAGGAAACAGAAAAAATCCTTATCAACAGAGAACTTCACAATAAAACGTAATACCAAAAGCACAAGCAACAAAAGCAAAAACTGACAACTGAAATTACATCAAACTAAAAAGTTTCTGCACAGCAAAAGCAACAATCGACAAAAGAAAATGGTATAAAATGAGAGAAAATATTTGCAAATCATGCATTGGACAAGGGGTAAATATCCAAAACATAAAAGGAAATCAAACAGCTATATAGCAAGTAAACAAATAACCCAATTAAAATTGGGCAAAGAGTCTGAATAGACATTTCTCTAAAGAACTCTTGTATACTGTTTATGGGAACTCAAATTGGTGCTGCCATTATGAAAAACGGTATGGTGTCTTCTCAAAAAATTAAAAATAGAACTACCATCTGTTCCAGCAATCCCACTTCTAGGTACATGTAGATAAAAAGAAACTGAATTCAGGATCTCAAAGTGATATCTGCACTTCTATGTTCCTTATAGCATTATTCTCAATAGCCAAGACATGGAAGCAACCTTAGTGTTTGTTGACAGATGACAGACAAAGAAACTGTAGTATATACATACAATTAAATATTGTTCAGCATCAAAAAGGATGGAAATTCTGCCATTTGCAACAACATAGATAGACCCGGAGAACATGATGCTAAGCGAAATAAGCCTGACCAGAAGAACAAATACTGTATTATTCCACATTTATAAGAAATCTAAAATAATAAAATTCATACATGCAGACAGTAGTATGGGGGTTACCATGTGTTGGGATAGGAAGAAAGAAAAGGGGAAGTGTTACTCAAAGGGTACAAAACTTCAGTTATGCAACCTGATTAAGCTCCGGTGATCTACTATACAGGATAGTACTTACAGTTAACAATACTATATTGTATATTTTTAAAATTTGCTAACAAGTTAGGTCTTATACTAAGTGTTAAGAAAATAAATTAGTTAAATAAATAAATAACTTAAGGTGTTGGATGGATATATTTATAGTCTTGATTGTGATGATGGTTTCATGGATGTATAATTTTTCCTAATTCATCAAACTGTGCATATTTATTGTGTACAGTATTTCTTTGCCAATTGTATCCCAATAAAGTATGCTAGAAAAATCTGTGGTGAAAGGGAGACTGCAATAAATGGCACAGGAACAAACAATAAAAATAAAAAATGAAAGTATGAATTTATATCCTATATCAAGCATAAAATATCAAACATAAAAATATCAAACATAAAAATCAATTTCAGCTAATTAAAGACCTAAATATTAAAAGCAAACTTTTATAGCCTTTCAAAAATACAAGAGAGCATCTGTTATGACCTTAAGAAAGCATGTCATTAAGATCTAAACCATAAAGGAAAAAATTAATAAAGTTTAAATCCCCTGCACAATAAATGTTGTTTTCAAAAAACTTTTATTTTAGGTTCAGAAATATGTGGAGATTTATTACATAGATAAGCTTATGTCACAGGGATTTGCCATACAGATTTTTTTTATCACCCAGGTATTAAACCCAGTATCCAAGAGTTGTCTCTCCTGTTTCCCATCCTCCACCCTCAGGTAGCCCCCAGTGTCTGTTGTACCCTTCTTTGTGTTCTTTAGTTCTCATCATTTAGCTACCACTTGTAAGTGAGAACATGCAGTATTTCGTTTTCTGTACCTGCACTGGTTTGCTAAGGATAATAGTCTCTAACCCTATCCATGTTCCCACAAAAAACATGATCTCATTTTTTACAGCTACATAGTATTCCACAGTATATGCATACCATATTTTCTTTATCCAATCTGTCACTGATGGACATTTGGGTTGATTCCATGTTTTTGCTATCGTGAACAGTGCTGCAATGGACATTTGTGTGCACGTGTCTTTATGGCAGAATGATTTATATTCCACTGGGCATATACCAAGTAATGGGAATAGTGGGTTGAATGGTAGTTCTGCTTTTGGCTCTTTGAGGAATTGTCATACTGCGTTCCACATGGGTGAACTAATTTACACTCCCACTAAGAGTGTATAAGTGCTCCCTTTTCTCTACAACCTCACCAGCATCTGTTATTTTTTGACATTTTAATAATATCCATTCTGACTGGCATGAGATGGTATCTCTATGTGGTTTTGATTTGCATTTCTCTAATGATCAGCAATACTGAGCTTTGTTTCATATGCTTCTTGGCCACATGTATGTCTTCTTTTGAAAAGTTTCGTTCACGTCCTTTGCCCACTTCTTAATGAGGTTGCTTGTTTCTTTCTTGAAAATTTAAGTTCCATATACATACTGGATATTAGATCTTTGATAGATGCATAGTTTGCAAATATTTTCTCCCATTGTATAGGATAGTATATAGTTTCTGTTGATAGTTTCTTTGCTGTGAAGAAGCTCTTTAATTAGATCCAACTTGTCAATTTTTGCTTTTGTTGTAATTGCTTTTGGTATCTATGTCATGAAATCTTTGCCTGTTCCTTTGTCTAGGATGGCATTGCCTAGCTTGTCTTCCAGGATTTTTATAGCTTTGTGTTTTACATTTAAGTTTTTAATCCATCTTAATTTTTATATATGGCAAAAGGAAGGGGTCCAACTTCAATCTTCTGCATATGGATAGCCAGTTATCCCAGCACTATTGATTGAAAAGGGAGTCTTCATTGCTTGTTTTTGTGAGCTTTGTTGAAGATCAGATGGTCATAGGTGTGTGGCCTAATTCCTGGCTCTCCATTTTGTTCCACTGGTCTACGTGCCTGTTTTTGTACCAGTATCATGCTGGTTTGGTTACTGTAGCCCTGTAATATAGTTTGAAGCTGGTAACTTGATGCCCCCAGCTTTATTCTTTTTGCTTAGAATTGCCTTGGTTATTCGGGCTCTATTTGGGTTCCACATGAATTTTAAAATAGTTTTGTTCTAGTTCTGTGAAGAATGCTGCTGGTAGTTTTATAGGAATAGCATTGAATCTGTAAATTGCTTTGGGCAGTATAGCCATTTTAACAATATTGACAGCTCCTATCCATGAGTCTGGATATTTTTCCATTTGCCTGTGTCTTCTCTTTGAGCAATGGTTTGTAATTCTGACTGTAGAAATCTTTCACCTCCCTGGTTAGCTGCATTCTAAGGTATTTTATTCCTTTTGTAGCAATTGTGAATGGGATTGCCTTTCTGATTTGGCTTTCAGCTTGGCTGTTGCTGATGTATAGGAACACTAGTAATTTTTGTACACTGACTTTGTATCTGACAACTTCACTGCAGTTGTTTAAAAGTTGGAGGAGCTTTTGGGCTGAGACTATAGGATTTTCTAGATATAAGATCATGTCTCTTGGAAAGAAGGATAGCATTCCTTTGGATGCTCTTTATTTCTTTCTCTTGCATGATTGCTCTGGCTAGGACTTCTAATACTATGTTGAACAAGAGTGGTGAGAGAGGGCATCCTTGTCTTGTGCCAGTTTTCAAGGGGAATTATTCCAGCTGTTGTCCATTCAGTACGTTATTGGCTGTGGGTCTGTCATATATGGCTCTTATTATTTTGGGGTATGTTCCTTTAATACCTAAGTTACAGAGTTTTTAACATGAAGGGATATTAAATTTTATAGAAAGCTTTTTCTGCGCCTATTGAGATAACCATGTTGTTTTTGTCTTTAGTCCTGTTTTTGTGATGAATCACATTTATTGATTTGCTTGTGTCAAACCAACCTTGCATCCTGGGGATGAAGCCTACTTACTTGATTCTGGTGTATTAGCTTTTTGCTGTGCTGCTGGATTTGTTCTGCAAGTATTTTGTTGGGGATTTTTGCATCTATGTTCATCCAAGATACTGGCCTGAAGTTTTCTTTTTTTGTTGTGTCTCTGCCAGGTTTTGGTATCAGGATGATGCTGGCATTGAAACAGAACATTTTCCCTGACCCCTTCATGGGTCTCAGAAAAGGGGTGCCTCACTCAGCACACAGCTCTTAAATAACCCCGTGTGGGAGGGGGAGCACGCAAGTGAGCAGGTGCAGGAACCGGGATGAATGCTTCTGGGTACCGGCAGAAGCAAAACTCTGTGCAGTCCCATGGTTTTGGGTCTGGGGAGTACCCAAAACCCCTGAAGCCCCAGAGGGCATGTGTTACAGTGTCTTTTTAGCTTTGCCATCCATGGAAGGCTTAAGTGTTAAATAGCTCAAGTGTCCACACCCATGGCTCCTGAGCTCTTGTTCAGCATCCAGGAAGAATCAGGTTGCACGAACAAATTGGAGGGTGGTGAATATGGAGGATTTTATTGCCAATGAAAGTGGCTTGTAGTGGGAAGGGGAGGTGGAAAGGATATGAGGTGAGAAGGTGGTCTTTCCCTAGAGTCTTGCTCTCCCCAGCCAAACTCTTCTCTGATATTCCCCGTCAAGCCATCCCTCTGAAGTCAAGCTGCTTCTCTCCAATGTCTGGCTGCTTCTTCTCTTCTCTCCTTTCCTGCAGCTCCTCTGCCAGTGGAGCCTGTGGTTTTTATAGGTACAGAATGGGAGGGTAGGGCGGACCAGGGTGATTTTTGAAAAGGCAACATTGGAGCAGAAAAATGGGGATAGAAATTTCTCACTTTGGGAGACTGTTCGAGGCTTCAGGATGGGGCTCTCCCAGGGACTGCCCTCTTCTACCCAGTGTTTTCCTGCCTCCTGTCCATATCAGTATCATAGAATGATTTGGAGAGGGGTCCCTTCCCCTCAATTTTTTGGAATAGTTTCTGTAGGAATAGTACCAGCTCTTCTTTGTACATTTGGTAGAATTCAGCTGTGAATTCATCAAGTGCTATGCCTTTTTTTTTTCGGTTGGTTGGCAGGCTATTAGACTGGAGCAAAAGTAATTGCAGTTTTTGCCATTACTTTCAATGGCTCAGTCTTGGGAGGTTGCATGTCTCTAGGAATTTATCTGTCTCTTCTAGGTTTTCTAGTTTGTGTGCATTGAGGTGATCATAGCAATTACTGATGGTTGTTTTTATTTCTGTGGGGTCAGTGGTAGTATTCCCTTCATTTCTGATTACATTTATTTGGATCTTCTCTCTTTTCTACTTTAATAGTCTAGCTTGCAACATATCTTATTAATATTTTCAAAAACCCAACTCCTGGATTTGTTTATCTTTTAAATGGTTTTTTTGTGTGTCTTGATTTCCTTCAGTTCAGCTGTAATTTCAGTTATTTCTTGTCTTATCCTAACTTTGGGGTTGATTTTTTTCTTGCTTCTCTAATTTTTTCTGTTGTGATGTTAGTTGTTAATTTGAGATCTTTCTAACTTTTTGATGTGGGCATTTAGCCCTATGAATTTCCCTCTTAACACTGCCTTAGCTATGTCCCAGAGATTCTGGTATATTTTAGCTCTGTTCTCCTTATTTTCAAATAACTTCTTGATTTCTGCCTTAATTTCATTATTTATCCAAAAGTCATTCCGGAGCATGTTGATTAATTTCATGAGCAATTTTCTTCATCTTGACTTCTATTTTTACATGGTCCAAGAGTGTGTTTGTTATGATTTCAGTTCTTTTGCATTTGCCAAGTATTCTTTTATATCCAATTATGCGGTCAATATTCAATTTTAGGGTAGGTGCCATGTAGCAAAGAGAAGAATGTATAAAGGTCCTTTTTAACAAAGATCAAGAGCCAAGTCATAGGCTATGAGAAGATATTTGCTGTATAAATAATGTACAAAAAATTAATATCCAGAAGCTATTAAATTAAAACTAGTACAAATCAAGAAAATGCCAACAATATGAAAAAGACAAACTACAAAATAAGAAAAAGACAAAGAACAAGACCAACAATTCAAAGAAGAGAAACTTAAATACACAATAAATATGTAAAATGATATTAAGTTTCAACAAGTCATAAAGAAAATGCAAGTAAAAACAAGATAGATATTCAAAACCATCCAATTGGCAAATATTAAAGAGAATAAAAATACAAAATGTTGGTGAGGAAGTGGAAGAAAAGTATTGCATACCTTGGTGGAGCATAAATTTATATAAACATTTGCAGTGTAATCTGGGAAAAATCTTATAAATCTGCAATTCCACTTCTAATTGTATACCTCAAGGAACTTCCAGTTCAAGTAGAAATGTATAAGAATTTTAATTCCAGAATTATGTATTATTTTGAAAAATTAAGTACAACTTAGATGCGCATCAAAAATAGAATGAATAAATGTTATATCTGTAGAAATATTCTACATAAGTAAAATAAATGCACTACAGCTGCATATATTAGCATTGATAAATCTCAAATATGTTGCACATAAAAGTAATTTGTAGGATTCACAGAGTATATAATTTTTATGTTTTTTAAATAACGTGGTATAGTATTACTTTTTATGGATGATTAAGTGAGCTAATAAATAAAAGGTACTTATCACAGTGTTTGACATACACTAAAGTACTCAATAAATATTGATTATATATTGCAAATAAATAACATTGGCATAATAAGGACAAAACAAAATACAATTTGGTGGCTCCATCTAAAAAAAGACACAAAAAAATTCAACTCTATTGGTGATGTTTACTTTCTTTTTAAAAAATCTAAAGGAAATATAGCAAGGTGCTAAGCTTTATTAAAGCTTGGTAACAGGTACATGATTTTTAAGTCTATTGTATATACCATAAAATATATATACTACATAAATAAAAGTATATATACTATAATTTTTAACACATTTTAAATTTCCATAACTTAAAAATAGATAAACTATTCTTTATGTTTAAATATGCTAGGAACACTTTTTGGAAAACTTTGTGAATAGAAAAAAATATTAAATAGCTGTATTTCAAAGCTTGAAGAATCAAAGCTATATGTATCTATAAATCAACCTTTTGATTTTAAAGAACCCAGAGTTTTGAACCACTTTAAATGATATATGTAACTAGTTTTTAAATATTTTGGCAAACAATCAGCAAACCACCTCTCTTAATTCCAAAAAAACAGAGATCCACAATTAATTTCCCAATTTTATATAAAAATAGAGTTTATAAAAAATAGGTAAAATTGATATAAAGAAGGACCTCTCTTCTTTACCCCTTTCACTTTTTGTATGAGCTTGGTAGAACTTCAGGAGAATACAAAGTCATTCATACTTCAGGCTCCAAATTCCAATTGCATAGTTTTTTTTAATCATAAAAACAAAAAAGATACAAAAAGTTAACATTTTTGCTTTTCTTACATTATTCTGACTTGCAATGGTAAGAAGAGAAAAAGAGCAAAATCTCATTTTGATACTAATAGATGAAGTAGATACAATTAATTAAGTACAGTGTTTTTTTAGTTATTTAAAATACCCATGGGAAAATGTCAAGAGGAAGATAAAATCTAAAAAACATTGACTCCACGAAATTAAAGATGAAAAATGAGATAATAACACCAAAGTTACAATAAAAAGAGAGCTGAATAAATTACAAAAGGAAAAACAAAAAATTAATAATGTAATGGCAAAATTTAAAAAGTTAATATGAGAATCAGAAAACAGAATAATTAATACATCATAAGACCGAAATAGTGTTATGTAGGTCAAATATGAAAAACCCTCCCAAAATAGAAATAGAGATGAAAATCACTCAAGAGAAATGATACACAGAAAAATTCACTGTAGGCATGACTAATGCAGTCAGAGCAGAGATCATAATGAGATGAAGGGTAGCACATATAATATATTAAATAAAGAAAAAAATCTGATGATGAAGAAAACCTAAATATTTAAAGGAAGTATCTTGTATAAATATAAAAAGCATATTATATTATACCAATATTATTCATAATAGACAAAATGTAAAAACAACCTATGTCCATCAACTGAATGGTAAACAAAATGTGGTATGTTCACACATAAAATGTTATTTTGTCATAAAAAGAAATAATGTAATGATATCTGCTATAACATGAATAAACTTCAAAAATACTGTGCTAATGAAAGAAATCAGTCACAAAAGACCACATATTCCATAATTTCATTTGTTATGTCCAAAATAGACAAATCCCATACAGAAGATAAATGGTAGCCACTAGCTGGTGAAAAAAGAATGATAAGTGACTGCCGATACGTACAGGTTTCTTTTTGGAGTCATAAAAATGTTCCAAAATCAGTGCAGATGGTTGCACAACTGTGTATATATTAAAAGTTACTGAATGGTACACTTTAAAATGGCGACTGTCATGGTTTTTTGAAAATATCTCTATGAAGTTATTGTTAAAAAAAAAAAAAACTACAGAAATCCAGGCATGTCCATGTAGGTATGTGCAGGCACACACACACAACACACACTCACAGAGACAAATGAGTTATTTACAGAGTAGGATTAGGCAACATGCCAAGTGTACTTTTTTTTTGAGACGAAATCTCGCTCTGTCACCCAGGCTGGAGTGCAATGGCACAATTTTGGCTCACTGCAACCTCCGCCTCCCGGGTTCAAGTGATTCTCGTGCCTCAGCTCCTGAGTAACTGGGATTACAGGCGTGTGCCCACACATCCCGCTAATTGTTTGTGTATTTTTAGTACAGATGGGGTTTTGCTATGTTGGCCAGGCTGGTCTCAAACTCCTGACCTCAGATGATCTACCCGTCTCAGTCTCCCAAAGTGCTGGGATTACAGGCGTAAGTCACTGTGCCCAGCAGCCAAGTGCTCTTAAGCAGAAATAAATGTCAAAAGAAAAACAATGAAGTAATATTTTTGGAAAATACATACTCAGCAATGCTATCCCCATTCATAAACAACATAATAATAATTTCAGGGCTGGGTGCAGTGGCTCAAGCCTGTAATCCCAGCTCTTTGGGAGGCCAAGGTAGGCAAATCACCTGAGGTCAGGAGTTCGAGACCAGCCTGGCCAACATAGTGAAACCCCATCTCTACTAAAAATACAAAAATAGGCTGGCATGGTGGCACACGCCTGTAAGCCCAGCTTCTCGGGAGGCTAAGACAGGAGAATTGCATGAATCCGGGAGGCGGAGGTTGCAGTGAGCCAAGATGGCACCACTGCATTGCATCCTGGGTGGCAGAGCAAGACTCATCTCAAAAATATAAAATAAAATAAAATAAAATAATAAAATAAAATAAAATAAAAATTTCAAGTAAACAGATGTCCCAAAAGGACATAACCTACATATCAACTTTGAAAAAGAAAAACTCACACACATTACAACTAAGAGACAAATACAAATATGAAAATGGCAAAGACAAAAGGTGAATAGATGACAGAGGTAAATTACAAAAATATAATTACACAGAAATATGAATATTTTTAAAAGGAAAACAAAGTTGTCTCTTTCTGCCTAGAATCAGTGTTTACCAAGAAATTAATATAAAACAACTAAGAAGCTATTAAATAATAAACAATTCAGTAATGTAGCCAGATAAGACTTAAATGTCAATATATAAATACCTACAGCTTTTATTTGGAGACTATCTTATTACATCAGTGACTATGCCTATCCCTGCGACTAAAATACAAAACGAAAACAACTCTACACTGCCTTAATTACTGTAACTCTCTAGTTAGCCCTAACAGCTGGTAGAGCAACATGTCTAAGAAGGCACTTTAATATTAATCTTGTCTCCAACAACCTGACAAACATTCCTGTTATTTCTGATAATCTGCCTGTAGACACTTCGATTTCTTACGGAAACAATTATATCATCTGTAAAATAAATGCAAATTGAAATCCTCTTTTTAATCTTTATGGCTATAATTCATATTTCTATTAACTATGTTCTTCAGATCTTTGATATTCTTTCTGAATTTTGTCTGCTTGATCTATTAATACTCTAAAGAGGTATGTTTAATTTTTTATTGTAGCTTAATCAATTTTTGCTCCACATACTAAGTCTACTTTATTAGCTGCATACACTCAAATATGAAGGAATAATAAATACTCTGAGGCATACAGACTTCAGAAGCTTTGACATGCAGACTTCCGTTAAAACAATTTTTGATTAAAGACTTAAAAAGAGAAGAGATAAATATAGAATGTGTAGCAAAAAGTATATCAAGAGATACAGACATGGGGCTGATAAAATACCTTGGTGAATTTGTTATCTTTGTAAAAATTGCAATGACCAAAGAAAAATGCATATCCATAATAACCAAGAATAGAAAGTCTAGAGAATATCAAAACACTGTGGTTTTATACAAGAATTCAAAAAAAAAAAAAGTTACAGAATGCTAAAATGCTTATCTTATAGGAGGGGGATATCAGTACGTTTCCACCTCCAAAAAAACTATAAAAGGCTTAAAAACAAACATATAAAAAGTAAAAATATAAAATAAAAAATTAAAATAGTAGAAATTGATTCAAAGATATGAATAATAACACCAAAAATACATGGATTCAACTCATCATTAATCACAAAAATTTACAGATTAGGAAAAAGCAAAATCAAAGTCTTCTATTTTTAAGAGATATGCCTATAATAATAGAGCCCACAAAGACTGTAAGGATGAAGGAAGACACATCAGGCAAATGCTAATCAAATGAAACAGGTGTAATTATATTTATATCAGTTATAGACTTTGAGACCAAAAATGTGTCATTAATGACATCACTATAAATCATCAATATAATAATTTGGTGATGTCAAATCACCCAAAAAATGCAAAAAGTTAAACACATATAATCATCAATAGCTTTTCTTTTACATCAATAGAGGTTTTAGATTCAACAGAAAATGTAATGGTTGAAAAATACCATTCTGAATAACAAACTAATAAAAATTTCCAACTAGAAATAAACTAAATAAATCTTTAATTTACAAAACTACAAAATCTACTTTAGGTCATAAAAGAAGATGTAACTATACATGATAAATAGATTGCTAAGGAACATTCTAAATTTTAACACTTAAAAAAAAATATATGTTCTCCTCAGATTAATCTTTTAAATTAACAAAACTCCAATCAGAATTATAGACACATAGAAGAGAGAGTGAGGAATCAAAGACCTTGTTCCGATGGAGTTTGCATTCTATTAATAGATGAGAAAACCAATAATAATCACACAAATAAGACATTTTAAGAGAGTGGTATATGCTATGAAGATAGCAAGGTAATGTTTTGGAATAGGTGTTACAAATTGCTGCCCGCAGACCAAATCTGGTCCACAGTTTGTTTTTGTAGATAGTTTATGATAACACAGCTACCACCAATCATTTACAAATTGTCTATGGTTGCCTGTCTGCTACATTGGCAGAGTTTAGTAGGAACAATAGAGACCATCTGGCCTGTCATGCCTAAAATATCTATTATTTGGCCCTATACAGCAAAGCTTACCAATTCGTATTATAGGTTCAAAGAAGGTTGCTTTACAAGAGGCACACAAAAGGAAATAACATCTGAAATTATAAATGAAAAATGAGAAGCAAGTCATGTAAACAATCAGTGAAAAAGTTCCTGGCCAAACACACACACACACACACACACACACACACACA
>NW_012108697.1:169180-191460 GCF_000951045.1 Mandrillus leucophaeus
GACAGAGACAGAGACAGCGACAGAGACAGAGACAGAGAGCGAGCGCAAAGACAAATGAAAATGAGGTTGCGCTGTTTGAGGAAAAAAAATAATTCCACTGTGCTTAGAATGATTTTTGGAGGGTTGTAAGAGACAAAGTCAGAAAGTAGGTAAGGGCCACATCATGGAAAACCATGAGAAGACCTCAAGCTGGGGAGTGAGATGGTCTGATTTTTAATTTTTAAATGTCACCCTGGTGGCAGATTGGAAAAAGTCTGAAGAAAATCAAAACTGAAAATGGGAAAACTACTCAAGGAGGCGTCTAAAAAGGACCAGACTCAAAATGACAGTGCCTTGGACAGGGTGGGAGAAGTAGAACAAAGATATATATCTTTGGGATATATTGTATAAGGAAATCCAACTGAACTACTAAACACCCTCACAAAGTAAGAGGAGGAAAGAAAGGTATCAGAGAATGGGACTCAAAGAAGGTTTTCCAATCAGGAATCAAAGGCTTTCAGATATTTGACAAAAGTAAGTATATAGGCATTATGTACATTTACTGAAATGAGGAAGTCGAGTAAAGAATGAAATTTTGGAAAATGAGGAAAAATCAAGAGTTCTGTTTTGAAAATATTGAATATGACTTTCTAATAAAATATCTAAATGATGATATCAAACAAAGTCAGAGAAATCAGTCTGCAGCTCAGAAAAGTGATCAAAACTACACGTTTTGGAACGTCAAAATTTAGATGCTACTTAAAACTATGGGAACTGATAAGGTCAAGTGGGGAAAAAAGTAAAAAAGACTAAAACGGTGCAGTCAGTGACAGAGTAGGAAAAATTGGAAAGTATGATAGGAAAGTCAAGAAATAGACTGTTTCAACTGTTCGATTCTGTGGGATGCTTCCTTAGAAAAGCAATGTCTATGGAGTTGTGGGGATTGAAGAGGAAATGGGTGGTACAGATTTGGTGACAAGTTTAGGCAACTATTTTGGGAAGGGTTGATCTGAAAGAAAATACAGAAATGGTGCTATAGTTGGAGAAGTACAAGAGGAGTAGAAAAATTTTATTTTTAACATAAGATATATTAAAACATGTATATGTGTGCTAAGGAAATTGGTCCAGTAGAGTCTAAGCAATTGTTGATAAGGGAGAAATGGAAGAGCAAAGGCCCTTATAGTGTTAAAGGAATAAAATTTAGAGCAAAACAATTTAAAAATAGGCTTTTGTTAGGAACAGAGGCATTCTTTCCTTGATAATAAAGGCAGAGAAAATAAGTATAAGTGCAAAAAAGTGTGTTGATTGTGGTGGTGAAAAAAAATGGGGATATTCCCATCTATTTGCTTATATTTTCTCAATGAAGTAGGAGGTAAAATTATTAGCTCGTGCAGATAAAGGTTTGAGAATAGAGATGAAATTTTAAAACACTTATTTGGAGAGTATTAAAAGGGAAATGCAGGAAAACTACCAGGTAGTTTTGCATTTTCCTTTGATAAAGTTCAAGACCAACCAGTCAACACAGCTATATGATTTTTCCCCCCAGCAATGAGGGTGAAGAAAGTCAGACACAGAGTAGTGAAGAGTTGGGTTAACCAGAGTCTGAGTTTTGCTACACAAATAGATAGAAGAAACAGGAGTGGGAAGAAAATATGCAGTATTAGCTAAGGACTGATAACTATAATGGACCATAAAACCTCACGTGGTTAAGGGTATAAAAGAAGACAGCAGGGCACTAGGAAAGGGTGAAAATGAGAAAACAAGTAGGGTTAATGAATAACAAATTTTAATGAGTTTGAATAATTATGGCATGGGTACTTAGTGAGCAAGAAGGACTAAAGGTGGTAAGATATTTGAATTTGATATTTCATAGGTAATGTTATTAATGACAAGGTATAGGGTAATACCATTGTTATACCCTAGTGCATGGGTCAGGAAACCCATAAAATTTTTAAAGGAAAGAAAGAATAAAACCCCAGAATCAATGAGCGTATATAATTCCCAATTTTGCTTTCTAAATATTCTCCAATATAAGAAACCATGGCATCTTGGGGAAATGGGAACTAGTTGATACCAGGGCTGGAAGACAGAAAGTACAAGGTAAGCCTGAAATATCTTGTAGTGCCAGAAAATAAGGATGCACTCAACAAATGATGGAGTCATGTTAAAAAACACAGAAGCCAAACTGAGGGGGAATCTTAATGACCAGATCTGAAACAATTTGAGCTATAAAATAAATAATGAAAGTAATTTCATATATATCATAAAATTAAATAGATATCCATGAGTCCATACTGATATAAATAAATAATTAAACAAATTAATGAGGAGGGAGAAGGAACAGCTCTCCCTTACAGTTAACAGATGTAAAAGAAATTATGTAATAGAAAATCATCATTTGGTAAACACATTAATAATAATTCTTTCATATAAGAATAATCAATGTATGGTAAAAGTTCCCTTTTCCAGCTTCCAAAGCCTGTCCTCATTTGTTGGTTCATGGTCCCTTCCCTCACATCTCTCCACTTGCTTCCATCATCACATCTTCTACTACTGTAGTCAAATTTCCTCCGCTTCCCTTTCATAAGAATACTTGTTATTACACTGAGTACACCAGGATAGTCCAGAATAGTCTCTCTCAAAATCCTTAGTTTAAGCATATATGCTAACTTCCTCTTATCTTTTAAGGTAAGTATGTATCACAGGTTCTTGGGAAGATGTAGACATCTTTGGGGATGCATTACTCACCCTAACACAGAGTATCAGTAGATAAATAAATGACTGGAAAACTAATACAATTTAGTAACCATTTTCTCTAGGTAGAGAAATTAGTAATTTTTATTTTTATTTATCTCTTTTCTAGAACGAACATGCAGTATTTCTACTATTGGGTCAAAAAAAATGTAAACCAGTGTTCAGAGAGTTTCTTTGTTTTAATCCTTGATCTTCAACATGTTTTTCACATGATGTATACCTACATATTAAATAGATTGATATACAGATGACCCTATACAACACAGGTTTAAACTATGCAAGCCCACTCATATGTGAATTTTCTTCCACATGTGCCACCTCTGAGACAGGAAGACCAACCCCTCCTCTTCCTCATCCCTCAGTCTACTCAACATGATGACGCTGAGAATGAAGACCTTTATGATGATCCATTTCCACTTCTACTTCTAGTAAACATAGTTTCTCTTCCTTATGACTTTCTTAATATATTTTCTTTTCTCTAGCTTACTTGACTGTAAGAATACAGTATATAATGCATATAACATACAAAATATATGTGAATCAACTGTTTATGTTATTGGTAAGGTTTCTGGCCAATAGTATCCTATTAGCAGTTAAGTTCAGGGAGAGTACAAAGATATATGCAGATTTTCGACTACATGCAGGGTTGGTGCCTCTATACCCCATGGGGTTCAAGGGTCAACTGTATTTATGTTTCTCTCCAAAAATGGCATATTTCATTCCTAATACACAAACTTCTCAGATATAGGCTAACAAAAACATACAAGATAATCAGTCTCTCATCCTAGTCTTACATGACCAGAATATGCCCAGGGTTAAGTTTCAACGTGCAGAAGTTGATTTTTTTAAGGTTGTTTAGTCAATACTGGTCTAGCAGCCATAGTGCAAAAAAGTGTCTGCTATTTACTACAAGAACAAATTATATACTAAATTAAGCTGATGAGTAAAACACATTGCATGAAAAAGGAGTTTAAGCAAAAAAATATATATATAAAGAGAAAAGGCTTTTAATGTATACAAGATGTTTAAAGAAGTCAGATATTAAAAACTAATGACGAGCTGGAAAGTGATGACTAAAAATGTATATGCATAAAAAGACATTTTGAAAGAGAACTTAAACTAAGAAGAAAGTTTCTGAGTACATTATATGCTTGGAATGATGAACAGCAAGTAGCGAATATTTAAGATTTGCTTTACTCTTGCAACAAAATCTGCAGGAAATAATGTATTTTTTAAGAAGATAGTAACCAGTGATAAAAAATCATCAAGGTATATATTGGAAATATCTTTATATCTGAGATGCAAGATGGCAGGCATGTTAGGATAACAAATAAAAATAAGCCTGATTTGCATATGCTATATCAATGGCACTACTCATGTAAATTTCAACTAATTGGAAACAAGAATCTTAGATATAAATTTTGAATTGTTTCTGAAATTTTATATTTGAATTTTTTGAGAAACAAACTGCAGCTTAATAATTTGCTTTTTCACTGAGTTACTGTTTCCATTTTAATTTAGCATCATCTATACCATTTAAGGAGATCTTGGTTGTAATCTCCCATGTAACAACTAAGTTATTTTATGCAAGTTAATTAAGTTCAATGAGACCCAGTGGTACAACATGGATAAAACCACCTATGTCATAGGATTACTCTGTGAATTAAACATAATTATGTGAGTGTGTATTTGGCTTAGAGAAGACTGTCTGATAAAATAAAGGCATTCGATAAAGTTATTTTACTTCCTTATTCACTGTAGTGATTTCTGAATGAATTCTGAAGGATTTCAAAAGTTAGATTCTCGTATGTATATTTATATATTCATATGTTTGTTAATAAACATATGTTTATGATCTTACAGTCAGCCATCCTGAGGAGTCTGTAAAGGATACATACAGACTTTGACAACAATATCAAGAGTCCAAAAACGTTTAAACAATGGTACGATTATAAATATAAGTATCTGAAAACTTAGACTATTGTTTAGTAAATGATAAAAACCCATGTGAATAAAAGCACAAGTATTTTAATAGTCTCAGTGTGCTGTAGTGATATTTTACAGATAGCTCTAGGAACATACCTCAAAAAATAAACCAAAAATGGTCTCTTTTATGCCCTATTGCCCCCACCAAGCTGCTTTACATACTGAAAGCAGGCTGATTATTTTAAAAGCAAAATGTAACATTTTTCTCTCCTCTAAATATCCTTCAATGGCATCCTATTTTTCTTATGATAAAGACCATATCTTACATGTTCTATAAAGCACAGCGTTGTTTGGATCTTGCAGATCTCGTAAGCTTCCTATTTTTGCTTTGTATATTCTAGGTGTTTCAGTGTTGGTTTTCTTTTAGTAACTCAAACATTCCATGTTCTTTCTAGCCACAAATCTTTGTACATGCTGTCCCTTTTGGTTTCACTTCTTCCTGTCTATCCTCATACTATCACATCTTATCAAGTCATTTCTTCAAATCAAAACTCAATCATTCCCTTACCTCAACTACTCCCTATCCCACAAATTAGGTCAGGCCCTCTTGTAATATATTCCCTAAGATCTATAAAGTTTGGGAATACATTCCCAAAACTCTACAATTCTCATTCAGAGTTCTTATGAAAATCACACCTAAGAAAATCATATAACTGGTTTAATATTTATTTTCTCTAGTAGCGTATAAACTTCAATAGAGAAAAAACCATTTTGTTCACTTTGTTATCCAGAGTCTAACAAAGTAGCTAGTCAATAAACATATGTAGAATGAATAAACACAAGTCAGTAAATGCAAGTAAATGACAGTCTCTCCAAGCTCTAACAGTCAAATCCTCCAGAAAGTAATTTAATGAGAAAAAATATGTCACACTTGGGAATACTGAAATTATTAGAAATTATTAATATAAAATTGTTTTGTATGTAAATATTTAATAAATACTAATTTTTCCTTGTTTGCTCAACTGTACTATCCATGTTTAAAATTACTGAACCTGAAACATTTAAAACAATTTCAAAAATAAAATCTATTGCACAAGTTTTGCAGGTTCAACATTTGCTGGATATCATATCATAGCAAAAAACACAGTTGTAATCCAGACTCTGAAAACTACTGTCTGACCTAAATACATATTTAAATTCATTCAGTCTTACAAATAAATTTTTTACATAAATAAATAAAAAAGAATAGATGATTATCACCAATGCCATACATTAATTCTTCTAATTTATGGGATTTTTAATAATATGCCATGACCTATCAGAAGTCACCTTTTTTTTTTTACTTCATAGTAGCTCAAAATCACTAAACTTTCAATTATCCTGCAATGATGAATGGTCATCTATTTAGTTTCATTTGAAAGAAATGTTCAACAGGTTAAGAAAACAAACCTTGAAATTCATTTTTCTTCAAATAAAAGACTGATGCTTAAAGTTTTTCAATGATATAATAGTATTACCTTATGTCCATAATAAACTTAAAGCAACTTTTACTTGATAATCTACAATATGATCTCCAGACATTTTTGCTCAAGTACCCTAACAATAAAAATGCTTGCACATACAGCTACAATAAATGTATATTCACTTATTTATTAATAATTAATATGAGTCTACTAAGCATTAAACATAACTGAAGGTCTGTTATGAGTCATACAGATTTCTAAGTATGGAAATCCAATAAAACAAGGTCCTGTGTTCAAAGAATTTCTTTCTAGTAAAATTTCATTTTACTTAAAAACCTAAATTCAAATTAAAAACAGAAAACAACTGAGATAATTGTATACTATGTAAGTGTTAGGATGGAAATAAAAGGTTTGTGATATCTGGAAAAGTCACTTTTGTTAGGGTTGGAATATTAGCTGGGGATAGAGTACTTGAGAGAGAAAAGTAGTAAATGCTATAATCTATCGTAAAGTTTGAGATATCTAAGGAAAAGTAAATTAAGTAATTAAAGACATACAAATAAAATGACTTGCCATATGTCTTAGTCTGTTTTGTGCTGCTATAACAGAATGCTACAAAATATCACATACTGGACAATTTATAATAAATAGAAATGTATGGGGTCACAGTTTTGAAGGCTGGGAAGTAAAAGACCAAACAGCTGGCATCTGGTGAGGGCCTTCTTGCTGTGTCATCCCACGGCAGAAGGCCAAAGGGCAAGAGAGAACAAGAGGGGACTGAACTTGCCTTTCAATAACAGCACAAATCTCACCTATGAGGGTGGAGTTTTCAAGGCCTAGTCACCTCTTAAAAGTCCCGATCTCAGCACTTTGGGAGGCCAAGAAGGGCACATGATGAGGTCAGGAAATCAAGTCCATCCTGGCTAACACGGTGAAACCCCGTCTCTACTAAAAATACAAAAACAAAATAAGCTGGGCATGGTGGCAGGCACCTGTAGTCCCAGCTACTCAGGAGGCTGAGGCAGGAGAATGGCGTGAACCCGGGGGCGAAGCTTGCAGATAGGGCCACTGCACTCCAGCCTGGGCAACAGAGCAAGACTCCATCTCAAAAAAAACAAAACAAAACAAAAAAAAGGTCCCATGTCTTAACACTGTTAAAATGTCAATTAAATTTCAGCATGAGTTTTGGAGGCAACAAGCATTTAAACCATAGTACCATATAAATTTCCAAATTATCAGGAACTTAATCTTATACTCCATCTTGTTCATAGATTTAGTGGCATATTCTAATACAAGTATGGGAGCCAGTGGATGCAGTTAGAGTTACAGCTTGTTTGGATATCTATTAAAGTAGGAATTTCTTACTATTCTTCCTGTTTGTAATCTAAGTGAATATTCTAAAAGTGTATTTTTAAATTTGAACCTTAAGGTAATTTATTGGAATGAATGCCTTTCAAAAAACTCAGTTGAATGAAATTCTATAATGGAATTACATAAAATTTTTATATCAATTTTGGGAAGTTACGATATCTTTGGATGAAGATTTCTTATTTGAAAAAATGGTACGATTTTTTAATTGTTTAGATCCTCTTATTTCCTTCAGCATAATGTTTTTATTCTATTCATATAAAAACTTTTTGCTTACCCATACCACTAATTTCCACTTCTTTAATGGTTAAGAGGGTTGAAACCTGCCTTTACTATTTCCTGTGTGATCTTATACAAATTAGCTCAGCTTTCTCTATCTCTGTTTTCTTATCTATAAAATGGGAATAATAAGCACACCCTTCCCATTTGAGTATTACATAAGCTAATACATATAAAAAGCTGAGAACAGTCTAGTACAGTAAGTTCTCAATAAGTGTTAACTAGTATGATCGTTATTTTAAATTCTGGTGGTTGTTCTTTACCAGTTTGGGAAAAATTATGTTTTATTTACTAAATGCTAATAATGAGCTATATATCTATAAGAAAAAAATTCACAGTAAGAATACTATGCATGTTATGACCTCTATGACATAAAATCATTCTCAGGACATGATGCAGAGATTTATTTAGAAGGCAGGCAGTCCTTTCAGTAGGCCATTCAACATTTTATACACAAATAAAGAACTATTTACCTCTGGCTCAAGGCAGACACAGCCCCACACTAGGGTACATGGCTTAGTGAGAAAAGTAAGTACAGCATATCAGCTCTCAATCTTGCTCTCAGCTGAGTACCGTTACAAAGCATACACACTACACAACTCAACTTGGGGGACCCGGTAGGAGGTTTATGGACATTTTTATTTCCTTCCTTAAACTTTTTCTTGTATTATTTTTACAGTGAGTCTATGATTTTTTTTCCTTTTAGCTATTTTAAATTTTCTTAGAATCATGTTTATTATCCTTCATTTTGGATATGCTAAAAGAGTAAATAATTCTGAAATAAAAATCTAAAAGTACGGGGATATAGGCTTCAGAAAATTTAATAAAAACAGTGATGAATCAAAGAACAAGGTCAAAATGCCAAAAATGTGACTCATTTATGTCTTGTCAGATACTGTTCAACCCATCATGTCTGCAATCTGTTAAATATAAGAATTTAGATTCTTGGTTTTTATTAAGGTCACTCTGCCCCATTTGCAAAGGAAACAGCCAGATCCTACTTAAATAGCAATTTATATCCAATGGTTAAAAAGTAATATAAAACATTCACTAACAATATGTTCAGTTTAAAACCGGAAAAATATTTTATTCAGTTGTAGAAAACCAAGATAATAATTAGCTTCATTGTTTTCTATTACATATTATTGTAAGTAATTAAACTGACATACTATTTTAAGTCATCTTTTTCAACTTAAATTTCCTACTCTCAAAATAGGTAGTTTTATTATTACTACAAAATTCCACCATGAACTCTAAATGAAAGAAACTCTAAAAAAAGAAATTCAATATAAAACAGTAATTTTTTAAAGAGTAAAAGATGAAATAAAATGTGTTCAATTACTTGGAACTATATTAAAACACAATAATTAGTGGTGTGAGCATTGCAAATTACACGTATTTAAAGAATTAGCAAATTCTACATTTTGAAATATATCATCTATATAGCATTTCCATAGTCTAGTCTTTCATTTTAAGGTTTTCTGTGTTAAAATTGTTATTACAATTAAAAGAAAGCATTTAAGAAAAAAAAAAAAAACAGTAGTACTTTGTGACTACTACTTTTTGTATTTACTAAGAATATATTGAGTAATTCAATGTTTACAAGGGCCAAATTAGTTAACACTGAATGTTTTTCCTCTTTTGTGAGGCATGCTTTGGTTTTTGGTTTTAAACTGAACTTTGAAAAACTACTAAGTAAATAGAGTACAACTGGTGACATATTGCTTTCAGTTAAGTTAATACCACATTGCACTCAATTGCTTTAAGTTACAATGTGGACTTGCATCTTAAATTTCGATCTAATCTTGAAAATTAGAATAGTTTCTATTAACATTATTACAAGAGTTATTGTCCTTTTCTTTTTTAAGCATCATTTCCTTTCAAATATTAAGCTTTAAAGGTCTCACAACAATCCCAAGAGTGCCACCTAGTGTTTTATGGTTATGCTTTTGATATTTCTAAAAGAACACAGGGGTCCTATATAATCTAGAGAAGAGTTGTCCAATAAGGTCACCACTACCATATGTGGCTATTGACTAGTTGAAAAGTGACTGATTTGAATTAAAATGTGATGTAAGTATGGAATGTAACCTTTGTTTCAAACAGCAGTACAAAAAAGTAAGATATCTCATTAATGATTTAATGACTTTTAAAACTGATTACACATTAAAATGAAAAAATTTTAGATATGTTAAGCTAAAAAAACTTTTATTAACATTTATTTTACTCATTTTCTATAACTTTTTAAAGGAAGCTACTAGAAAATTTTAAATTACATATGTGGCTCACATCATATTTGTATTGGACAACATTGATATAGAAGAAAACTTATGTTAGTCTTCAATATAAAAGTGTTAGACATTAGTATATTTGTAATAAACAGAGATTATATAATGTGTTCATAATGGTAACTAGTTACTCCTTTGGCAAATAAAAGAAACTAAAGGCTCAAAAATATAGAAGAGGAATTTCTAATTTTAAAAAAATCAAACAAAAAATATATTCCTATAAAATAAATCCAGGATATTTTAAATAAGAAAAACAAAAATCATGTGGAAAAGCTAGAGAATGAAGACAATTTAAATGACACAGTAATTGGACAGTCTGAGCATCAGTGGGAATAATAATTGCACATGGATTAAAACATGTATGAATCTATAAGCTCATTAGTGACAAAAACTAATTGTCATTTTTGAAAGATATTGAATGAACTTTTTATTTTAAATAAATACATACATGCATAAAAGTAAGTAAAGGAAATAAGAAACACAGGGAAAAACTATAGCTTTTATTATGCCTTTCCTATGCGAACTGTAGCAATAAGTAACCAAACAGCTGATGAAAGAAAATTTGTTTTTACCTAAGTATTCAAAACAAAACATGAAGAAGAAATTGGAATATTATAACTTTTCTTTTTTCTTTCTTTTTTTTTTTTTTTTTTTTGAGTTTCGCTCTTGTTGCCCAGGCTGGAGTGCAATGGCGCGATCTCGGCTCTCCACAACCTCCACCTCCCAGGTTCAAGCAATTCTCCTGCCTCAGCCTCCCATGTAGCTGGGATTACAGGCATGCACTACCACGCCCAGCTAATTTTACATTCTTAGTAGAGACAGGGTTTCTCCATGTTGGTCAGGCTGGTCTCGAACTCCCCACCTCAGGTGATTCACCCGCCTCAGCCTCCCAAAGTGTTGGGATTACAGGTGTGAGCCACTGTACCCAGTGGAATATTATATCTTTTCAATCTTCATCAATTAAAATCTAAACATTGAGCATCAGTGTGTGCCAAGAACATAAGAGACACCAATAGACATGATATGGCTCTTCTAGACAAAGAAAACCAAACCATCTACAATTATTATTTTCTCCAAAATCAAATACAAATTTGATTAAGCCTCTAAATCAGGGTTTCTCAACCTCAACAGTGTTGATATTTTTGGCCACATAAGTCTTTGTTCTGGGAAGGTTGTCCTTTTCATTGCAGGATATTTACCAGCATCCCTAGCCTCTACCCCTGAGATGCCCATGGCACCCACGTCCCACTCCCCAGTTGCGACAAACAAAAATGCCTCCAAACACTGTCAAATGTGTCATAAAGGGCAAAAATGCCTTAACAAAATTTGGGATTTTATTTGCCACATTCTCAATAAAATTTTTTAAAATTAAGAATAGCTAAAAAACGTTTTGTGGATTGGAGGAGGGTGAGGATCTGAAAACTACCTATCAAGTACTATGCTTATTACCTGGAAGATGAAATAATCTGCTCACCAAACCCCCACAACATGCAATTTACCTATATAACAGGCTGCACATGCAGCCCTGAACCTAAAATTAAAGTTAAAAAATAAAAATTACTTTAAAAAGCAACTAAGAACATAGCTACGTTTTTAAAGATAAAACCGGAATTCATAAATTCTGTAAAAAATAATAATTTAAAAATCTTCTAGCAAATGTGGGCAAAACAACAGCAAACAGTATATAAGAGAAGGAAATTATTAAACACAAAATCTGAAATTGATGAACTAAAAAACATGATCCACAGAAAAGATAAATAAAACCAAAAGCTGATGTTATGAAATAGCAAAACATAAATAAAAATAACCACCAATTAAAAAGCACTAGACCCAAAAATTTTTGTTGAAATACTTAATTTTTATTTAAAGATTGAACTATTCCCGTTTTAAAAGGAGATATAGCATTGTTCCAAATTCATTTTTAAAAGCTATTACCACAATTGCAAATAGAATGGAAATTTTCTTTTTTTTTTTTTAGATGGAGTCTCGCTCTGTCACCCAGGCTGGACTGCAGTGGTGCAGTCTCGGCTCACTGCAAGCTCTGCCTCCCAGGTTCACGACATTCTCCCACCTCAGTCTCCTGAGTAGCTGGGACTACAGGTGCCTGCCACCACACCTGGCTAATTTTGTTTTTGTTTTTTATTTTTAGTAGAGATGGGGTTTCACCGCATTAACCAGGATGGTCTCCATCTCCTGACCTCGTGATCCACCCTTCTTGGCCTCCCAAAGTGCTGGGATTACAGGTGTGAGCCACCGTGCTCGGCCAGAAAATAATTTTTAAAAACTGCAGTCACAGGTCATTTATTTAGAAAAAATAACATACAAAAAAGACAGACCATCTTCATTCATACTAAAAATATTCTAAATTAAAATATAAACAACTAATATTTAGCAGTATCCAAATACTAATATGCCATGACTAAGTTTGGTTTAGCCCAGAATGAAAAGATGTTTAACATGAGAAAATCTACTAATGTAACTTAGTATTTAATAAGGTAAAATAAAGTTATTCATGATATAACCTTGTCACAAAATACAATAGGAATTTGCTTAATTTGATTCAAGGAATATTCTATAACTTATAATAAACATCCTACCTGATAAGGATATCTATTATCATCACTGTGATTCAGCCCAGAAATAGAGGTCTCAACATCCCAATAAGGGGGAAAAATATTGAAAAAGGAATAAAACTGTGCTTATTTGCATGTAATATAATTAACTGCATTTAAAATCCAAGCAAATCTACAAACAGAATTTAGTAAGCGTTCACCAAAGTGAATGAATATAAGATCAATATACTAAAATGAATTTTATTTTTATATGTCAGAGTAGGAAACAAAAGTTTGAAAAATACAATTTAAAATAGCAACAAAAAACTGAAAAAAAAAGATAAATTTTGCACACCCAACAAATCATTTTCAAGGCATGAACACATAAAATCAAGTTCAACATTATTAGTCATTTCAGAAATACAAAACAAAACCACAAAATGCCACTACACACACTCTAGAATGTCTATGATCAAAGAGACAGACAATGTTGTATTGATGAGGACATCAAGGAATGAAATTTCTAGTATCAAAATTTTCTAGTATAAATTTTAAAATGTTACCAATGTTCTGGAAAACCATTTGGCAGTTTCTAAAATAGTTAAGCAAAAACTTATCATACAACCAAACTATACACTGCTAGGAATATATCCAAGGAAAATAAAAACATATGTTCACATAAAGACCCTATGAATGTTCATTCACTGCAGCATTTTTCTTAATAGACAAAACCTAGAAAAAATCCCAAAGTCCATGAACTTACGTATGGACAAAAAAGATAGTATATTCACACAATATATACCATTAACTAAACTAAAAATACTAAAATCGCGATACTAACAAAGTAAAATAGAAATTTCTGATAATCATATAAATTAAGGCAGGAAATGCACTGGACATAAACACCATTTTCTGATAAAAAATGTACAGCAAAGTAGGAATAGAAGGCAATTTCCTTAACCTGATAAAGACAGTTAGCAAAAACCTGCAAGATACTTAATGATAAAAGACTGAATGCTTTCCCTCTTAGATCAGAAACAAGACAAGAATAAATACTTGCATGTTCACATCTTTTAAACACATTATTAAAGGTGCTAGCTATAGCAATAAGGCAGAAAAAAGAAATAAAACCATCAAGATAGGAAAAGAAGAAATCCAACTGCCATTATTTGCAGAAAACATTGTATGTGTAGAAATTCTGAGAGAATCAACAAAAAATGGTAGAAGTAAAATGTGACTTTTGCAAAGCTACAAGATGTAAAACCAATATAAAATCAATTATAAATGCCAGAAACAATCAGAAATGAAATATTTAAGCTATCATTATCAATAGCATCACAAATTTAAAATACATAAGGATAAATCTGACAAAAATGTGAAATGTGTAGTTATAATTATAAAATACTAATAATAAAAATTAAAGAATTGAGAAAAAATGAAAAATATGATAATTCCAGACTCACTACAGTTAACATGCCAATTCTCCCCAAATTCATCATAAGTTAAACAAAATCACAAAACAAATTATAGCATTTTTTTGAAAACTGAAAGGCAGATTCTAAAATTCACTTGCAAATGCAAAAAAAAAAAAAAAGGAGTAGTCAAAACAAGTTTGAAAAGGAAGAACAAAGTTGGAGAATAAATACTAACCAATTTCCAAACTTATAAAATCACATTAATTGTAATGTCCAGTGTCTGGACTCTTTTCTGTTTCATTAATCTATTTGTTTATTTTTATGCTAATGCAGCATATTTACAAACAAGTGTTTTTCAGCAAAGATGCATAGGAATTCATTGGTTAAAGTATAGTCTTTATATAAAGTGTGCTTGAATATTTAAATATTTACGTGGAGAAAAAGAACTTCAATCCATCACCTACTATATATACAAATATTAATTCAAAATGGACCATATACTTAAATAGAAAACTTAAAAATGTAATATTTCTACCAAAACCTTGGGAAAATCATAGTCACCTGTTAGGCTAAGATTTCACAAAAGAACAAACTGATAAGTCAAGCTTCATCTAAATTAAAATCTGTTCTTCAAGAAAACAGTGTTAATAGGGTAAAAAGACAAGTTACCACTAGTAAAAAATATTTGCAAGTCATATATCCGATAAAGGACTTGTAACTAGAATGAAGTATGTGGAAAATTCATTAATATAAAAACAATCTAAAAAGTGGGCAATGGATTTCAACAGACCCTTCATCTAATAAAATATACAGATGGCAAACAATCCTATGAAAAGATGCTGAACATCATTAGTAATTAGGAAAATGCAAATTAAAATGAGAGTTAGATACCATTCCACACCTATTAGAATGGCTAAAACTTGGACTAACTCTGAAAAAGGCTGTGAAATGTGGAAGAACTGAAACTCTCATACACTGCTGATGGGAATGTAAAATGGTACAACCATTTGGGAAACAGCATTTGGCTGTTTCTTTAAAAGTTAAAGATAGGCTGGGCGCAGTGGCTCGCATCTGTAATCCCAACACTTTGGGAGGCCGAGGCAGGCAGATCATGAGGTCAGGAGTTCGAGACCAGCCTGACCAACATGGCAAAACCCCATCTCTACTAAAAATACAAAATTTAGCTGGCCGTGGTGGCAGGCTCATTTAATGCCAGCTACTCGGGAGGCTAAAGCAGGAGAATCACTTGAACCTGAGAGGCAGAGATTGCAGTGAGCTGAGATCGTGCCATTGCACTCCAGCCTGGGCCACAAGAGCAAGACTCCGTCTCAGAAAACAAAACAAAAGTTAAATGTATATCTATCATATAATCAGTACCCAATGAAAGTATCTGTTGGTACAAAATCAGTGCAGCCTTTTAGTAATGCCCAAAATTCTGCAAAATATCTATTATAAAATTCAAGTTCTTCAAAAATCCATCATAATGAAAAAGATTACATTAAAATCACATGAGTTTACTCAAGTTCTATACTTTGTTCTATGTTGAGAATAAAATCTATTGCTATTTCACTGTTCAGAGTAGAAAAAAATGCACCAAATATAATTAAGATAATATATTTCTTAGCAATATACATGAAGTTATATTATAAAATTTAAGAAACAGAAATTGCAAGATATTAATGACAATTTTAGTTATTTAAGATGACCTTTATTATTTGAAACTAATAGTATGTACCAATTATTTAAAATGAAGAATATACAAATACTTACAATAACATGTTCCTCTAAGTGGATTACCAACATAGCGATTTTCAGAGTCACATCTGCAGAAACACAAAAACTCATTTACTATTAAACAATGCAATTCAAAAGCCTCATGTTTTACTACAAGCAAAAAAGTATTTATATTCTACATCAAAACATACTTAAAACTATACCATTATTTGAAATTTCAAAAACACATCTTCGAAAGATGTGTGTGAAATCTGAATTAATTGTAGAAAGCTTTATTTATGAGAAAAAGTGAGAGATGAAATAGTGAAGAAAAAGAAAAACATACATGATAGGCATATAAGGAATGTTAAAAGGCAGATGAAATATAATTATGAGCCTTAGGATATGTATCCTGCCTTAATAAAGAGAAGAAGTAGTGAAAGTCTGAAATAAGATACAAAGATATTTTTAGGTAGAAGAAAATTCAGGGAATTCATAAATCCACATTATTTTCACACTTGTGATTTTTTTTTTTGAAATTAACATATTTTCTCCAGTTTCTCCACCAATTAATCTGTATTTTTTTTTTGTGAGACGGAGTCTTGCTCTGTCACCCAGGCTGGAGTGCAGTGGCCGGATCTCTGCTCACTGCAAGCTCCGCCTCCCGGGTTTACGCCTATTCTCCTGCCTCAGCCTCTGGAGTAGCTGGGACTACAGGCGCCCGCCACCACGCCCGGCTAGTTTTTTGTATTTTTTAGTAGAGACGGAGTTTCACCGTGTTAGCCAGGATGGTCTCGATTTCCTGACCTTGTGATCCGCCCGTCTCGGCCTCCCAAAGTGCTGGGATTACAGGCTTGAGTCACCGCGCCTGGCCAATCTGTATTTTTAAAAACAGATCTCCTCCAGTAAATAATGGGAAAAAAAAGGTTTCCCTAATTAATCCAAACAAAATTGACTAATATAGATTAAATTCAGGAGCTCAAACTTTGAATTCACATAAACACATTTTTAAAAAGTGAAAGAACATATGAGCATTCATACTCAGGTACTCTTATGTTTAATACATAAAAATATAGTTAACTATAGTGGTGGGAGAAAATCATAAGTATTTTCAAAATTTTTCAAGTTCACAAAACCTTGTTTGCCAAATAAAATTGACAATGTCTAATACAGATATAGCATGGTTTTACATAATGGTATTTCTTGGAACATCCTTCAAAATAAATTATTATAAAATTTATGCACCAGGGTAACTTAATAAAGTGACTTAATATTTAAATAATAAAAATTATATTTGCATATAGTTTAAATAATTATTTCATAAATATTATATATAAATATGTTACATATATTTCAACTCTAGTTAAGTTTAAAGAGGTAAAAGTCTAAAATGTCTTCAGTTTTTCAGAAGAGTTCATAAGAACAGAGGAATAGTAGAATACATATATATAATGAAGAGTCAAACAGTGAAAAATTAGAGGCTAAATAATCAGATTACATTCCCAATGCATTTTTCAACCATGTGCTAGCTAGTTTTTACATTCATGGAAAAAAAAATGAGTTGAAGAGTAAATTTTACTGTATATTAATTATAAAATTAAAGTCAAAATATGATAATCCTTTAAAACACTAACTTGGAAAAAAAGGACTCTATGAAACAAAGGAAGTTTGGGTGTTAGGTTTTCTGTGACATTTCCTAACACTACTTTTAAGATTTTGTCATTCATGGTAGTTTTCTAGTTTTAGAAATAAGCAATAGAGCACCAGAAAGTGTGATTCCTATCGAACTGGAACTTTGTATAAATTGATGACCAATCTCTCCCCATTCCGCCCACCCCATACCCTCCCAAGCCTTTCAAAATCCTCCACAGCCTCTCATAACCACAATTCTCATAACCACAATTCTACATTCAACTTCTGTGAGATCTTATAACCACATTTCTACTCTCAACTTCTATGAGATCAGTCTTTTTAGATTCTACATATAAGTGAGATCATGCAGTATTTGTTCTGCGATTGACTTATTTCACATAATATAATGTCCTCTAGGTTTGTCCATGTTGTGTCCCAAATGACAGGATTTCGTTATTTTTTATGTACAAAATACATTCCAAAAATATATCACATATATTTATCCATTCATCTCTTGATAAGACTTAGACTGATTCCATATCTTGGCTACTGTGCATAGTGCTGCAATAAAAAGAGTACAGATATATCTCCAAAATACGAATTTCAATTCCTTTGGATAAATATCTAGTCGTGAGATTATTGGATCATATTTTCATTCTATTTTTAATTTTTTGAGAAACTTCCATACTGTTGTCCACAAACAGCTGTATTAATGTGCATTTCCATCAACGGTGGATAGAAGATCCTCTTTCTCCATAACCTCGCCAGTTTTGTTATTTTTTGTCTTTTTCATAACAGCCATTCTAACTAGCGTGAAGTGATAACGCATCATGATTTTGATGTGCATTTTCCTAGTGATCAGGGACGCTGAGTTTTTTCTTCTTATATCAGTGGGCCATTGTTATGTCTTCTTTTGAGAAATGTCTATTCAGATCTTTTGTCTACTCTTTATATTTGTGGGTTTTTTTGCTATTGAGTTGTTTGGGTTCCTAACATAAGGGATATTAATCCCTTGTCAGATGCATAGTTTGCAGATATTTTCTCCCATTCTATAGGTTGTCTCTTTGCTCTGCTGATTATTTCCTTTGCTGCACAGCAGCTTTTATTTTGATGTAATCCCATTTCTCTATTTTTGCTTTTGTTGCCTGTGCTTTTGAGGTCTTTTCCAAAACAAACAAACAAAAACCTTCCCCAGAGAAATGTAATAAAGTGTCACCTCCATGTTCTCTTCTAGTAGTCTCACAGTTTGAGGACTTACATTTAAATCTTTAATCCATTTTGATTTGATTTTTTTAAGCGGTGACAGATGGGGTCTAATTTCATTCTCCTTAATGAAACTTTTCCCCAGCATCATTTATTAAAGAAACTATTATCTCCCTAATGTGTATTCTTGGCACTTTTGCCAAAAATCAGATGGCTATATATGCATGTATTTATTTCTGGGTTCTTTATTCTGTTTCATTAGTTTATGTGTCTTTTTAAATTTTTAATTTTGTTTGTTTTTGAGACAGAGTCTTGTTCTGTTGCCCAAGCTGGAATACAGTGGTGCAGTCTCAGCTCACTGCAGCCTTTACCTCCTGAGCTCAGGTGATTCTCCCACCTTAGCCTCCCTAGTAGCTGGAACTACACACCACCATGCCCAGCTAGCTTTTTGTATTTTTATTAGAGATAGGGTTTTGCAGTGTTGGCCAGGCTGGTCTCGAACTCATGAACTCAAGCAATTCACCCACCTCAGACTCCCAAAGTGCTGGGATTACATTTTGAGCCACCGCACCTGGCCAATTTTTACCTTTTAATGTTTATGGGTACATAGTAAGTGTGTTTATGTATGGGGTACATGAGATATTCTGATACAGGCATACATTGTATAATAATGACATTAGGGTAAGAGGGACATCCATCACCTCAAGGAGTTATTTCTTTTTGTCACAAACTTTGCAATTACACTGTCTTAGTTACTGTAAAATGTACAATAAATTATTGTTTCATATCATTTTTCTTAACTTTTATTTTAGGTTATATTAGAGGTACGTGTGCAGGTTTGTTACGTAGGTAAATTGCGTGTCACAGAGGTTTGGGGTACAGATTATTTCACCACCCAGGTAATAAGCATAATACTTGATAGGTGTTTTCTCTAACTTCACCCTCCTCCCTTCCTCCACCCCCTAGTAGGCCCTGGTGTCTGTTGTTCCCTTCTTTATGTTCATATGTACACAATGTTTAGCTCCAACTAAAAAGTGAGAACATGCAGTAGTACTTGGTTTTGTGTTTCAGTGTTAGTTCACTTAAGATAATGGCCTCAAGCTCCATCCATGTTGCTGCCAAAAACATGATCTTGTTCTTTTTCATAGCTGCAGAGTGTTCCATTGCTGGGTCAAATGGTAACTCTGCTCTGAGTTCTTTGAGAAATTGCTAAACTGCTTTCCACAGTGGCCAAACTAATTTACATTCCCACCAGCAATGTATAAGGTTCCCTTTCTCTGCAACCTTGCCAGCATCTGTTATTTTTTTTTTAATAATTCCCATTCTGACTGGTGTGAGATGGTATCATATTGTGATTTTGATTTGCATTTCTCTAATGGTTAGTGATGTTGAGCATTTTTTCACCTGCTTGTTGGACACATGTATGGCTTCTTCCAAAAAGTGTGTGTTCATGTACTTTGCTCACTTTTTAATGGGGTGGGTCATTTTTTGCTTGTTGATTTAACTTCCATACAGATTCTAGATATTAGATCTTTGTGGGATGCATAGTTTGCAAATATTTTCTGCTATTTTGTAGGGTGTCTGTTTACTCTGCTGGTAGTTGCTTTTGCCATGCAGAAGCTCTTCTGCTTAATTAGGCACCATTTGTCAATTTTCTTTGTTGTTGCCATTGCTTTTGGCATATTCATCATGAAATCTTTGCCGGGTCCTACATCCAGAATGGTATCTAGGTTATCTTTCAGGGTTTTTATAGTTTGGGGTCTTAAATTTAAGTCTTTAATCCATCTTAAGTTGACTTTTTATATGGTGTAAGAAAGGGGTCCAGTTTCAATCTTCTGCACATGGCTAGCCAGGTTATTACAGCACCATTTATTGAATAGGGAGTCCTTCATCACTACTTGTTTTTGTCAGCCTCACTGAAGACTAGATAGTTGCACATGCACAGTATTATTTATTGGCTCTCTATTCTGATCCATTGCTCTATGTGTCTGTCTTTGTATACATACCATCCTGTTTTGGTTACCACAGCCTTGTTATATAGTTTGAAGTCAATTAACATGATACCCCCAGCTTTATTCTTTTTGTTTATGATTACGTTGGCTACTCGAGCTCTTTTCTGATTCCATATGAATTTGAAAATAGTTTTTCTAATTATGTAAAGAATGTCATAGTTTGATAGGAATGCCATCATCCTGTCTTGGTTACTCTTGCCTTGTAGTATATTTTGAAGTCATGTAGCGTAATGCCTCCAGTTTGTTCCTTCAGCTGAAGATTGTTTTGGCCATTTGGGGTCTTTTTTGGTTCCATATGAATTTCAGAATTGTTTTTTCTATTTCTGTGAAGAATGTCACTGATATTATTACAGAAATTGCACTGATTCTGTAGAATCTTTGGGTAGTGTTTATATTTTTAAAACATTACTTCTTTCAATCTTTGAACACAGAATGTCTTTCCACTAATTTGTCTCATCTTCAATTCTTTTAATCAATGTTTTACAGTTTTCATTGTAGAAATCTTTCATCTCCCTGACTAAATTTATGCCTAGGTAATTTTTTAAGTATTTTGGAATTTTTTTAGATATTTTAGGTGGAATAGCTCTCTTAATTTCTTTTTCAAATAGTTTTCTATTGACATATGGAAATGCTACTAAATTAGTCCCAGCTACTGGGGAGGCTGAGGCAGGAGAATGCCATGAACCCAGGAGGCAGAGTTTGCAGTGAGCCGAGATCACACCACTGCACTCCAGCCTGGGCGATAGAGCGAGACTCTGTCTCAAAAAAAAAAAAAAGAAAAAGAAAAAGAAATGCTACTAAATTCTGCACATGTATTTTGTATCCTGCAACTTCACTGAATTCATGTGTCGGTTATAAGTCATGAAATTTGTATAGTTTTCTATATATAAGATCATGTCAACAGTAAACAAACATGAACACTGAATTTCTCCTTTCTAATTTGGATGTCCTTTCTTTCTTTCTCTTTCCTAATTGCCCTTGCTAGGAATTCTAGTGCTATGTTGAATAGAAGTAGTTAAAGTAGGCATCATTGTATTGCTTCAGCATTCAAAGGGAAAGTTTTCAACTTTTCCCTGTTTGGTATGATGTTAGCTGTGGATGCATATATGTGCATATATGTTGAGGTGTGTTCCCTCTAAGCCTAATTTTTCAGGGGTTTTATCATGGAGGAATGTTAAATTTTATCAAATTCTTTTTTGGCATCTATTGACATGATCCTATGGTTTTTGTCCTTCATCCTAGTAATGGAATGCAACACATGTATTGATTTTTGTGTGTTGAACTATACTTGCATTACTGGGATGAATTTCACTTAATCATGGTCAATGATATTATGATATGTTGTTGGATTCAGTTTGGAGTACCGTATTATGGGTTTTTGCATCTATATCCATCAGGGATATTGGCCTGTAGTTTTATTTTACACTTTTGTCCTTGTCTGGTTTTGTTATCAGGGTAATGCTGGCCTCATAGAATGAGTTTAGAAAAATGTCCTCTACTTCAATTTTTTGGAATAGTTTGATAAGAATTGGTATGAGTTCATTTTTAAATATTTGCTAGAATTTAGCAATGAAGTAATCAAGTCCTGGATTTTTTTTGACAGGAGTCTTTCTTTTACTAATTCAATCTTGTTTCTCATTATTGGCCTGTCCAGGTTTTCTATTTCTTCATGATCCAATCTTGGTAAGATAAGCTA
>NW_012108697.1:191945-224405 GCF_000951045.1 Mandrillus leucophaeus
GTTTTGGTTTTATTCCACAGTGGTCAGAAAAAAAATACTTGATATACTTTGATTTTTAAAAATTTGAGGCCAGGCGCCGTGGCTCATGCCTGTAATCCCAGCACTTTGGGAGGCTGAAGCAGGTGGATCACCTGAGATCAGGAGTTCAAGACCAGCCTGGCCAAAATGGTGAAACCCCATCTCTACTAAAAATACAAAAATTAGCGAGGCATGGTGGCAGGCACCTGTAATCACAGCAACTCAGGAGGCTGAGGCAGGAGAATTGCTGGAACCTGGGAGGCGGAGGTTGCACTGAGCCGAGATCGCACCACTGCATTCCAGCCTGGGTGACAACAGTGAGACTCCGTCTCAAAAAAAAAAAATGTTAAGACATGTTTTGTGGCCTTACATATAATCTATCCTAAAGAATGTTATATGTGCTGTTGAGAAGACTGTGCCTTCTGCGGCTGTTAGACGGAATGCTCCATAAATATCTGTTAGGTCCATTTGGTCAAGAGTGTTGTCAGACACTGAAGTTTCTTTGTTGATTTTCTGTCTGGATGATCTACACATTGCTGAAAGTGGAGTGTTGAAGTCCCCTACTATTATTGTATTACAGTCTATCTCTCCCTTTAAATCTATTAATATTTGCTTTATATATATAGGTCCTCTGCTAGTGGGTACACATATGTTTATAATTGTATCTGCTTGCTGCATTGACCCCGCTATTATTATATAATGGCCTTGTCTCTTTTTACAGTTTTTAACTTAAAGACTATTTTTTTTTCCTATAATTACAGCTACTTCTGTTCTTTTTGGGGTTCCATTTCCATGAAATAGCTTTTCCCATCCGTTTACTTTCAATCTATGCATGTTGTTTTATAAGTAAAGTAAGTCTCCTGTAGGCAGCATAGTTTGGTCATATTTTTCTATCCATTCAGCCTCTCTTTTAACTGAATAATTTAAACCATTTACATTCAAGGTAGTTATTGATAGATAAGAGATGACTATCATGATTGCGTAACTTGTTTTCTAGTTGTCTAGATATTTTTTTCCTTTTTTCCTCTCTTAAAGGCTTCCTTTGGGGTTATGTGATTCTCTCTAGTAATGTGTTTTATTCCTCACTTTTTTAGTGTTATCTATTATAGCTTTTAGCTTTTTCATTACCATGAGACTCACAAAAACATCTTATAGTCATAATAAGTTATTTTAAACCAATAAAAACTTAACTTTGATTGCAAAGGAAAGAAGAAAACAACAAAAAATGGTATATTTTAACTCATTATCCCTCCATGTTTTGAATTTTGACGTCACAGCTTACATTTTTCATATTGCCTATCTCTTAACAAATTATCGTAGTTTTTATAGTTTTGTTGTTTATTCTTTATACAAAGATAAATGTGGTTCATACAACACAATTACAGTATTAGCCTAACAATCAATGTAAGTATTCTTTTCTTTAAGTTTGAAAAGCTCTCTTTAGCATTTCTTGCAGAATTGGTCTGGTAGCCATTAAGTCTCTCAGCTTTTGTTTGCCTGCAGAAGTCTTTCTCTCCTTCATTTTTAAAATACACCTTTTCTGCCTATAGTATTCGTGGTTGGCAGGTATTTTCCTTCCACATTCTGAATACATTGTCACTGTCACATTTCCTACTGCCCTGAAAGGTTTCTGCTGAAAAATTAGCTGCCAGTTACATTAGATCTCTCTTTTGTGTTTTTTGCTTCTTTTTTCTCACTTCTCTCTAGACCCTCTCTTAGTCATTGATCTTTATGAGTTTAATTGTGACATGCCTTGTGGTATTCTTATTTGGATTGAATCTGGTGACCTTTGACCATGCTATAATTGGGTATTCACATCTTTCCCCAGGCTTGAAAAGTTTCCTGTTATTATTTTTAATAAGCTTTTGGCCCCTTTGTCTCTCAACTCCTTCTTGAATTCTAATAACACAAATGTGTTATTTTGATGTTGTCCCATAGATCTGGTAAGCTTTCTTTGGCCATTTTCATTCTTTTGGTTCTTTCACCTCTGACTATGTTCTCAAATAGCCTACCTCTGAACTCACTAATTCTTTCTTTTGTTTGATCTATTGTGCTGAAGATGCTCTCTATTCCATTTTTATTTCATTCATTGTATTTTATTTCACTCATTCATTTCATTCACCTCCGGGATTCCCATTTGCTTTTTATTATTAATATTTCAATCTCTTAAGTTTCTTTCATGTATTTCTGATTGCTTCTCTGAATTTTACTGAAGTTTGAGCTTCAGTAAATTTATTAACTTTCTAAAAACAGCTATTTTGAATTATTTGTCTGAAAGACCACATGTCTCCATCACCTTAAGGCCAATCTCTGGCACAACCTTATTTTGTCTGTTTGGTGAGATCAGATTTCCCTGAATGATCTTGATGCTTATGGACATGCAACAACGTGTGTGCACTGAGAGATCAGGTGTTTATTCTAGTCTTCCCAGTCTAGCTTTGTTTTTGCTCATCCTTCTTCAGGGCCTTCCAGAGTTTCTAAGGGGACTGACTGTTGTCTTCCCTGAGCCCATGACCACTGCAACTCCCTAAACACTAGAGGGCAGTCTAAGCCCAGCGCTGCCACAAGTCTCAGGAGGGCTCCAATGTTGGCAGCGATCTCCAGGGCAGATGGACCCAGGGAAGATCCAAGGAGGGTAACTGGGCTGTATGGGAAAGCTGGCCAGGAAACCTAGACCAGAAGACTATCCCAGTGCCCCAGACAATCATGCCTCCCAGGAGGTCTCTGAACAGGTTAGATATGTCACCAACTGCAGCAGGAGGGGCCAAATCTGAGGCTGGGTCCCCTCAGGATCTACTGTGGGACAAAGGCTGGAGAGCCCACCTCAATTCCTCAGATGGTTGCACATCTCCTAGCAGGTCACTGCACAGATATGACAGTTACCTGACTACAGTGGGAGAACTGGGGGTGAGACTGGATCCCTCAGGATATGCTGTGAGATGACAACCTGGGATCTACTGAAAGATAAGTTTGGCAAGCCTATCAAGGAGGCTCAGACTCACAGTCTGCAGGATATGGGCAAGTGTCCCTCTGGGGTTTTGTGTGAGCAGTTCTGTGTTGGGAACTCAACTGAAGAGGGCAGGAGTCAAGCCACAGGACTACTTCTAGGTTCACTGCTGAGACTGATATCAGTGGCCTCTTACACTAGTATACACGATTCCTCCTAGATCCCTTAGAAGATGATTTTAGTTGCGGGTTCAAGGCCAAACAGGGCTGTAGTCAAATCCCTTGGGGATTAGGGCCATTTCTGGGCTTGAACCTTGAAGCAAAATTAATGCATCTGTCACCTGGGTGCCAGTCTGCATTCTCAAAACAACCCTCTTGAGCCTTGGACTCCACTGGGCTTTCACACCCTCCTGCCTGACTCCTGACGCTCCTGCCAGTGACTTTTGTCAGTAGATGGGTGCACAGTTCTTGTCGTTGCGAGGAAATATTAGCAGGTTATCTCCTATTCTGCCATCTTGCTGGCATCACTCTCCCTCAAGTGTTTTCAAAGTGATAATACCGACTTTAAAAGCTCAAGGATACAAACTCATTTCTCTAATATGCAAGTTATAATATTTTCTTTTTTGTTAACAATATTGGGTTTATTCAAATTATATAATCTTATATTGAACTGAAAATTACTATAATAGATTTACCTTCAACACAGTATAAGTTTTACAAAGGAGTGGTTGAAATTTTATTTTCTCTAAACTACAAATTTCTTGAAAGGATGATATTATATGTTCTTGTGTAGGAAGTAACTTTGGCATCCCAATTTTAAGCTTTCAATAGTCAACCACAGAAAATTAACAGAAATAACAAATCAACACCACCTTGTTAAGAATTAAACTGAAAGGCTTTGCAGAGTTTTGGAAGGTGTCCAATACAAGAACTACATTCTCTATTAAATATTTATAGCTCAAAAAACCAAATGAGAAACATATATTATCTAAAGTGGTTTATATTAACAAATAATAATTTTTGAAATAATTTTGAATATATTAAAAGGGTTTTCAAATTTTATGAGTTAAATTTAAACACAAATTTTTGGTAGTTTAATTCCATGTGTCATTTAAGGAAACACAGGTACCTCCAAAAAGTTAATGAAATAAATACTTTCAATAAAAACATAACAATATGATTTTGGGCATGAAACTCAGCTTGAAAAAGACAAAAGTAGATGTAAATAAATGGAAAGACATTATTTATTCTTTAATAGGACCCCTCAACATCATCAGAATAGCAACTAATTTCAAAGATAATCTTTAATGTGATTCCATGAAAATGCCAATGAGATTTTATAGGAGCCAGAAAAGTTGATCTCAATGTTCAGGGACAAAAGTAAACATACAAGAATAGTTAGAAAAACACTGAAAAAGAAGAGCTTTGAAGAGAGGTAGACCTAAAAGATATTGAAATATACTCAAAGTCTCTATCATTAAATAGTATTGTACTAGCACATAAATAGACAAAATGTATACAATAGAAATTCCAGAAACAGGCTCAACTATTGCATACTAAAAATCTAGTAAATGATAAAAGTTGTCTTAAATGACTGGAGTAAGACAGTCCTCGTAATAAATTAAGACAACTTGATAGCTATTGTAAAACTATCAAATCAGATCCAATCCTCATACTATAAACAAAATAAAACTCTAAATGAAGCATCAATCTAAATGTAAAAAATAACATTTTTGATACAGTAAAAAAAGGATAGGTTAATTACACAATAAAAGGCTTCCTAACCATGAATAAAATTCCAAATGTAATTTTTAAAAGACTAGAAAATATGAGTACATTAAGAAAGCGGCACAGCAAAAAAAAAGTACAATTAGTACAGTCAAGAAACATGACAAACTGGGAGGAAATATTTGCAACTTATGTCTCACTGAAAAAGAGCTATAATCAGTAATTCATAAAGAACTCTTTAAAAATAATGGGGAAACGAATAATTTTATAGAAAAACTGGCAAAAGACATGAAGAGACAATTCACAAAAATGATATAAAAATGGCTTTTAACCACATGAAAAAATATTCAACTTCACTTTTAATAATGGAAATATAAATTAAAACTACACAAACTATTCTCCACAAGATTGGCAAAATTTCAAATGCATAGCAATATATCCTGTTTATGAGCCTGTAGATAAATAGGCCGCCCCATATATGGCTGATGGGAATAGAAAATGAGAAAATTCCTATGGAGGACGACTTGACAATATCTAAAAAACTATATATGCATGTATTCTTTGATCCAACAATCCCACTGAAAGGAATTTACTCTTGAGAAAAACCTCCAATATTATAAAATTACACACATACAAGTTTATTCAGTGTAGCATAATTTTAATTGCAAGATACGAGAAAAATGTCTAAATGTCCCCGAATAGATTTGTTAACCTATGGTACATATACATAATGGAGTACTATACATCTGTAAACAAAACAGAACCAAAAAAATGAACATCTTTATGAACTGATATTAACTGAGCTCCAGGAAGTATTATAAAGAAGAAAAAAATGTAAAATTCAAAAGAGTATCTAAAATACATCTAATAATATGTCAGCTTTTGTGTAAGAAGGTGAAATAATAACTATTTCTCTAATATAAGATACACACAAAGACAGAAACACACATAGCTCATACAGCTTTACTTTTATGAAAGGAAACACAGGAAGGATAAACCAGAAAACAATAAAATTGGTTACCTACTGGAAGAGGAAGAAAGAAATGCGCAATAATCTCTCTGAGTATACTTTAAGTAGTTTCAGCTTATTAATGTTCAACATATTTAATTAATTACTTTAATACAATAAGAATGGAAAAGGAAAAAATTCATAAAATGAGAAGTAAGTAGAAATAAATGAGCCTAATAAACTTCAAGTGAATCCTATTTCCATATTGATGGAAAAAGAAAGTAAAAAAGGAGGGAAATAGGAGGAGAGGTAAGGGGAAGAAGAGAAGAGGGAAAAAAGGAAAGAAAGAAAAAAGGAAGGGAGGGAGTAAGAAAGGGGGAGGGAAGCAAGATTCAAAGTAACTTATGAATCCAAAATTTGACTACATACTCTGAATCGGTGCAGGGCAAGGTGGAGGAAGGAAGCTTGAAATCAGATTCCAAATCTTTTATGTAGGTTTTATTACTGAAGTGATATGAGCAAAGAAAATCTGAAACTATTTTAGATTGTAATATAGAATTGAGCAAATAAGGAAATATGTTGATGTCATTGGAAGTTAGTGTTCATTTACTGTAGAAGAAGGAACAAATATTGAGCTGGAGAAGGTACAAAGGCCTTGTAGAAATAGATCTGAATTGGAAGTTTTAGTATGAAGAAATGTTTTATAAAATATTTATATGTGTGTATATACATGCATATGTATGCATGTATGTGCACATGTGTATTTATATGTGCACATGAATAAATTATTATTTCCTAATTTTGTTCACCAAACAACCCACTAAGTAAAGATACCTCAAAGAGCAAAGAGCATACCTAGCACCAAGATCTTGGTCTCTAATATGCTATTCCATTACAAGCAACTAGAGCTCCAAAAGGACATACAGCTGATCCCACAACTGAGGCAGAAGAGGAATAAGATAAGCCTGAAATATCTTCTTACACCAGAAAGTAAGGAAGTATTCACAAAATTACAGGTGTGTCACAAAAACAAAAGAGCCAGCTTGAAGCCTCTCCTACTGGCCAAATCTTGGACAATGTGAGTGCCAAAGTGGTTAAAAACAGTAGTGAATTATAAATCATTGGGAAAAAAACAGGAATTCATGAGTCCATCCCAATAATAGATAAACAAATGGGGGAAGAAAAGAGGACTCTTGCTTCTAGAAAAATGTTGAGGTCTGTCTGGTAAATGTGAAGGGGTCTACCATAGGAGTTGGTAAACATCATCATAAAAAATTAAGATTAGCAAGAATAAACAAATTTTTCTTTTCGTTAATGTCATGTCCTGTCAGATAAATTTATCCATGTTTAATTCACTTAAAAAAGACAAAAGAGAAAAAATAATGCACATCTACTGGTCATACCTACACTCAAAATCCAAGATCCTCACAGGCTAGCAAATTCATTCTAATAGGAGAGTCATCACTCGTGGGAAAATATCTCATTACAAAGGATAAAACAGATGAAATCCTAAACAAATGTATGAAGTATTACTTATACACAATGCAATGCTATGTAAACCAATGACCCCCCACATCATTTCTCACATGCCAAAAATACATTGATAAAAACTATGCTAATCTGTTATAAATATAATAGCTGATGTTAAAATGTTTGGCATATCCCTTATGGATTATGATGTAACCTAATAACAATATGATCCAGAATCAAGATTATCATAATCCATCAATTTCACTGTAGATCTCCCAAAGAAACGCAAATTAAGAAATCAGAATGGAGGATCTAACAACTATTTTCAACATAAGAAGAAAACAATATAACAAAAGTATAAATACCTTATTAAGGCAATTTTGCATATAAAATGTAAATTACTCAGATCAATTAAAATAGTTTAAATCATTTATTCTATAACAGTCTACTGTATTTATTTACACAAAGGTAAAATTTCTTCAGAAATGCTCTGTTTTAGGAAAAGTCTTAATCTGCATTGTTGAAATTATTTTACCCATTCAAGAAAATATCTATCAAAGACTAGAAATCTCCTTCATAGTCTGAAAACACTTAAGGAATAAATTACGTAAATATCTAATATAGAATTGTATAATTCGGTAAATAAAATACCAGAGTACTTGGATATAATATTTGTACTAGTTATCTATTGCTCAGTAAAAATACATAAATTTGATAACTTTAATCAACACACATTTATTATATCACAGTTTCTGTGGATCAGGAGTCTGAGCATGGCATAACTAGGTTCTCTGATTCAGAGTCACAGCAGACTGCAATCAAGACATTGGCTGGACCTAGGGTCCACTGTAATCCTGCAATCAGGTGTCAGCTGGGATTGGTTTTAATCAGAGGACTAACTAGGGATATGCCTGCTTCTATTTTCCCTCAGGTTATTGGCAAAATTTATTTCCTTACCACTACAGGACTGAGGGCCTTGGTTTCTTACTTGCTATTGGCTGGTGGCTATCCTCAGCTGCTAGAGGATACTCTCAGCTACATTTTTCTCAGAGCCAGCAAAAGAAAAAAATCACTAGAGCAAGTTTTCTGGCAAGCACAGACTTCACAGCATATTCACAGAGTGAAAACCATCACTTTTACCATGTAATGTAACAAAATAATGGTAGTAATATCCCACTAACTTTGCATTATTTTCTGGTTTAGAAGTGAGCACAGGTCCTGCACACACTCAAGAAAGGAAACGGAATTACACAATGGTATAAATATCAGAAGTCATAGATAATTAATGGTCAGTATAGGATCTGCCCAATGTAATATTTTTGTTATAGATAGAATTTTATAATGTATATTTACTTGAGATATGAACATGAACCACTAATCTAATTCACAAAATAAAAAAGCAAATTGAGACATTATTTTAGCAAGTTCAACTTCAGATTACAAAAGGTAAATAAAATGTAAAACGTTTAAATATAAATAATTTCCTAAATTGATACTGTACAACATAAATCATGTTAATATTTCTGATATTTGAGCTAAATAATATTTTAAAAACTCAGAACCCTTCAAGACTGATACAAACATTAAAAGCCTTTAGAAATCTTCTGTATGGCTTAATTAAAAATGTAACTTCAAAGGATTTCTGTATCTAAGGAAAGAGATAATCATACTCCTTTTCCACTAAGCAAACTAATCAAGCAGCTGGACTTTTATGGAAAACAGATTTAGGCTGAAGTATATATTACGGACTTTGAAGAAGTAAATAATCTCATTAAATGTCACCTAAATAACAATTATCATTTATATAAATGCTAACATTACGTAATACACATTTTGTATAAAACAAGATATAAAATAATTCTACATTTATAAGTTTTAAAATATTTTCAATTTAAATGTTTAAATTAAAATTTTAAAATTTAAATATTTAATTTATTTAAATATTTGAATTTATAATACAAATATTTAGATTAAAAAAATTTAAATATATATCTAAATGTTTAAATATATACATATACCTTGTCAAAAGATATAATTTTTTTACTCAGAGACTAAAATAAGGGGCATGTAACAGCCATAATTTTAAAATATGACAGATTATTTAAAACAGCAAAAATCTGCCAAATAATTTTGCATTTTTATGATTAAATATGAAGGGATAGGCCAAGTGTGATGACTCATGCTGTAGTCCCAGTACTTTGGGATACTGAGGTGGGTGGATCACGAGGTCAGGAGTTTGAGATCAGCCTGGCCAACATGGTAAAACCCTGTCTCTACTAAAAATACAAAAATGAGCAGGGCATGGTGGCGCACACCTGTAATCCCAGCTGCTCAGGAGGCTGAGACAGAAGAATCACTTGAACCCACAAAGCGGAGGTTGCAGTGAGCCAAGATCACGTCACTGAACTCCAGCCTGGGTGACAGGTTGAGTGAGACTCTGTCTCTGAAAATAAAATAAAATAAATAAAATAAAATATTTCTTTTTAAATGAAGGTATAAAGATATAAAAGGTAAAACACACTTATTTTGCTTTTTTCCCTAAAGAAACCCATCAAAATGCTATCATATAATATTTTTAAAACAGAGAGAGAGAGAGGCCAGGTGTGGTGGCTCACACCTGTAATCCCAGAACTTTGGGAGGCCAAGGCGGGCAGATCATGAGGTCAAGAGATCGAGACCGTCCTGGCCAACATGGTGAAACCGCATCTCTACTAAAAATACAAAAATTAGCTGGGCATGTGGTGCGCACCTGTAGTCCCTGCTACTCGGGAGGCTAAGGTAGAATTGCTTGAACCCGGGAGACGGAGGTTCCAGTGAGCCAAAATTGTGCCACTGCACTTCAGCCTAGCAACAGAGCAAGACTCTGTCAAAAAAAAAAAAAAAAAAAAAAAGGGTGGGGGGAGAAAGGAGAAGTAGCAATTTTTGCAGAGAAATGGCTAAACTTTCTGAAATCCCCAAAATGATAAATGAAAAAATAGCAGCAAACAAGAGCATCATAGTAAAACAGGAGTAGGTTAACCCTGATACCAAAACCAGGTAAGAACACAACAACAAAAAGAAAACTATAGGCTAATATCCCTGATGAACATTTTCAAAAATCCTGAACAGAATACTGCAAATCAAATCCAATGATATATAAAAAGATAATACACCAAGATCAAGTGGGTTTATCCCTGGAATGTAAGGATGGTTCAACATAATGCAAATCAATAAATGTGACATATCACATCAACAAAATGAAGGGAAAAAGCCATATGGTAATCTCAAAAGATGCAGAAAGAGCATTCAACAAAATTCAACATCTCTCTATGATTAAAAAAAAAAAAACTTCCCATAAATTAGGTATAGAATGAAAGTACCTCAACACAACACAGGCCATACATGACATACTACACCAAACACTAATTCGAATAGGGAAAAGCTGAATGCTTTTGTTTTGTTCAGGATTTTTGCATACATGTTCATCAGAGATATTAGCCTATAGTTTTCTTTTTGTTGTTGTATCCTCATCTGGTGTGGGTATCAGGGTTAATCTACTCCTGTTTTACTATGATGCGCTTGGGTTTTTTTTGTTTTTGTTTTTGTTTTTCAGTAAAAACTAAAACAAGACAAAAATTCCCACTCTCACCATGCTTATTCAACATAGTGTTGAAAGTCCTAGCCGGAGCAATTGGGCAAGAAAAAGACATAAGAGGCATCTAAACTGGAAAAGAGGAAGTGAAATTGTCCTGTTTGCAGATCACATGATCTTGTGTACAGAAAATCCTAAAGAATCTGCCAAAACACTATTATTTAATTGAACTGTTGAATGAATTCATTAAACTTGTAGGTTACAAAATTAACATTAAAAAATCAGTAGCATTTCAATACACAAACAACAAAGTAGCTGAAAAAGAAATCAAGAAGAAAATCTCATCTAGAATAACTAACAAAGAAGTACCTAGAAATAAAGACAACCAAGGAGGTGAAAGAATTCTACAAGGAAAACGACAAAAGAAACTGATAAAAGAAAATGAGGAGAATGCAAACAAATAAAAAGACATCTCATGCCCATGAATCACAATATTGTTAAAATGGCCATATTACACAAAGCTATACAGATTGAATGCAATTCCTTTCAAACTACCAATGACATTGTTCACAGAAATAGAAAAAAATAAAATAAAATTTGTATAGAACCTCAGAAGACCTTTAGGAGGCAAAGCAATCCTGAGCAAAAAGAACAAAGCTAGAGGTATGATACTACCAGACTTCAAAATATACCACAAAGTGGTACCAACCAAAATGACAGGTACTGGCATAAAAACAGACACATAGATCAATGAAACATAATGGAGAACATAGAAATTACATATCAACAGCCAACTGATTTTTGACAAAGATGCCTAGAACAAAGATGACTTGGAGAAAAAATCATCTCTTCAATAAATGGTTCTGGGAAAACCAGATATCCATATGCATTAGAATTAAACTAGACCCCTCACCTTTTGCCCTATACAAAAAACAACTGAAAAATGGATCAAATATCTAAATGTAAGGCCAGAAACAATAAAACTACTAGAAAAAAACACCACGGGAATGCCTCAGGACATGGATCTGGGAAAAGATTTTATGAATAAGACTTCAAAAGCCCAGGTTTACAAAGGCAAAAATTAACAAATATAACTATATCAAGATAAAAAAAACTTCTGCACAGCAAAGGAAACAATCAACAGAGTAAAAAGACAATCCACAGAATGGGTTGCAAACTATTCATCTGACAGGATATTAAGAGCCAGAATACATAAGGACTTCAAACATTGCAACAGCAAGAAAACAAACAATCTAATTGTAAAATGGGCAAACAATCTGAGCAGACATTTCTCAAAAGAAAACATACAAAATCGCCAGCAAGTCTACGAAAGAATGGCCAACATCACTAATCATCAGGGAAATGCAAATCAAAATCACAATGAGATATCATCTGACCCCAGTTAAAATGGCTGTGTTAAAAAGACAAAAATATAAGATGCTGGTGGGGATGTGGTAAAAAGGAACTCTTATACATTGTTGATAAGAATGTAAACTAGTATAGCCAGTATGGAGAACAGTATGGAAATTTCTCAAAATACTAAAAATAGAACTACCATATACATGATGCAGCCTTCCCACTACTCGGTATTTATACAAAGGAAAATAAATTAGTATGTCAAAGGCATACTTGCATCCTCGTATTTATTGCAATGCTATTTGCAACAGCAAAGATATGTAATCCACCTAAGTGTATATCAATAGATGAACAGACAAAGGAAATGTAGTGTATATACACAATGGAATATTATTTGGCCATTAAAAAGAAGGAAATCCTGTCGTTCATGGCAACATGGATGGAACTGGAAGACATTACATGAAGTGAAATAAGCCAGGAATAGAAAGTCAAACACTGCATGTCTTTACTCATGTGGAAACTAAAAAAAAGTTGATCTCATAGAGTAAAAAGTAGAACAGAAGGTACTAGTGACTGGGAAGGGTGTGGGGAAAGAGGAATAAGGAGAGATTTGCTAAAGCATATTAAATTACAACTTGATAGGAGGAATAAGTTCTAATATTCTATACTACTTTAAGAGGACTATAGTTAACAATAATACATTATATAGCTCAAATAGCTGGAAAGATAATTTGTGTGAATGTCCCCAACACAAAGAGATTATAAATGCTAATTGCCCTATCTGATCATTATGCACTGTATGTACTGAAACATCATTATGAACACTATAAATATGTATCATTATTATACGTCAATTTAAAAATAAAATCAAATTTAAATAAATGAAAATATTTTAAAGGAAAAGAACAAAACAGACTCTAGAAGAAACAAAAATCTGACTAGTTTATCTCTTTCAAAGAAACTAGATGAAAGTTAAAACCTTCAGGCCAAAAATAAATTCTATGACCAACTGGCTACCTGAATACTACTTGATAATGGAGAAGAGAAAGAATTTTTAAACAGAACCTAAAAAAGCACTAACCATATGGAAAAGATGGATATATTGGATTATATTAAAATTAAGAATGTCTCATTATAGATATATAAATTGGTATGAAAGTCCAACCCAGAGTGACATTTACTAAACATATCACCAACCAAAGATGTGTACATAGCATGTATAAAATATTACTAAAAATGATTAAGAAAAGGATAATCCAGCAGAAAAATCACAAGAAACTTGAGAGAACACTGCTTCACAAAAAGAGAAAATCCCACTGGTGATTAAATAGATGAAACCTTTAAAGATTAAACATAATAAACTTTTAAGAACTAAGGAATTTTTTAAGCTAAAGAACATAGCAATTACACATCCATCAGAAATGTCAAAATTAAAATGCCTTGGAATACCAACTCTCAGCAAAGATGTGGAGCATTAATAAAATTCATAGAGACTTGGAATGGGTATAATTTAATATAATCACTTTACAAAATAGCTAATTTTCTAAAGTTGAAAATATGAATAATGAACACACACTGAACAAAATGTATGCATTTGTAAGCCAGGAAACATATAAGAATACTGATAAAACATTAACGGTAATGGTGAAAAAGAAAAACAAAACTGGAATTATCAAAAAAGAAAACAGGCAAACGAATGAATGAGGAGTGTTATAATTATATAATGAAATATTCTACAACACTGAATAGGATCACATTACAGCTATCTGAATGCAGCAACTTGGATAAATCTCAAAACATTATGTTGAGGTGAGAGGACAAACATTATTAACAATAAAGAAAGGATATCATATTTGCACCTGCAAATTGCCAAAACAAGACAAAATAGAAAATTGTTTTAAAAAGAGATTACACTGAAATATGTTCAGTCACTTACCATTTTTCCATAAAACTAAAAGTGCTAAACTATACAACACAGCCACTACACTGGAGCCCCCCGAAATAAATCAAAAGGACGTACTAGTGTATAGCAGTAGTTCATGTTATAACACACACGCATTTGACATGAGTCCATATTTTGATAAAACACGTACACATATACCAGATATATTCTGCACTTAAATGTTAAAACTTTATTTCTTCATATAACGTTAAGTTGGGACATATTTGGCTATTTATTTCATCCCCTGATATTTCAAGATAACTTAATAATAAATATGTAGAAGACTGATCAAAGTAAAATAAATGCTTAAAGTGCTGTCTCTTTCTTTGACACACACATCTGCTTCTTTTTCTAAGTTCTTCCAATTTGTAGGTAGTATATCCTAAATCTTAACTTGATACCCTGTTCTTTACTGTGCACTTTTCTTTTTTATACCAATTCCAACAATTCTATAATGTATTAGGAACCATTCTGACCACCTAGAGTTAAATAAAGTCATTTAACTTTTATGCCTTATGTGAATGTAATAATCAAGTGGGAAATCATGGACTCTGCTAGTCTCAAAAAAAAAAAAAAGCTTTAAATGAGAACAGCTTTGATTTAAAAAAAAAAAAAAAAAAGCTGGGAGGTTTTTGCAAGTTTTAAGAGATGAATGGGGATTAAAGAACAAATTAACCCTAAATACCCCCACACTGTTCAATAACTTACTCCAGCAGTCACACTTAATGAACAGGACCCTTAAGGTTATTTCAGTGAAAGTACAGTAATTAAGGATGTCAAGCTAGATGCTAAGGGAATACTAATTAATCATGAAAAGATAGGCAACTCCAGTAAGCAACCTTAAAATCTCAGTAGTTCTATATAAGAAGTTTAATTCCAGCTGAAGACACTGTCCAGTGTGGAATGGAGTTGGAGAAAAGGTCTTGCTCCATGCCATCTTCCAGGATATGGGCTATTCCTAGCCTCTGCAATCTGTCAGATCCTCATCTTCCTCTCCACTGCACTGTTGAATGAGGAAACAGAGGGTGTATGGCACATGAGGTTTTTAAGAGCCAGGCCTAGAAGTGCTGGGTGTTACTTCTGTCCACTGGACAGAGCCCAATAACATGACTTCCAACCTAACTGCAATGTAGGCTGGGAAATACAGCTGGGTTGTGTCCACAACGTTTTCAAAATTGGTGATGAAATGACATTCAATCTAGTACAGTTTTGAGGGACAAGGTGTTGGTATAGAAAGACTGATGAGAGAACATTTAACTTCAAAAGTACATTCCTAAAATCCAAGAGCTTCAAATTCAGTAAGTCATCCTCCAAAAGAACTCAAACATTTACCTGACATAGGAAGTTATATGCTCAAGTTAGACTTGTTACCAGCACATATTCCTCAAGGGTAGAAATTGGACAAAACCATATATGGTTTCACACTGGGCAAGCTTAAGATTAGTAACATGCTTTCTGAACTGATATTTTCAGATGTATGGCTTTTGCTACTGTCTCATAGCCTCTCAGTGAATAAATGTTTACAGAATAAAGCAAGCATAAGAGTTCCTCAAGTATCTTATATATTAGACATCAAGGCTGCTTAACTCATTATCACAAGGAAACCATTAGTCTTATCAGCAGTTGCAAATACAGCAACAAAACAACCTAGAAAAATCTTAACAATATCTAGTGTTGGAGGCTGGGTGCAGTGGCTCATGCCTGTATTCCCAGCACTTTGGTAGGCTGAGGTGGGCGGATCACTTGAGGTCAGGAATTTGAGACCAGCCTGGCCAACATGAAATCCCATCTCTAATAAAAATACAAAAGTTAGCCAAGTGTGGTGGTGGGTACCTGTAGTCCCAGCTACTCGGGAGGCTGAGGCATGAGAATCGCTTTAACCCAGAATGTGGAGGTTGCAGTGAGCCAAGATTGTGCCACTGCACTCCAGCCTGGGTGACAGAGCTAGACTTTGTCTCAAAACAAAAAAAAATTAGTGTCAGTATTTGCAGACTATAGTCACTACTTATCCAATTGTGCTTATAAAGGTGATAATCTATGTATAAGCAGGCTGTACAGCAAATTATTCTCCCTCTGTAGTCTCTATTATAACAATGTAGATTAAGTCACATAGAAAAAAGATGTACTTTTTATCCCCATTCCCCATATAGCAGACAAAAAATAAAATAAAAAATGAGAGTAATTAGGAAAAATAAAGATCCAAGAGATATTATTTTTTAAAATATAAAGTCCCTACTATGTGCCAGAATCTGTTCTAGAAAAGAAGGTACAACTTTGATCTTCCTAAAATGGAAAGGAATTCATTGACATGATCATCAAGGCAATTTCACAAAACAAACAAACAAAAGAGACTTGATAAAAGATGGAGAAAAATGGGTAATAATCTTAGATATTACTGGCCTAAAGGTAAGCCAAGGAGGAAAAAAATGTTCAGGAAGATCCTCCTATGGCAACATTTCTCAAAATGTATCAAGAATTTTTATTTCACTATTTACCTATTAGTAGAATTTTGGTTCCCATCCCAGGAGTTTAGTCACCATATCCCAGATTTTTCTGTGCCCTAATTTTGAGAACCAGGGTCTTAAGCCTGAAATAAGTTGTTATGAAGAAGTTGTAAGATCAGTAAATGGCAAAGGTATAAGGAACAGAAAAGGGGAGCCAGTTATAAGTTAATTAACACAATTAAGATCCTGATTAATAATATTGCTATATATCTTAGGGAATTGTATTTTTAATTCCAAATGCCTTTGACAAGTTTATCTTCAACTGACTGTGAACAGAAGGTAAAATAATTTTGAATCAACTCATCAATTTTGACTAATCTACCAACAAAATATCTAAGAGTGCCATTTAGAGTACTTTTCACCAGAAATCAATAAAATGATCTCAGATCTTATATTAAACAGTGAAACAATAAACTTTTTTTGGCTAGAGAAAACACTAATTTTTAAGGCCAGTGGTTCTGAGTGGGGATAAATTTGTGAGTAACAATTCATTATTTCCATAATTATGGAGTTCCAATGGGATTTACTGAAAGGAATGAAAGAGAAACCAGGGGTGCAGACATCCTATAAACACACAAAGTAATTCCACAAAATAAAAAAGTGATCAAAATCTCATATAACTTTAGAATAACATGGCAGATGTTTAAGTAGGTGAAAAATGTGCTCATAAATATTTGAGCCTGGAATCTAACTCCATTTTACATATAAACACAAAATAGTTTTGCATATTTATAACACATATTGAATTTTCTAAGACTGCCACTATCATGTAAATTGAAAATCTACCTTTTATAATACTATTCAGAATTTGACCAAGATTTTCATTTAAGAAAATCTCATCACCAATAGCTATCCTGCTCACACACATCTGTGAGTGTACAATGTGTGTGGAGAATATTTGAGACACCTCTTAAGAGACTAAAAACAAAAACATATTACATTAGTGCCAAATTGTGAGTACTACTGAATTTCATAATATAGGAATTAAAATTATCATATTATTCCTGTCCTACATATTTGTTAAAATTTCATAGTGCTATAATATAAAATGTATGCAGTAGAAACTACATGGTAAAATTACTGTGGGGTAGATTGCAATTGTTTTTAAACAGGGGACTCTGATAATGTTCCAGAGGTCTACAACATGACTTGACTGGCTCTTATATTATTATATCCTTTTCAAATATGTCCCCTGTTTCCTAAGACATGATGTAGTCTCTACAGTCTTTTTACATACCAGAAACAGAACGTATACATTGACATGTGGTAGGATTTCAAGAAAGAAAATATATTTTCTGTTAGATTTTATCACAATTCTGTCCATATTTTAAGCTAGGGAATTATTTTGGCACTACACTTATAAATAGGATCCAGCTCATATTTGACAATATTATAATCCCTCATTTTCTCCATTTCAACAGCCTGCTATTTGTCTTGACATAAGATTTCTGATTTGCCATCTTGACTGGGTCCAGAATGAATGGAATTAGTTTCAAGGGTTTCTTTCTCTTGGCCCCTCTCTACCTTACTGGCTCTTTCTCCATAGGTCAGGAAGCCAATATGAGAGATCTGCTGGCTGCTACATACATCCATTTTAATTATGAACTAAGGAACAGGGAAAATGACTACAGAGTGAGTCTGTAGATTTACTGTCCTCAATGAAACATATTTGGACTTAGATTTTATTTATTTCCTGGTCTCCATAAGTGCCCATTCTAATAAGGGGCTGTGACTATTCATCCTCTTATGCCAGTAGCACTCCCCAATTATTAGAATAATTAATTATGAAAATCCATGAAGTTCTAGGGGGTGTTATTCCATCTCCACCAAGAACCATTAACCTAATAAACTGATGTTTATCTTTTTCCATCCAAAATACGTTTAGTTAGCACACTTACTGTGTATAAGACACAACAATGTTTTTGCTAAATTCTGTTGGAAATTAAATATTTTATGGTAACCTTAAACGTAAATGGGTTAAATGCCCCCAATTAAAAGACATAGAGTGGCAAACTGGATAAAGATCCAAGACCCATTGCTATGCTGTCTTCAAGAAACCCAATTCACATGCAATGACACACATAGCCTCAAAACAAAGGAATGGAGAAAAATCTACCTAGCAAATGAAAAAGAGAAAAAAGCGGAGTTGTAATCCTAGTTTCTGACAAAACACATTTTAAATTAACAAAACTCAAAAAGGCAAAGAAGAGCATTACATGATGGTAAAGGGTTCAATTCAACAAGAAAATCTAACTATCCTAAATATATATGCACCTATACAGGAGTACCCAGATTCATAAAGCAAGTTCTCAGAGACCTTTAAAGAGACTTAAGCTCCCATATAATCATAGTGGGAGACATTAACACTCCACTGACAATATTAGATCACTGAGACAGAAAATTAACAAAGATATTCAGGACCTGAACTCAGCACTGGATCAAACCAAACGGACCTCATAGATATATGCAGAACTCTCCACTTGAAAACAACAGAATATACATTCTTCTCATCACTGCATGGCACATACGCTAAAATCAATCACATAATTAGAATTAAAACACTTTTCAAGAAATGCAAAAGAACTGAAATCATACAGTCTCTTAGACCACAGCACAATCAAATTATATAGTTTTACATTTAAGTCTTTAATCCATCTTGAGTTAATTTTTGTATTAACAGTGTAAGGAAGAGGTCCAGTTTTAATTCTCTCTAATGATCAGTGATGTTGAACTTTTTGCATGAGTTTTGGCCACATGTATGTATTCTTTTGAAAAGTGCCTGTGTCCTTTGCCCACTTTTTATGGGGTTGGTTTTTTCTTGTAAATTTAAGTTCCTTATAGATGACAGAAATTAGACTTTTGTCAGATGTATAGTTTGCAAAAATTTTCTCCAATTCTGTAGGCTGTTTACTCTGTTGATGCTTTATTTTGCTGTGCAGAAGCTCTTTAATTAGATCCCATTTGCCAATTTTTGCTTTTGTTGCAATTGCTTTTGGTGTCTTCATCATGAAATATTTGTCCAGGCCTATGTCCTGAATGGTGTTGCCTAGGTTGTCTTCCAGGAAGTGTTAAGAGAGAAATTTATAGCACTAAATGTCCACATCAAAAAGTTAGAAAGCTCTCAAGTTAACCTAACATCATAACTAAAGAACTAGAGAACCAAGAGCAAACAAATCACAGAGCTAGCAGAAGACAAGAAATAAACAAAATCGGAGATGAAATGAAGGAGATAAACACACACACACACACACACACACACACACACACACATATACAAAATACAATAAAAATATCAATGCATCCAGGAGCTGGTTTTTTGAAGAAAATAATAAAATACATAGACCACTAGCTAGACTAACAAAGGAGAAAGAGAAGATTCAAATGAACACAATCAGAAATGACAAGAAGGGCATTACCACTGACCCCACATAAATACAAACAACCACGAGAGAATATTATGAACGCTTCCATGCACATAAACTAGAAAATAAAAAAAAAAGGATAAATTTCTGGACACATAAACCCTCCTAAGACTGCACCAGGATGAAACAGAATTTCTGAACAGACCAATAATCAGCTCTGAAATTGAGGCAGTAATAAATAGCCTACCAACCAAAGAAACCCAGGATATGATGAGTTCACAGATGAATTCTACCAGATACACTCTCCTCAATAAAAAATTGAGGAAAAGGGACTCCTCCCTAACTCAATCCATGAAGAGAGCCTCATCTTGATATCAAAACCTGGCAGAGACATAACAAAAAAAGAAAATTACAGGTGGATATCCTGGATGAACATTGATGCAAAAATCCTCAACAAAACACTGGCAAACAATTCAGCAGCACATCAAAAAGCTTATTTACCATGATCAAGTAGGCTTTATCCCTGGGATGCAAGGTTGGTTCAACATAAGCAAATCAGTAAATGTGATTTATAATATAAATAGAACTAAAGACAAAAAGCACATGATTACCTCAATAGATGCAGACAGGGCTTTCTATAAAATTCAACATCTATTCATGTTAAAAACTCTGAGTAAATTAGGTATTGAAGGAACATACCTCAAAATGTTAAGAGCCATCTATACCAAACCCCAGCCAACATCATACTGAATGCACAAAAGCTAGAAGAATTCTCCTTGAAAACCAGCACAAGACAAGGATGCCCTCTCTCACCACCCCCATTCAACATAGTATCTGAAGCTCTGACCAGGGCAGTCAGGCAAAAGAGATAAACAAAGCGCATCCAAATAAAAAGAAGGGAAGTCAAACTATCCCTGCTTGCAGACAACATGATCTTATATCTAGAAAACCCCATAGTTTCGGCCCAAAAGCTTCTTCAGTTGATAAACAACTTCAGCAAAGTATCAGGATACAATGTGCAAAAATCAATAGCATTTCTATATACCAACAACAGTCAAGCTGAGAGCCAAATCAGGAAAGAACTTCCATTCATAACTGCCACACAATTATGTGTGCCTAGGAAAACATCCAGGCAAGAGAAAGATCTCTACAAGGAAAACGAAAAACCACTGCTCAAAAAAATCAGAGCTGACACAAACAGAAATTCATTTTTAAGTTACAATTTTTGATGATCAGCTGTGTTTTGGGGCAAAACAAGATTGAGAAATATCATTGCTATGGCAAAATGAATAATTTGGTGCTCATCTAAATGAATATTTTGAGTGTACTACTGATGTCCTGCCCACTGTGGCTGACAATCCCTTCCACAAGGTACAACACAGGGAATGCTCTCTTGAAATGTTCACTTTTTTTCCCTAAGCAACTGGTGGAAGGGAATGGCAGCCACAATAGGTGGCTTGAAAACTCTACAAAGAGTATGCTTCTCCATACTCTTCCAATTTCTGTGGCTCCCAGGAGCCTCACACTATTGACAGTGTATACCTAATCCCTGCCAAATATCAACCACCCTAGCTGATCTCATCTTATCAGTTTCCAGATGATTTCACTCCAGGTAAGCCAATGTTCATGCCTCATCTGTCTGCAGTCTACTGTCTCTCTTTAGGTTTGTGGCCATTTGATTACCCTGTTTTCTCAGTTCTCCAATGTTTCCAGAAAACTCATGAATTTGCAGTTTATCCAGATTTGTTCCCTTTCATTGTAAGGGTAGAAGCGATATTTTTCCAGCTCTAAACATTCTTGAGCAAAGACCGGAAATGCTATGGTCATGTTCATTTTTACTTCTTTGCTTTTATTGATGCCATTTCCCCTTGTTTCCTATTTTCTTTTCCCAGAAAGTTGATTTTATTACTCCATCAGGTTCCAGTTCGAACATCCTCTGCTTAAATTTTCCTTATCCTGCCAAAATAAATTAATACTTCCCTTTTCAATGCTACATCAATACTTTCTTCATTCTATTCTATTAAACAAATTTATTGAACACTTACACTGTGGTATTGTTGCAGTGGTCCCCCCAAAACTTCACTCTAGTAAAGGATACAGACAAGTACACAAATAATGCAAGAAAAGAAATGAACAGATATGAAGAGAACCAATTTCAGTTTAGGATGGTTATTAAGAATATGTAAGATATGACATCTGACTAAATACTTAAAACCAAACAGAAATTATCCTAAGAAGTGGAAGGGGTTCATAAGCATATCAAATCACTAATGTAAGAAATTGATATAGTGTATTTTGGTCAGTGTCTTCACTGCTAGTCTGAGATACTTTCAGCAAAATTGTTTACTGATTTGAAGGACTAGCTCTCGTTCCTAACCTTTTTTTTTTCAGGTATAAGCACATTATAGCAATTAATTGCTCTAAGTATAATGAGCCTATTCTTTACTGTTTCATACTCAAAAGCCAAATAAACAAAAAAATAAATGAACAGAATTCTGTGTACAAATACCACCTACAAAATACTCTTTACAAATTAGTATTCCATTATTATCCTCCTCACAAAAAACCATAAATGAGAATGGGGAAAATGTACTTTTATCATTAAGAACTACATAATTGATTTTCTAATATTTTGCACATATGCCAAATCTTATAATTCTATTTTAGCTAAGCTTACAAACTCACTATTTCAATGAATTAAAATTCTACTTTCTTTTGTCTGTAAACAAAAATGTTACTGTAATACTGTATCACAGAAATAATTATTATGGATAGTTATATGGCTATACTAGTTATGTAAAACTATACTAAGAAGATTGTCAGTGTTTACTATCATGGTAGAATCTCATATATTATTTTTATCTGTAATACTGCCACTATGGTCTATAAAAAATATTTTCATTGCTGCACACTGCTATCCAACCAACATATTTAATAGAAGTTAATCAAGAGAAATAACATTACTTATAACCAGAACCTGCTATTATTACATAATTTGAGGGAATAGGAGAGGATTGCATGAAAGAAGAATGTAGAGCTTCTCTTTAAAAGTTATTAAGAATTTCAAGACCATGATAGCAGAGCACTAAACGAAGTGTGTTGTCCTTGTAAGTGTGGGAACCTGTATAAATTCACAGGCCATACGCCCATGAAGTTGGCTTTACTTATAATCAAGCTTTAGTGTTGCAAAGTATTAGCAGCATCCTTGATCTTAGAACAGAAGATTATGATTTAATTTCATTGGTTTTAAGACCAAAATGGCCTTCCTTAATAGGAATTTCGCCAAGATCTTTTGCTGTGAACTTGTATTTAACTTCAGAGACTATAGAGAAGAAATATAAACTGATTGTGCTTACCTTGTCTGAATTTGAAAATCTGTAATACTTAGGTGGCTAGCTAGGCAAAGACATAATCACCTAACTTGAAATATTTAGGATAACTCTGCAACAAGTAATATATTTATTTTAAATAAAAATAAAAGGATCATTTTCCATGCTTAATAGACTCTAGGTATATGTTTTTATATATTTATAGTTTTGAAGAATTCTTTATTAAACTTTCCCTATGTTTCTGTAATTATTATAGTTGAGATTTATTATTTGTGTCAAATACAGTACATATATAGCTAATATAAACATGTATTTGTACACATATAATTCAAAACCATAAAAATTTAATTTTAATAATATACATAAACCAGAAAAATAAAAAACAATTTAAATAGCCTAAAATGTTGCCTTTTAAAGTTAATTTTTGAAGGAAAATAAAATTTTAGAATAACAACTAAATGCTAAGACAAAAATCATTCATGTAAGTACAGAGAGGAGAGTAGCAATAGTGGGTTCCTGCATACTGAAAGAACAGAGAAAAGAGAGGAAGATGAACATAAGGAACCAGCTGAAAGGGTTAAAGGACAAGAATTATCAGAATAATAAATGACTGAAAAAAGAAGTATATAGAGACATTATATTAGGTATAATATGAAAGAAAACTGTAAAGATAACAATGTAGATTTGATACATAAGATTAAGAATGCTTCTTTTTCTAGAAATGCAAAAGATAACACGTTCTATGGGTTTGTTTTAAAGCCTCCACAAAATTGTTATTTAAAAGGTTTAATTTTTAAAGAGAATTCATTAGATGCAAGTAAATTCTCAAAGGAAAATAAATCATTCTACCAAAAAGACACATGCACCTATATGTTCACTGCAGCACTATTCACAATAGCAAGGACAGGGAATCTACCTAAAAGCCCATCAACAGTGGACTGGATAAAGAAAACGTGGTCCACACATACTACGGAATACTACACAGCCATAAAACATGAAATCATATCCTCTGCAACATGGATACATTATCCTAAGCAAATTAACGTAGGAACAGAAAACCAAATACCACATATTTTTGTTTCTAAGTGGGAGCTAAATATTGGTACATATGGACATAAAGATGGGAACAACAGACACTGGGAACTACTAGAGAGAGAGAGGCAGGAAAGGGAGAAAGCAGTTTAGAATTATCCATTGGGTACTATGCACATTATCTCGTGATGGGATCAATCATATCCCAAACCTCAGCATCATGCAATATACCCATGTTAAAAACCTGCACATGTACCCTCAAATCTAAAATAAAAGTTAAAATTTGTAATAAAGGTATGCCTAACTAGCACAACACTAGATTAAAAAGTAAAACATAAAAATTACTTCAACAACACAAATTCAATCCACAAAAGTTCTAAAATGTCATTCTTACTTACAATTGACATTGGTCACCTTTTATTCCTTTAGTTGTGCAGAAACATTTTCCTGTATGCAGATGACAGATATTTGCATGGCCACTGCATGTACAAGCTGTAAGTCAAAACCAAAATGATACTGAATATTCTACATCACAAACATGCACATTTCACATTTCAAGTATTATTATTACCTTATTTTTATGTCCTGTAACTTCCTCATGCCATCCAAAAACTAAGGTTAACAGATAATATAAATTATTTTTAATTAAATGGAAGTAACTTCACTTTTCTGAAAATTTTGTGAAATTCCTTAAAGTCTTTTGGGGATATCCTGAAGTCTACTATGGATCTAAGTATTTATCTAATTCTTCTTTGGGCTTCTCTCCATTTTCACTTTGGTATATTTCTTTAATAAAGTGAGTTTCAAAGCGTTAGTGCAAGAGCTTTGGACTCAAACAGCTTGACTTCAAAATTTACATCTAAAATCACTATATGACCTTGGACAATTTACTTAATCTGTTTATGCTAAATTTCTTCATCTGTAAAAGAAGAATAACAGCACTTAGCTTTCAGGATTGATGTGAAAATTAAATGAGGTAATGTAATTTAAGACACCTAACACATATTGAGCACTTAATAATTGGCAGGTATTACTTCTACTGTTATTACTACTGCTAAGATACTGCTAACAATAATACAAATATAGCTACAAATTGTGTTCTAAAAAAGAACATCTATGTATTTCCTTTAAATTCACCCTTTTAAGCTTCTGAGATCATCCTCATCCTTTTAGAGTATCCTTTTAGATCCTTTTAGATCATCCTTTTAGAGTACTAGATGAAACTTTCCATTTTGTAAAAGTTGCATGATTAATTTGATACATATAAACTTGTCTCCTTCTCTCACTTTGCAATCCTTTCTTAAAGAGCACTGTTCAATTATTTAGGACATAAACCTCACACTTTATTGTGTGCAACATGCAGTCAATTGGTAGATTTTAATTTCTACATGTATAATCTCTCTTGTATCTGACCCCTCCTTTTCATTCTAACAGCCACCACAAAGTATTTTCATCCACTTTCTTTTACTGACAACAATATAATCACATAGCAGATATCTTTGCCTTCAGTATTTCTAGGTTACAATTCATTCTCCAATCCAATAACACATTCTAAAGAGACAAGGCTGATGGTGTCACTAACCCTTTCAAAAACACCTAATGAGAACTACTGCTGTTCTTGTACACTGCCAGTTAGCTAAACCAGTCTATTGACAAAAATGAAATGATATGATCTTTTCCTGAATTGTATAGACACATAAAATTAAGTGAATGAGTCAAAATTTCCCAATGTTCAACTTTTTCATTATTTTTCTTCCAATATCAATAGTAACTCTAACATATATGCTAATGAAGTAATAAATGCAAACACATGTAACCAGATAATCATATTGCTAGTTCAATTGAGTCTCTGAAAGAAAATAGATACTGTATACCTAAGTGACGTATAAGACCAATATGAACATTTTCAAAAGAAGAGACTAAAACAAAGGTCAAAACCAGTAATCTTTGAATCAGATAGAGTCAATAAAAGAGGCAAAAAGAGTGAAAGGCGGAAAGACTGGATGAGGATTATCAGAAACGCCCACTTCAGTGTTAGTAATCCAGTTTTCTGCCTGCCAAGGAAGTGGTTGTCTGTCCTCTTACACAAGCCTAATGAGTGGGACTTCACAGAAGTTTTTGAAGAGTCTGCTGTTGGTCCCCTTAAAATCGAGGTTGTATATTAGAGGAAATTTTGCATTAGGTGTGACCAGCTATGGCTATTTAACTGAGGTAGAAGGACAAATAGAAACAGTTACTTTTAGGAAGCATTTGTACTAACACTGAAGTCAAGAAAAAGAAAGTATATTTCTTCCATCTAGCCAGCATCTACTTAATATTCTGACCAAGAGGATTGTCTGGAAGCACTGGAGGACTTCAAATGAAAACTGAAGTAAAAGTTGCTAGAACAGGAAGAAAGTATGTGTGTCCCACACATCATGAGAATTGCCTCTAGAAAGGTCAAAACTCAGAAGAGAACCCAAAGACACCTACGTGAGAATGGATCAGCCATTGTGCATCTCTCACATAGAGGACCTTAACTAAATATGACAACTATTCTTCACACATAAGACTGTAATTTTCTCCTCTCCCCTAGAAAGATAAAAAAATTATTGAGCCAGGAAAGGAGGAAAATCCTAGGTTAAGAATGAAAGAACATATAGAATAGAGGAAAAGAGAAAATTTGGCTTCAAAATATGTTCAGAATTCTTACTTTTATCTGATCTAGATAATTTTAATTATTTATTTACACACGTTTGCAAATTAATTTCTCTGGAGTTCCTTATATTAACTAAGAGTAAGTCTGAGATTTCATACAAGATTAAGGGAAAAATGTATTGCACTGAATACATTTTAAAAGGTCAGTGACAGAGAAAACTATTGTATTTTGATTATACTCTATGTCTGACTTGGGAATGATATAAATTGCATCTATATAAGAAAAAATCTGAAAAAAACGTAAATATTGCTTATTATTTTTGTAAAGACAAAAGATTATGGTGGTGATTTTAAGTGGCATGTACATTTTCTGCTTATAAAACTGTTGGTAATTTATATAATGGGATAATTAAACTATCTAATTTAAGGACTAGATTTCTAATGCTACCACTTGTATCGATCTGTGTGTTGCTCCCTTAACCTATCTTACTGCCTCTTCCTACCAGAAGTAGCCACTAGCCTAAATTTTATGTTCATCAATTCTTTGTTTTTAAAAACCAGAATATATAAATCATTTATAATATTTAACTTGCCATTAGCAAATGAAGATTACTGCAACAAATTCCTAAAAATAGTACCAAAAAATGGGTCCTGATGACAATACAATTAAGTCAAAATTTAATAATAAACAAATAAAACTCTACTAAAACCCCCATATATCTGGATTTAAAAAAAAAACAAAAACTCTAGAGGAGTGATTTTAGGAAGATAGTGGAATAAGACTTTCTAGTGTTCATCTCTCATAGAAACATCCATTTGAAAAACTATCCATGCATGAAAATACCTTCCCAAAAGCTAAGGAATCCAGGCAAGAGATTATACCACCTTAGTGAAGTCCAAAAGAAAAAAAAAAATGCATTGAAGAGGGTAGAAAAGCCAGTTTAACATTATCCATATTACCTCTCCCAAAAGCCCAAGCAGCATAACACTAAGCAAGATATCCACAAGTCAGGGAAGAAGAATGAAAAAAGCACTCAACTTTTCACTGGACGGCAGTACCAGGCCTGCCTCTCTGAACCCAGGGCCAGGCATGACCCCACAGTCCCAAGCTCCATGCTGGCCAATGCAGTATCAGAATCCAGACTCATCCCACTACCAGACTAGTCCCTGCATTGTCAGGCTCCAGGCCTTAACACAATAAAGGTCACATATTCCACAATTACTTTTGCATCAACCTATGATATGCCCACAGCTAACATCATACTGAAAGGTAAAAAGTTTTAAGTTTTTTTCTATAATCAAAAAGAAGAGAAGTATGTCCCCCCTTACCACTTCTGTTCAATGTAGTACTAAAAGTTCTAGCCATAGCAAACAGATAAAAAGAAGAAATAAAGGGCATCCTAATAGGAAATTAAAAAGTTAAAATGCTTCTGTTTGCCGATGACATGATCTTGTCTACAGAAAACCCTAAAGATTCCACCAAAAATATGTTAGAACTGATAAAGAAGTTCGGTAAAGTTGCAGAAAACAAAATCCACATACAAAAATCAGTAATATTCCTTCACACTAACAATGAACTAACTGAAAAAGAAATTAAGACATCACTACCATTCATGATAGCATAAAAAATACTTTGAAGTAAATTTAACCAAGGACTTAAAAGATCTAAATACTGAAAACCACAAAGCATTAAGGAAAGAAATAGTGAGTGACTTATATAAATGGAAAGGTAGCCCATGTTCATGGATTGGAATAATTAATATTGTTAAAATGCCCATGCTACCAAAAGTAATCTACTGATTCAATGCAATTTCTGACAAAATGCCAATGGCATTTTTCACTGAAAGAGAAAAAGCAATTTTAAAATTCATATGGAAATTAAAAAGATGCCCAGTAGCCAAAGCAACCTTGAGCAAGAATAAAACTGAAGGCATCAAACTATTTGATCTCAAAATGTACTACAAACCTCTGTTAAACAAAACAGCATAGTATCAACATAAAAAAAAGGAACATCAACCAAAGGAACAGAATATAGAGCCCAGCAATAAACCCAAGTACTGACAATCTACTGGTTTTTGACAAAAGTGTCAAGAACACACAATGGAGAAAAGACAGATTCCTGAATAAATTATGCAGGGAAAACTAGATATTCACATGCAAAATAATGAAATTAGACCCTTATTTGATACACAAAAATCAACTCAAAATGCACTAAAGACTTAAAGGTAAGACCCGAAACTGTAGAAGAAAACATAAGAGAAATGCTACATGACATTGATCTGGGCAAAAATTTCTTGGTTTTCCCAAAAGCACATGCAAAACAAAAGCAAAAATAAACAAATGAAACTGCATCAAACTAAAAATCTTAAGCACAACAAAGGAAATAATTAATAAAGAGACAATCCACATATTGGGAGAAAATATTTACAACCCACACATCTGGTAAGAGGCTAATATTCAAAATACATAAGAAATTCAAGCAACTCAACAGCAAGAAAACAAAGAACACAATTTTAAAATGGACAAAGGACCTAAATAAACTTTTTGTAAAAGCAGACATACAAATGGCCAATAGGTATATGAAAAAATGTGCACTATCACTAATCATTAGGAAAATGTAAATTAAAATGACAATGAGTTATCGCCTCACACCTGTTTAAAATGGCTATTATCAAAATGATGAAATTTAACAAATGCTGGCAGGGATGAGCAGAAAAAGAAACCACGTGCACTGTTGGTGAAAATTTAAAATAACCGTCAATATGAAAAAGGTTTGGAGAGTCATCCGAAGAGTAAAATTACAATTACCATATGGTCCAGTAACTCCTCTTCTGGGTATATATCCAAAGGAAATGAAATCAGTATGCCAGAGAGATAGTTATACTCCTGTGTTCACTGTAGTACTATTCACAACAGCTAAGATATAGATGCAACCTAGGTGTCCATCATTGGATGAAATATATATATATACATACACACACACACATTTGAATACTATTCAGCTTTTTTCTTTTTTTTTTTTGAGATGGCGACTTGGGTTGAAGTGCAATGATGCAATCTTGGCTCACTGAAACCTCCACCTCCCCGGTTCAAGCGATTCTCCTGCCTCAGCCTCCCGAGTAGCTGGGATTACAAGCACCCGCCATCGCTAACGCCCGTCTGGCTAATTTTTGTATTTTTAGTAGAGACAGGGTTTCACTATATTGGCCAGGCTGGTCTTGAACTCCTGACCTCGTGATCCGCCCTCCTCGGCCTCCCAAAGTGCTGGAATTACAGGTGTGAGCCACTGCACCTGGCTTCAGCTTTTAAAAAGACAAGATGAATTAATGCTAAATGAAATAAACCAGGCACAAAAAGACAAATACTACATGATCTGAATTATATGTAGGATCTAAAAAATATCAAATTCATAGAAGAAGAGAGTAGAATGATGATTACCACAAGCCAGGGTTAGGAGAGATGGAAGGAGAAAGAGGAAAGGCTGATCAAAGAGCACAAAATTTCAGTTAGGGGGAATATGCTTTAGTAATCTACTGGACAAAATGTATGTTTCAAAATTACTAAGAGTAGATTTTAAATGTTATTAACACAAAAATAATTAGTTTAGTTTCATCCTTCCAAAATGAAAACATATATCAAAATGCCACATTTTACCCCACAAATATATAATACATATAATTATTATTTGTCAATTAAAAATTAAAAATTAAATTCAAAACATAAAGAACAAAGGTGAGTAATGGAACACAAATACAAATCTCCATAAATCTAAATATTATTTTTTAATTAAAGAGCAGAGAAACACATCACAGAGAAATAACCACAACAAATATGATACTCATTATAAATAATGTGTATATATAACATACATGAGAAAAAATAACCTATCAATAATAACAATGAAGATGAATAGGCTTAACTTATATATTTTGTCTCATAAAGAACAACCAACTACATGCTCTAAAGTAGACCCACATTTAGAACCAAGTGACTCAGAAAAACTAAGAATAAGAGATAGAAAAGGTTTACCAGGCAAACGGAAACAATAAGAATGCAGAGATTACAAACCTGGTATCAATTAAATTAAAATAAAACTTAACCCAAAAAGGCATTAAATATGACAAAGACCTTTTTAGTACCAAAGCTAAAAGTCACTATGAATATATAACAGTTATGAATATTTCAGTGACAGATAACAAAGTAACTATGTTTACAAGCAAAATCATAGAAGATATAAGGAGTAAGGGGACAAATAAAGATTTTAGCACACCACACCAAGTAGAAACCAGCACACCACTCTTAGTACAAAACAGTAGATACAAAATATGAAAAACTGTAAAAGGCCTAAAGAAAATAATCACTAAGTTAGATATTATAACAAGATAGCCGAACAGATTTCAAGCTTTTGCCTTGATACTAAACAATATGCCTTCTTCCCAACTACACATAAAACATTCACAAAACATAATCATGTATTATGTCACAGGAAAACATCAGTACCTTACACAAAGTGATAACGACACTTCATCACACAGTAAAACTAAAAATGTACAATAAACACAGATTTGATGTGTGATGATGATGATAGTATATATCATAATGTAAGTAGCAGATTTATAGTAGTGATATGAGTGATCAGATTCACAATAGTCAATAGTCAGTAAGTGGAAACAACCCAAAGGCCCATCAACTTATGAATGATAAAATATACATACAATGGAATATAATTCAGTAATGAAAAGAAATAAAGTACTAATACATGCTACATAAATGAATCTAAAAACAAAATGCAGTGAAGAAAAGCCAAACACAAAAGATTACATATTGCATGACTCAATTTATAGGAGATATTTAAAACAAGTAAATCCATAAAGTCTGAAAGCAGATTTGTAGCTGCCCAGGGCTGGGTTGTTTAATGATTATGGGTTTTCTTTTGCAGTGGTGGAAATGGTTGGAAATTGATACAGGTGTTGCCTGCATAACACTGTGAATGTCCTAAACACCACTGGATTGCAGACTTTGTAATAGTTAATTTTGTGTTACCTGAATTGTACCTCAATAGAAAACAATTATATTAATAGAGTAATAACATGCAACTAGAAATTGAAATTAACATTTGTTGGGGCTCAATCAGGCTGTGGGAAAAATATTAGAGATTTTATATAGATAAAATTTATCTATCTCTATAAAATATTAGAGATAGAGATAGACACAAATCTTGAAAGGCCAAGAAGTTTGCATAGCTTCGGTAATAGAACTGGCTGGCTAAAGGTGACCTAGTCTCTTTACTGTTAAACAAATTAAAGTAGCAACAAAGGAAGGCATCCTAGTTTACCTAGCTAGCTTGTTTACTCATGGGATCTTAAGACTAACCTTTCATGTACCTTGGGTGCTTAAGTGCTTTTTACTGGAGAAGTCCACGGTGTCAATTACCTTCTACTGGTGATGACTCAAGCCTTTGTTAATCAGTCTTACTGAATAAATGCAAGTCTCACTAGCTGATCAAGGCAGTTGCAACTGTTTATAGTACTCGGTGGGGAGTGTGTAAGCAGCTTGAACACCCTCAGTTGGACTGGCAAAGCAGAATATCTCTGTGTCAAGTATATGTTATTCATC
>NW_012108697.1:224835-228385 GCF_000951045.1 Mandrillus leucophaeus
CAGCCGTTCAAGGTTTTACTGAAAGCGCGGGAACCGAAAGAATTCCTTTGTTCCCCTGTAACTTTCGGGCTATAAAAAAGCAAGCACTCGCATTGTTCGGGGCCCTCTTGTATGCTGTGTAATGGAGGGACCAAGTTCGAACTTGTAGTAAAGATCCTTGCCGCTTGGCTTTGACTCTGGACTCTGGTGGTCTTCTTTGGGGAACAGAGGGTCTGGGCACAACAGTACCCCTGTGAAAGGAGTGCTGCCGCAAACATTAATGTCATTTATTAGCAACAAGTTGTGAAATATTTAGAGAAAAATTTAACAAAATATGAGCAAGCTCTATACACTGACAACCATATCTACTGAAAGGATTTTTAAATATCTAAATAAGTGGATATACCATGCACATGAATTGGAAAATTATATACTGGTAAAGTATCATTTCTCCCAAAATTTATATAACAAATTCTATAAAATTTCAATAAAATTCCAGCCAGCTTTTTTGTAGAGACTTGCAAGCTACTTCTAAAACTTATATACATCTTAAAACATGAAGGGAAAAAAAGCATTTAAAAAAGACGAAGACAGAAGCCTTGAAAGACATAATTTCAAGATGTGCTTTAAAACCGTAGCAATTAAGAAAGTTTGGTAATGACATTAGGCCAAAGAGAGTGATCAAAGGACCAGAATAGAGAAGACAGAAACAATCCTACACATATTCCATCAATTTAGTTTTCAACAAATGTGCTAAGGTAATTCAATGAGAAAAGAATTGCCATTTCAACAAATGGTGCTGGAACAACTGGATATCTGTATGGGAAAAAAGGAACCAGTATCACAACCTCACATTACACACAAATTTTACTCAGAATTAATCACAAATTTACATGTAAGAGTTAACACTAAACAATCTCTGGAAGAAAAAACAGAGAAAAAAAATTTGCATCCTTGGGGTAGGTAACGATTTCATGCATGTGATACAAAAAGTATAAAATATCAAAGAAAAAATCATATATTATAATTTATCAACTTTAAAATGTCTTCATTTTATAAGAGGATACTCTTAATAAAATGAAAAGTGAAGTCATAGGCTGAGGGAGATATTCACAATCCATATATCTGAGGGAGATCTTTTATCTGAAATATTATAAGATCTCTTAAAATTTAACAGAAAGAAGAAAACTAGACCAGTTTTTAAAAGGAGACAAAAAATCTGAATAAATACTTCACACACACAAGCAGAAAAGACAGACAACTTGCTAATAAACACAAGAAAAGATATTTAATGTCCTTAGCCATCAGACAAATGTAATTGTAAAACAAGACATATCATCAAACACATATTATAATGGCTAAAATGTAAAAGATTGATAATACTAAATGTTGACAATAAAATGAAACACTAAAATCCTCATAGACTGCTGGCAGAAATATGCAATGATACAATTACTTTGAAAAACAGTTTGACAATTTCCTATAAGGTGAAGCATACCTTTACAAATTTATGATAGTACAAAAAGCAATTCCACTCTAAGGTATTTACCCAAGAGAAATGCAAGACGTGCACACATACACTTACACATAAATATTAAGAGTAGTTGTACTGCTACTTACTAAAAACTAGAAACAAACCAGGCGTGATGGAATAAACAAAACGTGGTATATCCAGACAATAAGATACTACTCAGCAAAAAAAAAGAAATTAAAATGCTGAGTGAAAGAAATCAGAAACAAAAGTGTCTATTTTATTTTATGTATGCAAAACTTTAGAAGTAACAAATACAGTCACTAGCAAGGATCATCAAACTATACATGAGCCAAATCTAGCTTGTCTCATATTTTTGTATGACCCACAAGCTTAGGGTAGATTTTTAAAATGTTTAATGGTTGAAGAAAAAAATGAAGAAAAATGCATAACATGAAAATTTCATGAAATTCAAATTTCAGTGTATATGAAATAAGTTCTACTGGAATATAGCCACATTCATTTGTTTAGATAATATACATGACTGCTTTCATTTTATAGAAGCAGAGTAGAGCTGCTACACACAGACCAAATGGCCCATAAAGCATAAAATATTTTCTTAAAAGAAAAAAATACCTATATTTGTGACCAAAAAAAATTAAAAAGCAGGCAGTATTTGGCTGCACCTTGGGGCAGGTGAGGAAGTGATGGGGAGGAGATACAATGGAAACTTTTGGGGTAAAAAATATGTTTATCTTGATTGTGGTAGTGGTTCCTTGGGTATACAGAATTTGACAACATTTACCTAAGGGTACTTTTAAAGAACATGCACGTAATATTTATAACTAATTCTATGAAGATAAAATATATATAGTTATGACAACATGATGTTCCTTGGTAGGGAATTGAGAGAAGTTAATATATTTACGTTCATTCGATTGCATAGGTTTTGCATCATTTAGTCCTTTAATAACATAAAGTCACATTTTTTCAAATATGAAATGAAGATAATACTAATTAAATAATTTTAATTTTAAGACCTGTACTGTTAGATTGTGCCTATTTATAAATGCAAAATAATATATTTTAAATTAGGTTACTTTTTGATATTTTCCTTGCTTCTCAGTCGATACCAAGTCAGCTAAAGTACAATTATTTAAAGGGCATCAAAGAAAGTGAAACTTACATAAAATAAACAAAACTGCATTTTTTAAGTCTATATTTGGAAAAGGTAACTAAATTTTAAAGTATTTGAACATACATCATGCTGTCTTTACTTCATTTATTTTGTCAACAAATATTTATCTTAATTTTAAAAGTAGCATAATTTGTTATAAATAACATTTTATGGTAGATGTCTCACATATCCAATTTAAAATATATTTCTGAATATTTGTATATTTTTGGAAGCAGTACCAAGTATGATATATTCAATGCTGAATTTTGCAATTTTCTTATGTGACCCTTGATTTGGAAAGGTATCAATCTTATGCCTATAGCACAACTGGAAATGTTTCATTGATAACATACTCAATTTTATAAATATAAACTTACAAACACAAATGCAGTAAGGGGAAAATGTCTGCAAGTCTTCTACACATATATAAATACCTAACTATACAAGTAGTTAATCTAGCATGCATATTACTTTTCTGAAATTACATACAGACACAAACCATACAGACACACAAAGATATGAAGATTTTCTCACCCAGCCATAATTATTATTTTTAAAAATTTTTATTATTATACTTTAAGTTCTAGGGTATATGTGCACAATGTGCAGGTTTGTTACATATGTATACATGTGCCATGATGGTGTGCTGCACCCATTAACTTGTCATTTACATTAGGTATATCTCCTAATGCTATCCCTCCCCCCTCCCCCCACCCCACAACAGGCCCCGTGTGTGATGTTCCCCGTCCTGTGTCCAAGTGTTCTCATTGTTCAATTTCCACCTATGAGCGAGAACATGCGGTATTTGGTTTCCTTTCCTTGCGATACTTTGCTGAGAATGATGGTTTCCAGGTGCATCCATGTCCCTACAAAGGACACAAACTCATCCTTTTTTATGGCTGCATAGTATTCCATGGTGTATA
>NW_012108697.1:228435-229934 GCF_000951045.1 Mandrillus leucophaeus
TAATAAAAAGACGGCTGGGCATGGTAGCTTGCACCTGTAATCCCAGCAGTTTGGGAGGCCAAGGCAGGTGGATCACCTGAGGTCAGGAGTTCGAGACCAACCTGGCCAATATGGTGAAACCCCATGTCTACTAAAAATAAAAATAAAAAAATAAAAAAAACAGCCGGGTATGGTGGCATGTGCCTGTAGTCCCAGCTACCCAGGAGGCTGAGGCAGGAGAATCGCTTGAACATGGGAGGCAGAGGTTGCAGTGAGTCGAGATTGTGCCATGGCACTCCAGCTTGGGCAACAGAGTGAAACTCCGTCTCAAAAAATAATAATAATAAATATAAACAAAAAACAAAGATAAATGCCCAACTAAAAAAAGTCCAGCAAAATATCTGAATATTCCAAAGAAGATTATTCCAAAGAACATTTACAAATGACTGATAAGCACAGAAAAAGATATTGAAAATCTTTACTCATTAGGGAAATGCAACTCAAACTCCAATAAGATCACTTCCCACATACTAGCATGGCTATAACAAAAAAGACAGATAATAATAAGAGTTTGTGGAATATGGAGAAATAGAAACACGTATGAACTGCTGGTCAAGATGTATAATGATGCAGCTATTCTTGGAAACAGTTTGGTAGTGCATGAAAATATTAAACATAAAATTTACATATAACCCAGCAAATCTACTTCTAGAAATATATACAGAATTTTTTTAAATGTCCACAATAAAACATACACAGAATGTTCATAACAGCATTATTCATAATAGCCAAAGAATGGAAATAGGTCAAAAGTCCATCAACTAATGAATGAACAAAATATGATATAGCCATATTTAAATTGGATATTATAATTGAATTGTCTGGCAATAAAAATTAGTAAAATTAGTAAAGTCCTGGTACATAGCAGATCACATATTTCATGATTTCACTTATATGAAATTTCTAGAAGAATAAAACCTATAGAAATAAAAAGTAGATTATTGATTGCCAGGGCTACCAGGGGCAGGGCTGGGGGACAAGGGAAGAAGGTGAATGGCTGCTAATGACTGAGGGCTTTATAGAGGGGGGTGATGAAAACATTTTAAAGGTAGATTGTAATTATGTTTGCATGACCCTGTGAATATAGTAAAAACAACTGAATTGTACACTTTCAAATGGTAATTTTTAAATGTATGAATTATATTTTAAGAGATGTTTGAAAAATCATCAGCACTTGTCATATTATGAAATACTGTAGAACACTAAGTTTCTTATTAATTGCTTATGATTATTACTTTTGAAACAACAGATGATTAAAATAAATACACACATCTCCATATGCATACATAAAATTACTTTTGATACTAGAAAAGTTTCTAAGAACCTGTTTTTCTACTAGAAGACATTTCATAAAAGTATAAAGTTGGCCAGGCGCAGTGGCTCACGCCTGTAATCCCAGCACTTTGGGAGGCTGAGGCGGGCAGATCATGAGGTCAGGAGATCGAGACCATCCTGGCTAA
>NW_012108697.1:233559-235608 GCF_000951045.1 Mandrillus leucophaeus
GACATCACTACCAACTTTACAGAAATCTTCAACAAATTATTAGCAAAGCAATTTTAGGCAAACATATTGAAAGATTCCCACCATGATCCAGTGGGCTTTATCCTAGGAAAATAAAGTTGGTTTCACATACAAAAATCAGTAAACACAAGGTACCACACTAAAAGAAAAAAGACCAGTAGAGAAAATAAAAAGAAAAAAAACAATAACCCAATAAATACAGAAAAATTATTTTGAATAATCCAACATTCTTTCATCATTAAAAATACTCAACTAGAAATAAAAAGAACTTCCTCTCTATTTCTATTAAACCCACATGATACTGGCATAAATATACAATGCATACCAAAGGAATGAAATTGAGAGTCCCAAAAGAAACTGTTACATTTATGGACAATTGATTCTTGACAAGGGTACACAAATATGGGTACTTGATAAATAACATGGGCGTTTTTTTAAAAACTCACATCTAACCTCATGCTTAACAGTAAAAAACAGAATCTTTTCTCCCACTGCAATTAGGAACAAGAAATGGATGCTTGCTTTTGCCACTTAGTTTCATTCTTGTACTGGAGATTCTTATCAAATCAAATAGCTATTTTAAAAAAAAAGCAAAGAAAAGAACTAAAAGTATCCAGACTGGAAAGGAAGAAGTGAAGCTATCACTACTCACATATGACATGATCTTGGATAGCCTAAAGAATCCACGAAAAGTCTATTAGAACTAATAGATTAGTTAAGCAAGGATACCAAATCAATGTATAAGCAGGATACAAAATCAATGTATAAAGTCTATTGTACTTCTTTATACTAGCAATAAACAATGTGAAAATGAAATGAAAAAGACAATTTAATATAAAATAGCATTAAAACAAAATTCTCATGATATAATTTAATAAAAGAAGTACAAGATGTACTGTGAAAAATTATAAAATATTGTTTAAAAATTAAAGATGGTATAAATAAATTGAAAGACAGCCCATGTTCATGGATAAGAAGAATATTGGTAAGATGACTTATAAATTTAATCTATAGATTTCAGGTAATCCCTACCAGAATCTGAGCTGTCTTATTTGTAGAAAATGACAAGCTGATTCTAAAGTACACATATAATTACAGGGAGTTTCATATAGCCAAAAAATTTTTTAAGAATAAAATTGGAGGACTCAGTCATCCCAATTTCAAACATTACTACAAAGCAACAATATTAAAACTACATAATACTGGTATAAATATAAAATGTGTATAAATGGAAGAACACTGAAAGTCCAAAAATAAACCATTACACTTACGGCCAATTGATTCTTGTCAAGGGTGCCAAAAATGGTGGAAGAATAGTCATTTCAACAAATGATGGCAGGACAACTAGATATGCACATGTTTTAAAAAAATGGGGTTGGACTCCTACACATCAGACCATGCCCTAAACATCACTCAAAATATGTAAGACATCTAAGCATAAGAGTTAAAATTATAAAGCTCTCCGTAAAAATGTATAAATAAAACTTTGTAACCTTGAGTTAGGTAATTGTTTTACTATTAGGAGCACACAAAAAACAAAAGTATAAATTGGACTGGATCAGTCTTTAAAAATATTGTGCTACAAATGATACCATCAAAAAAATAAGAGGACAATAAAGAATGGAATGAAATTTTTTGCAATTTGTATTTCTTATTTGTATCCAGAATATAAAGAACTCTTCTATTAAATAATAAAAAGACGGCTGGGCATGGTAGCTTGCACCTGTAATCCCAGCAGTTTGGGAGGCCAAGGCAGGTGGATCACCTGAGGTCAGGAGTTCGAGACCAACCTGGCCAATATGGTGAAACCCCATGTCTACTAAAAATAAAAATAAAAAAATAAAAAAAACAGCCGGGTATGGTGGCATGTGCCTGTAGTCCCAGCTACCCAGGAGGCTGAGGCAGGAGAATCGCTTGAACATGGGAGGCAGAGGTTGCAGTGAGTCGAGATTGTGCCATGGCACTCCAGCTTGGGCAACAGAGTGAAACTCCGTCTCAAAAAATAATAATAATAAATATAAACAAAAAACA
>NW_012108697.1:236863-242327 GCF_000951045.1 Mandrillus leucophaeus
ACAGAGCGAGACTCTGTCTCAAAAAAACAAAAAAAAAGGTATAAAGTTTACTTCATAAAGAATATTTAAATAAACCTAGAGTGTTTTCATTAAGTTTGTAGAATTAACTGTGGGAACATAAGACATGAGAATTACAGAGTGAAACACAAGGCAGAGAACTGCAGGGAATAAAGGAAACCGTCACCAAGTAGTAAAGACACACAGTGATATATTAGTAATATGTAACTTCAAAAATAATGAATATATCATGACATCTTTTAATATTAATTTGCACAGTTTCATATTAATTCTGTCTCATATTCAGAGTTGCACTAAAAATAATGCATATTAATATTTTTGAACTTGGATAAACCTTTTGTTTATCTGTTATGGCAAAACTGGATACTAGTTATGCTTGCAGCATTTCTTAAAAGAATTACCATTGTACAGTAACTTGAATAATTTCTCAGACAGTACCTTTTTGTGAACTCATTTTGAGAGAATTCCCTTGTGGCACTGTATTTCAGAGTAAAATAGCACAAATGCGCTTTAAATTCAATTGTTTAAAATTTATACTTCATGACAGTGTTGAAATTATTCTGTTGTTGTCAGCATTTGTGGCTATCTTTTTATGCTGAACCAGCACCTATGAAGGCATTATACCGTGGCCTTTGTTTAAAATTTTATGTATGATGATGATTTTACAGTCTAGATATACACTAAAGGAACATAATGAGGCCACATATTTCTGCCCCCTAGAATATAAAGTTGCAGTATCAAAGCAAAACCAAAGAATAAGGCTTAAAAAAGATGCAAAAAAAGTTATTCAAACAAGTTGTTTATATTTAAAAAAAAAAAAAAAACTTTAGAAACATAAAACAGAAGAGTAGCCACTGGTAGTACCTGTTTCAAAATCAGTTTATGTTCCTATGCCCATTCTTGCTATATCATTATTGCCTTCCTTGCATCATCATCACCTGTCTGTCATATACCTGTAACAACTCCGAGAGGTTAGGCTATCATGAAATTTAATTTTCTTTGTATCCTTACAGCGTAATTATACTTCAAGAAACTTAATAGATGTGTTACAGATTAGATTTCAAAAATAGTAAGAGGTCTAACAAAGACAAAAGTTCAAATAGCCCATAATTTAAAATTCTGTGCCTCAAAAACACTGGGAGACTTGCTGATCAGTGCCACTGTGACAGGTTTGTTGGCCTTATCCCAGGGCAGATCCTGAACAGCTCCCCAATCTCTGCTCCAGCCCCTCTCTGCTGTGGTCTAGAAACAATCCCACACACACAGGGAACTGCTGGGAGACTAACTCCTCTGCCACTGTGAGAAGCTTGTCAGACAGTCCCACAGCACATCCTGGTACAGCCTTGAATCTTGATCCTAGCATCTCTAATTTGCAGTTGTAAAACAGTTCTGCCTAGTCAGGGTCCCACTGGGAAACAAGCCCATCTGAGTCCCCAGGACAGGCTTATCAACTTTAGTTCCGCAGTAGAACCTGAAATGGCCCTAGATCTTGGGCCTGGCTCATCTTGACTGCAGCCTGAAATCAGTTCTGCCATCCCACAGACCTACAGATGGGCATGCCTGTTACTGCCCCTACAGGCTAACCTGTTGACATTAGTCCCACTGTGAATCTTGAAACGGCCCTATAAATCAGTTGTATCCCCTGCCTACTACAATCTGAGAGCAGGAGTGACTACCCAAGAATGTGCTGGTAAACATACATGTATGATACTCCAGAGACAGATATGAAGACCTTGGCCTCAGGTATAGATCCTGAAGCAGCTCTGTGACTCAGTTCCAGTCCATCTAGGACACAGACCAGGGAAGTGCTGTCTGTCTGCTAAAGGACCCACCCAGAAATCCAGTAGCAGCCCTTACAAGAATGCAGAAGAAGCCATAGTAGTCCATATATGTGGTCACAGACCAAATGTTTGTTAACTCTGAACCCTCATCTCAGTGTAACAAACCAAATCTTTGTTAACTCTGAACCCTCATCTCAGCCCTACAAACCAAGGTCCTGGAGAGACTGCAGTCCACCTAGGGACCGGAGAGAATTCATACTTGCTAGAACCACAGTAGCAGGGTCATCAACCTCAGTCCCTACTGCAGAAATAGCATCAGCCACATGAACCAACTACAATTCCATTCAACCATAATTCCAGAGGCAATTCCCTCAGCCCAAGGACCCAATAGGAGAAGGACTTATAAAGACATATACAGACTGTCAAATATTGTAAGGATCGGAAGAGGTGTTTGCTCCTTAACTGCACAGACACTGGTACAAGGCTATATTGTTAAGAAAAAAATCAGACAAATATGATACCACAAAAGGAAAGTAATAAAGCTCCAGTAACTAACGCCCAAAAGTGGAGAAATAAAAATTGCCTAAAAAAGAATTCAAAATAATAATGCTAAAGATGCTTTATGAGATGCAAGGAAACAGACAACTGTATTCATCCATTTTCACGCTGCTGATAAAGACATACCCAAGACTGGGAGGAAGAATAGGTATAATGAACTCACAGTTCCACATGGCTGGGGAGGCCTCACAATCATGGTGGAAAGTGAAAGGCACTTTTTATACGGTGGCAGCAAGAGAGAATGAGAGCCAAGTGAATGGGGTACCATCAGACCTCACGGGACTTATTCATGAACACAAGAACAGTATGGGAAAATCCGCCCCCATGATTCAATTATCTCCCACTGGGTCCCTCCCACAACATGAGAAATTATGGGAACTACAATTTAAGATGAGATTTGGGTGGGGACACAGTCAAACTATACTAACAATTAAATAAAATTATAAAAATAATGCATGAACAAAATGAGAAACTTAATAAGAAAATGGAAACAATAAAAATAACAAACCAGAAATCCAAGAGCTACAGAATATGACAGAAATTAAAATCACAACAGAGAGCTTAAACAGCAGACTCAATCATACACAAGTAAAAAAATAGTGAACTCAAAGATAGATCATTTGAAATTAACCAGTTAGAAAAACAAGCAAAAACTGATTCTTTTTAACATGAAGAAAGTATAAGGAATCTTCGTGACACCATCAAACATACAAACATATGAATTATGGGATCACCAGAAGACGTGACAAAGGGGGAAAAAGCTTACTTATAGAAATACTGGCTGAAAACTTTCCAAATATTGAGAAGGTAACAGACATCCAGATTTCCAAACTTAAAAAATCTCAAGTAAGATTAATCCAAAAAAGAATACTCTGTGACATAATATAAAAAAAATTGTCAAAAGTCCAAGACAGGACTGGGTGGTTCATGCCTATAATCACAGTACTTTGAAAGCCTGAGGCAGAAGGATCACTTGAGACCAGGAGTTCAAGATCAGCCTGGGCAACAAAGCGAGACTCCATGTCTTCAAAAAGTAAAAAAGTGGCGGCAGGCATCTGTACTCCTGGCTACTTGGGAGGCCAAGGCAGGAGGATTGCTTGACCTAGAATTTGAGGTTACAATGAGCTATGACTGCACCATTGCACTCTAGCCTGGGCAACAAAGCAAGATCATGTCTCGAAAATAAAGAAATAAATAAAGTCAAAGACAGAGAATCTTCAGCAGTAAGAGATAACAGAATCATCACATATCAAGGACTCTCCATAAGGCTACTAATGGAAATCTCTACCCCCTCTATAAAAAATAACAACCTTACAAAACAGGAGGAAGAAGGATGATGTATTCAAAGTGCTTACAGGAAAAAAACACCACCAAGACTTTTACATCAGCAAAAGTGTCCTTCAGAAGTGAAATAGAGAAAAACACATTTCAAGACACACAAAAAGCTAAGAGAGTCCACCACCACTTGACCTGATTTACAATAAATACTAAAGGAAGTTCTTCAATTTGAAATGCAAGTATGATAAGTAACAACATTAAAAATATGAAAGTATAAAACTCACTAGTAAATGTAAATATATAGTCAAATTCAGAATACTGTCATACAGTAACAGTGGTATATAAATCACTTTTAACTGTAGTATAAAATTTAAAAGAAAAAAGTATTAAAATATCTATAGTCATACTACATTTTCTAAAAACAATATAAAAAATAAGTTGACATCAATTACATAAAATGTGATGGAAAGGTGAAAAAGCATAGTTTTTGTATGTGATTAAATTCAAGTTATTATTAGCTTAAATCAGAATATTATATTTTGTGTATGCTCAATGGTAATCATGAAATAAAAGTTTCTAGTACATGCACAAAAGATAAAGGAATTAGTGCATACCACTATAAAAATATAACAAATCACAAAGTAAAAAGCAAGGTTGGAGGAAAGAAACAAAATAACTACAAAACAGTCACCAAACAATTAACAAAATAGCAAGATTAAATACTTATCAGTAATTACTTTAAACCTACATGGATTAAATTTTCAAATAAAAAGACACAGATTAGCTAACTGGATTTTTTTTAATGATCCAACAATAGACTCCCTATAAGAGACAAATTTTAATATTAAAGGCATACATAGAAAGTGAAGGGATGGAAAATGATATTCCACGCAAAGAACAACCAAATGAGATCAGGGTGGCTATATCAGACAAAATAGACCTTAACCTAATGTATCGGTAAACACAAAGAAGGTCATTAGGTAATAAAAACAAGATCAACTCATTAAATGGATATAACAATTATAAATATATATGCATTGAAACCAGAGTACCTACATATATAAAGAAAATGTTAATAGATCTGAAGGGACAGATAGACTACAATAAAATAGTAGTAAGGTACTTGAATACCCTTGCTTTCGACACTGAACAGATCATCCAGACAAAAGTTCTATTTAAAAAAAAAATTGGATTAGACCTATGCTTTATATCAATGAACCTAAAAGACATATAAAAAACATTCCATTCAACAACAAAAGAATACACATTCTTCTCAAACACACAAGGAACTTTCTTCAGGATAGATAACATGTTAGACCACAAAACAAGTCTTAAAATTCAAGAAGACTGAAATCATGTCAAGCATCTTTGTCAATCACAATGGTAGTAAATTAGAAATCAGTAACAGGAGGAAAACTTGAAAATTCACAAAGATGTGAAAATTAAACTACCTGTTCCTAAACATAAAGAATAATTCAAATGAGAAACTTAAATACATCTTGACAAAAATAAATGTGGAATCATACATAACCTACCAAAAGTTATGGGTTGAACAAAAGAATTCTAATAGGGAAATTTATGCAATTAATGCCTACTTCAAAAAAGAAGAAAGTTCTCAAATAAACAGCCTAACTTTACATCTCAAGAAACCAAGAAGAAGAAAGAAAAAGAAAGAAGAAGAAAGAGGAAGGAAGAAGGAAAAAGGCAGAAGAAAGAAGGAAGGGGAAGAGGAAGAGGAGGAGGAGGAGGAAGAAGAAGAAGAAGAAGAAGAAGAAGAAGAAGAAGAAGAAGAAGAAGAAGAAGAAGAAGAAGAAGAAGAAGAAGAAGAA
>NW_012108697.1:242377-248974 GCF_000951045.1 Mandrillus leucophaeus
AGAAGAAGAAGAAGAAGAAGAAGAAGAAGAAGAAGAAGAAGAAGAAGAAGAAGAAGAAGAAGAAGAAGAAGAAGAAGAAGAAATAGTAGTAGTAGTAATAGTAGTAGTAGTAATAGTAGTAGTAGTAATAGTAGTAGTAGTAGTAGTAGTAGTAGTAGAAGAAGAAGAAGAAGAAGAAGAAGAAGAAGAAGAGGAAAGTTGAGTCCAAGGTGAGCAGAAGGGAGGAGGAAATAATAAAAATCACAGCAAAATAAATAAATAAATAAATAAATGAAATAGGAACCAGAAAAAGCATAAAAAAGATCAATGAAACTAAGAGTTTTTTTCTTTGAAAAGATAAACAAAATTGACAAACCATTAGCTAAACTAAGAAAACACAAGACTCATATGAAGAAAATTAAAGAAAGATTACAACTAATATCATTGAGGATTGAGACTACTATAGGCAATTTTACATCAACAAATAGAAACACCTATAAGAAATGAGTAAGTTTCTAGAAACATACAATCTACCAAAACTGAATCATGAAGAAATAGAAAATATAAACAGAATCAAACAATTTAGAAGATTAAGTAAATATTGAAAAGTCTACCATCAAAGAAAAGCTCAGATCCTGATGGCTTTCCTGCTGAATTCTGCCAAACATTTAAAGAAGAGTAAATATTAATGCTTCTGAAACCCTTCCCAAAACATTAAAATAGGAAATATTTCCAAACTCATTTTTATAAGACCAGCATTACCCTAACCCTAAAGCCAGAAAAGAACACTAAAAGAAATTACCAATCAATATCTCTAATAAATATAGATGAAAAAATAATCAACAAAATATTATGAAACAAATTCAATCACTTTAATAATCCTTTAATGAAGAAAATCATTCATCAAGATCAAGTAAGATTTATCCCAGAGATGCAAGGATGGTCCAACATACGTAGATCAATAACTGTTATATACTACATTAAGAGAATAAAGACTAAAAATCACGTAATACCAATAGATGTAGAACAACTATTTGACAGAATATAACATTCTTCCATGATTGAAAAAATGCTCAGCAAATTAAGTATTGAATGTACTTCAACATAATAAAGAACTTAGATAAAAACCCATGGCTAACATCATACTCATTAGTAAAAAGTCCAAAGCATTTCCTCTGGAAAATAAATAAGACATGGTTGCTCACACTCACCACTTCTATTCAACATAATACTGGAAGTCCTAGCCACAAAAATTAGAAAAGAGAAAGAAAAGCTATCCAAATTTTAAAGAAATAAGTAAAACTGTCCCTGTTTGCAGATGACATGTTCTTACAGGAAACCCCAAAGACTCCACCAAAAAACCATTAGAAATAACAAATTCATTACAGTTCCAGGATACAAAATGAACATACAAAAATCAGCAGCATTTCTATATGCTAACAGTGAACTATCTAAAAACAAAATCAAGAAATAATCTCATTTATAATAGTTATGAAACATAAAATACTTAGGAATAAATTTAACCAAAGAGGTGAATGACCTATATACTGAAAATTATAAAACATTGTTGAAAAAAGTTGAACAGGACACAACTAAATGGAACGATATCCTGTATTAAGGGGCTAAAAGAATTAATTTTGTCAAGATGGCCATATTACCCAAAGTGATCTACTGATATAATACAATCCCTATCAAAATGCCATTGGCATTTTTAGCAGAAACAGAAAACACAATCCTAAATTATGGAACCACAAGATAGCTCACATAGTCATAGCAATAATAAGCAAAAAGAACAAAGCTGTAGGCATCACACTAACTTATCTCAAAATAAGGTACAAAGCTATAGTAATCAAAACTCCATGATACTAGCACAAAAACAGACATATGACTGATGAAATAAAATAGAAGGACTAGAAATAAATCCATAAACATACAGTCAATTGATCTTCAACAAGGTGGCAAGAACACACAATAAGGAAAGGATCGCCTCTTCGACGACTACTGGTAGGAACACTGGATATTTACATGCATAACAATGAAAATGAAAATTTCATCTTATACCATATTCAAAAATAAACTCAAAATGGATTAACAACTTAAAGGTAATCCCTGAAAATTACTAGAGAAAAACATAGAAAGCCTTCTTGACATCACTCTTGGCAAAAATATTTTGAACATGGTCCCAAAAGCACAGACAATTAAAGCTTAAAAATAATAGACCAAAAAAATAGACAAATGGGATTGTTTCCAATTAAGAAGCTTCTGCAGAGCCAAGGAAGCAATTCACACAGTGAAGAAACAACTTATGAAACTGTTGAAAATATTTTCAGATCATATACCTGGATGAGGGGTTAATATCAAAAAATATAAAAGGAACTCAAACAACTCAATAGCAAGAAAACAAGTAACTTGATTTTTAAAACGGGCAAAGAACATATATTAGCCCGTTTCCATGCTACTGATAAAGACATACCCAAGACTGGGCACAATTTACAAAAGAAAGAGGTTTAATGGACTCACAGTTCCACGTGGCTGGGGAGGCCACACAATCATGGCAGAAGGTGAAAGGTATGTCTTACATGGCAGCAGACAAAAGAATAGAGCTTGTGCAGAGAAACTCCTCTTTTTCAAACCATCAGATCTCGTGAGACTTATTCACTATCAAAAATAGCATGGAAAGGACCTGTCCCCATGATTCCCTTATCTCCCACCAGGTCCTTCCCACAACACATGGGAATTATGGGAGCTACAATTCAAGATGAGATTGGTGGGGGGGGGGGGACACAGCCAAACCATAACATTCTGCCCCTGGCCCCTACCAAATCTCATGTCTTCACATTCCGAAACCAATCATGACTTCCCAACAGTCCCCTGAAGTCATAACTCATTTCAGCATTAACTGAAAAAGTCCACAGTCCAGAGTCTCATCTGAGACAAGGACAGTCCCTTCTGCCTACGAGCCTGTAAAATCGAAAGTAAGTTATTTATTTCCTAGATACAATGGGGGTACAGGCATTCAGTAAATACAGTTGTTCCAAATTGGATAAATTGGCCAAAACAAAGGGTCTACAGGCCCCATGTAACTCCAAATTCCAGCAAGACAGTCAAATCTTAAAGCTCCAAAATGATCTCCTTTGACTCCATGTCTCACATCCAGGTTATGCTGATGCAAGAGGTGTGTTCCCATGGTATTGGGCAGCTCTGCCCTGTGGCTTTACAGGGTACAGCCTCCCTCCTGGCTGCTTTCACAGGCCAGCATTGAGTGACTGTGGCTTTTCCAAGTGCACGGTGCCAGCTGTTGGTGAATATACCATTCTGGGGTCTGGAGAATGGTGGCCCTCTTCTCAAAGCTCTACCAGGCATCGATTGCCCCAGCAGGAACTCTGTGTGGGGGCACCCACCCCACATTTCCCTTCTGCACTGCCCCAGCAAGGTTCTCCATGAATGCCCCACCCCTGCAGCAAACTTCTGCCTGGACATCCAGGCATTTCTATACATCCTCTGAGATCTGGGCAAAGGTTCCCAAACCTCAATCCTTGACTTCTGTGTACCCGCAGACTCAATACCACATGCAAGTTGTCACGGTTTGGGGCTTGCACCCTCTGAACCCATGACCCAAGCTGTACCTTGGCCCCTTTTGTTCATGGCTTGAGAGGCTGGTATGCAGGGAACCAAGTCCCTAGACTGGACAAGCAGAGGGATCCTGGGCCTGGCCCACAAAAAAGTTTTCCTCCTAGGCCTCCAGGCCTGTGATTGGAAGGGCTGCCTGAAAGTTCCCTGGCATGTCCTGGAGACATTTCCCCCATTGTCTTAGTGATTAGCATTCAGCTCCTCATTACTTACATAAATCTTTGTAGCTTGCTTGAATTTTTCCTCAAAAAATGGGATGTTCTTCTCTATCATATTGTCAGGCTGCACACTTTCCAAAGTTTTATGCTGTTTTCTAAACGTTTAAAACTGAATGCCTTTAATAGAACCCAAATCACTTCTTGAATGCTTTGTTGCTTAGAAATTTCTTCCGCCAGATACCCTAAATCATCTCTCTCAAGTTCAAAGTTCCACAAATCTCTAGGGCAGGGGCAAAATGCTACCAGTCTCTTTGCTAAAACATAACAAGAGTCACTTCTGCTCCAGTTCCCAACGAGTTCCTCATCTCCATCTGAGACCACCTCAGCCTGGATTTCATTGTCCACATCATTAACAGCATTTTAGTCAAAGCCATTCAACAAGTCTCTAGGAAGTTCCACACTTTCCCACATCTCACTGTCTTCTTCTGAGCCCTCCAAACTGTTCCAACCTCGGCCTGTAACCCAGTTCCAAAGTTGCTTCCACATTTTCAGGTATCTTTTCAGAAGTGCCCCACTCTACTGGTACTAATTTACTGTACTAGTCCATTTTGACACTGCTGATAGACATATTAAGACTGGGCAATTTACAAAAGAAAGAGGTTTAATGGACTTACAGTTCCACATGGCTGGGGAGGCCTCATAATCATGGCAGAAGGTGAAAGGCACATCTCACGTGGCGGCAGACAAGAGAAAATATTTTGTGCAGGGAAACTCCCCTTTATAAAACCATCAGATCTTGGGAGACTTATTCACTATGACAAGAATAGCATGAGAAAGATTCACCCCCATGATCAATTATCTTCCACAAGGTCCCACCTGGGATTTACGGGAGCTACAATTCAAGATGAGATTTGGGTGGGGACACAGCCAAACCATATCAGGACATGAAAAGACACTTCTCAAAAGATTAAAAAATGGTCAATAAATACATGAACAGATGCTCAACATCATTTATCATCAGGGAATTGCGAATTAAAACCATAGTGAGATACCACCTCACATCTGTTAGAATGGCTGTTACCAGAAAGACAAAAGATAATAAGTGTTAGAGAGGATGTGGAAAAAGGGAACCTTTGTACTTTGTTGATGAGTGTTAGAGAGGATGTGGAAAAAGGGAACCTTTGTACATTGTTGGTGGGAATGTAAATTAATACGGCCATTATGGAACATGGTACGCAGGTTTCTCAGAAAACTGAAAATGGACCTTTCATATGGTCCAAAAATTCCGACTTCTGTGTATATATATCCAAGGAAAATGAAATCAATTTTCAAAGAGATAAATGCACTCCCTATGTTTACTGCAGCATTATTCACAATAGCAAAGACACAAAATCAACTTAAATATCCATCAATGGATGCATACTACCCAAAAATGATCTACTCATTCAAGCCTCATCCTTTCACAGAACCCCAATCCACCTCACAGAATCCCTCATCCCTCTCATGGAGTAACACCCCATTCACAGAATCCTATCCCCTTCACAGAACTCACATCCCCTCATGGAACCCTCTTCCCCCTTACAGAACCCCAATCCCCTTCACAGAATTACCCCATCCCCCTCACAGAACCCCTCACCCCCCTCACACAACCCCTATCCTCATCACAGAATCCCCCATCCCCCACATTTTCTCCACATTATATACATAGTATTTATATACATAGTATTAATAATATATGTATTTTTAAAATGAAATATTCAGCCTTAAAAAAGAAGCAAATCAATATGGATTATTATTGCTCAATAAGAGTTATGAGAATGGGAAACCATCTGTAATAATTAAAACCAATCCTCATTCAGAGCAAATATAATATATACATTGGAACTACCAGAGTTATCTCACTGTTGGCTCAATTGCTGAAAATAAAAGCAAGCAGAATAATCAATACTTTTAAAAACAGGAAGCTACTTTTTGCCTCTTCCTGTGAAGTAAAAATATTAGTTGAAACTAGAAAACTAGTTTGCTAGGAGGGCTAAATAATATTTTATTTTAGATAATATAAAAATGATTAAAACAGATGAAACAAATATTATTTTGTAGTAATATTAATAGAGCAAAATTCTAACTATGTACCGAGTACAGTACTACCCATGTAGTGAGGACACAAGAATGTAAAAAAAATACAAAACAAATGAGACAAAAATTCTCTCATAAAGATGTTCACATCCTGCTAGATAGAAAGACGAGTAAATTATGACTTAACAAGACCGCTGATGGTAACAATCAAGGAGGCACAAGTCTGCCTGAAGTTAGGGGGGATATTATGACAAGTTTTTAGGCTGGAATTTTATCAGAGCTGAGATTTGAAAAACAAGTAATTTGAGTTCAAAGGCAGGGACGTAACACTCATTTAAATGGGCAAAGACCTGGGTTTATATGGAGGAGTGGTTGGATATGAAGTAAAAACTATACAACATTGTGGAAGTCCTAGAAACAGAATAAAACACTGATTAAAAGATCTGTTTAGAAGCTAATATAACAGTCAAGGCTAAATAATAATAGACATAAGTAGGACAATGGATATGCAATATTATGGCCTTAAAATGGATAGAAGTTGGCCACTAGTTGCATGTGAGATTCAAAGAAAATATAACAACATACTGGTTTAGACCACTGTTAGAATCAGGTAGTTCAAGGTTTCAATTATCATAGCACTTAATGACTTAACCTTTCAAAAAGGGTGTAGGCTTATGTCCTTGGTTTACTTATTTGTAAAATAGGTATAATAAATAATTCTAAGTATTTAATAAAATATTTATTTTATTTAATA
>NW_012108697.1:249024-260974 GCF_000951045.1 Mandrillus leucophaeus
AATATTTAATAAATAAAATATTTATTAAATGCTTAGAATTAAATGAAAAACATTTAGATTAGCTTCTTAGCAATGTGCCTGGCATAATCAATAAATATCCACATTTTTAGATATAATGCTTGGAGCTTAACTGACAAGGAAAATGTTAGTATTATAGACTAAAATGTGAATTGCAAAACATAAAAAAATAAAGATATGATAGAATATGAAAAATATAGTAAGACATAAAGCAAGAAAAGTTATCAGAACTCAGCATAGAAGGATTTACAAGCCTTTTAAAGGAGCTTTAAATGTACTTCATAATTTGCAGGCAACAAATATTTTAGAAATGGTAATAAAATCAACTTTTTCAATGATTTTAGGAAGAAAATTGTCTCTTTTTTCTTTACCTATGAAGGAAGTATAAAGGTGGATTGTAAATGGAGTCTATATATACATAGTGAGAGCATTCATGCATTAGTTCAACAAATATTTAATGAGAACTTATACCATGTCAGGTAATCTGTAACATCTAACAAGAACACAAGAGAAGCAGGATCATGGAGGCCTAAACTAATAAGGGCAATGAACTGCAAAAAGGGAATAAATATCACAGATAGTGCAGAGCCAGGATCAGTTTGGAACTGAATATACTGGTAGAGAGAAAAGATGGAATCAGAAGATGCTATTAAAATTGAGCCTAAAAGGGTGACAGTATCATTAACTAAGATAAGGGTGGAGAGAGAATATTTTTTAAATAATAACAACAATGAATTCCACTTCTTAACTAATTAATTTGTATAGTAGTGGGCCTTCTTTGGAAATGTTCAGCAGAACGTTAAAAATTTTAAATTGCCTAATAAAATAGGCTGTACTGTTCAGCAAATATAAAATTAAATGTTTACATACTTCCTTTAAAGCATAAAAATATAGATTATTACTATAAAATCGATAAATTGGCCATAAAGTAAAGGTAAGATAAAAGATACAGATAAAAGTATGTGTAACTAAGAGAAAAGTAAATATTTGGATCCATGTCCTATGGCATATAAAAATGGATCTTTGAGAGAAAGGCACTTCTTCCTAAATAACATATTAAGGAGGATGTTAATGTATTTATGAAATCTTTATAAACGATACTTATGCTGAAGCTTTCCTACACCTGCTCTAAGCATGACTAAAATATAATTAACTTCTCCACCACCACAAATTAGTATTCATGCACTATTTGAGCAATGCAAAAGTGTGTGTCCAAATTGGAATTTAGCTTGGTTTTGCTTTTTGAAAAAAAATGTACAAATATCAGAATAAAACGAAAAGTATGTTAAAAGTTTCTTAGGTTAACCTATAATCTTCTGAACTGTACTAAATAAATGTTTTATATGTATTAGAATATAAGTAGAACTATGCCCCACTTTAAATTTATCTTTTCTTCACCCTAAGCCTGTCATTTCAAGCCAGTAGGAATTCTACAATATTTGTGAGTTGGCATAAGAGAGATATTTATTATTAAGTTAAATCATAATATCTTACATCACTTTTTAAAAAACCAAATAGTGCCATATTCTTGTAATGCAAACCTCAAGTGATACATTATAGAGGCTAAGCATCACAACAAATAAAATTAAAGAGAAATATTAAACCCTTAGACAAAATAAAGTTTCTCTCTGGCCCAAATAGTATTCTACCTACAGAACTAAAACTATTGAATAGTTTTCAAAATTCCATAGAGATATATTAGTCCACTTTTTCCTGAAAAGAAAGCATGTAAATGACACACTTCGTTGTCAAAAACTTGTCAACCAGAGGTGAAGATATTCTATAATATCAGATCTAAGGGCCTAAAAATCACTATCCAAATAGCAAAAGTTGAAGTAATGCTTAGTCAAAGTCTGAAGAGGTAGAAAATAAAACTTTGTGCAAATAAAAATTAGAAGAAGTGGTTCTCAGGAAGGGAGTAGGTCTGATAAAGCCATGGCAAAGTTCTCCAGAGGAACTTTGGTAATTCGCCCACAGATAGTTCTTTTTTAAAGCATCTAACAGAAATAAGTAATAAACTTCATTTTCCAGTAACCCATAATGAAGTCATGCTAAAATATATGACATCAGGGCCAAACAGTTTTCATAGCCTCAGTTCTCCTCACTCTTGAAATTCCTTTTATAAAAACAAAAAGAATGAAAACAGCTCAAAAAGATGGAGATTTTTATAACCTAAGGTTACTAAGCATTGAAGTTAGAGACACTTTTACCAAAGAAAACAAACGGTTTTGAAAATTGGTTTAGCAAGAAGAAAAACTAGCTAAAAACATCGTAGAAGCTATGCAATGAGGATCTTTTTAATCATGCAGTTGAAAGTAATCAGCTCTGCTTTGCGAAAATACTTTCTGGCTTTACTCAATATGACTGACTTTATTAAAAAATGTTTTTCTGTAGAGATTATTTATCAAAGTGTAATTTTATGGCTATATCACATACTAAACATCTATATATAGTTATATTTTGGCCCACATAATTCATGTAATGGCCTCTCTTTGGAATATTCAAAATCTCAAGTTGGCTTTCCTGTGCTACACAGAATGTAGTATGTACTGAGAGAATACAAACTTTTAACATTGTTGTGTCAAAAGAATAAATAGAACCAATATTTCCATCTGAAGTGATTTTCATTTATCTGCAGCTTGAGATTTTTCAGGTCAATGTTCCTAATTTGAGAAAATTAAACTTCCTACACTTATTTTAAGAAATGATCAACCTCATTTGGTAATAAATTTTCTGCTTCTCTGAATAATCTACAATGCATGAGAATGGTTTAAAATGAAAAATTTCCTCATCTTAGAAGAGAGAAAAAAAGTTAATTCATCTTCCTTTTTACTACCCTCGAATCTCAGAGAGTGGTTGGGTCACATCCTAGTTTGTTAAAGTATTAAATACTTCTGTAAAACTCTGCTATGAAGAGATAGTCATAGTATGCCAAAAAGAGAAACATAAGGTTTGCCGATAAGAAAAAAAGGTAAAAACAGAATTGTCAGTATGTTGAAATAACTATTTTTTCCCAAAACCCAAAAATTAAAAAGTTTATCACTGTTAAAAACTTAAAATATATAGAGAAATTAAGAAAATCAGATATGCCTACTATTCAAAAACCTATAAAAAGATCAACAAAATGAACTAAAACATAATATATATAAAAACAGACATTACCAAATTCAAATGTAATGTTAAATGGAAAAAAATGTATTCCTAATACCAACAAAACCTATTAAGCACCTTGCAATAAACTTAACCAAAAAGAATAAGACCTAAATGGAGGAAACTATTAGTTATACAGGATTGGAATTTTTTTTAAAATGTCTGTATATTTCATGATTTGAAGACGTATTTTTCTTACAGTACATTTTTTGTTTTACAAATAATTGGATACAAAAATATGTAGATAAAAAGTGCCCGGGTCACCACTTCCCCAACTCCTGACAGTCCAGGGTAGAGAAGGGCTCCTTATGCTTGTGGAAAAGACAGAAAGGGACTTTGCCTGATAACAAAAGGAATTCTCCCTTCACTTTCAGAAGTCTACCCAGGCTATTTATGTAGGAGTCTGCAAGAGTTCAGCATACCTGGGCTTAGGGCTCCCTCTAGTGCTAAAATAACTGCAGGGACAGAATTAAGTAATTTAACACTCAATCCCATTTGAATTCTCAGAAAACTTTCTCAAGGACAGGTATAAACCATGCCAGACTGCAAAGACTGGAATAAATAGCTTCATTTTTAACTTTCATACATCATCAAATGTCCACAAGCATCAAGAACATCCAGGAAAATGTTACCTCATCACACGGAGTAAATGAGTTACCCATGACCAATTCTAGAGTGGCAGATATATATACTCTCAAAGAATTCAAAATACTTGTTTTGAGAAAACATGATGCATGTCAAAATAAAACAGATAAATTTAACAAAGACACTGAAATAAACAATAAAAAAATCACTCGAGCTGAAAAATTCAACTGACTGAAAACTTCATCAAAATCTCTCAAAAACAAAATTCATCAAGCAGGAAAAGGAAATATTTAGTTCAAGACATGCTATATGAAAATAGATTAAAAAGAATCAAAAAGAATAAAGTATGATTACAGGATCTAAAAAAGAGCCTCAAAAGTAAAATCTTAAGAGTTACTGGTCTTAAAGAGGATACAAAGAAAAAGACAGAGGTAGAAAGTTTATTCAAAGAAAGGAATAAGAGAACTTTTCAAACCTAGAAAAAGATATTTAGGTAAAGAAGGTGAAAGAACACCAAGAAGATTCAATTAAAATAAGACTACCACTAGGCATATAATAATCAAAATATTAAAGATCAAAGATGAAAGAATCATCCTAAAAGCAACACGAAGAAAAAAGCAAAAAACATACAAAGGAGCTCTGGTATTTCTGGCAGCAGCCTTCTCAGCAAGAAGTTTACAGCCCAGAATGAGCAAGATAGCATATTAAAAGTGCTAAAGGGAAAAAACTTCCAACCTAGAATACCGCATACAGGAAAGATATCCTTCAATACGGAGGAGAAATAAAGACTTTCCCAGACAAACAATAACTGAGTAAATTCATCATCACCAGATGAATGCTGAAGAGATTTTACCAAAAATGCTGAAGAGATTTTATCAGTCTGAAAGTAAAGGCTGCTAACATATAACAAGAAAACATCTGGTATGAAATTCAGTAGAAAAGGTAAGAACAAAGACAAATTCAGAATACTCTAACAGGAGAGTTCAACATTAGAAGAAGAATTGTCATGGGCCACATATAAAATACACTATCACTAATGATAGCTGATGAGCTAAAAACAATTTTATAATGTTTTGAGAAAGTTTACCAGTTTGTGTTGGGTCATATTCAAAACTGTCCTGGGCTGCATATGGCCCACAAGCTGTGGGTTAGACAAGCTTGCTCTAGTACAACAATTGTGGTATGTAAACGACTTATATTTTCAGCATGAGGACCAAAAGAAAAATCTATCAAAAATAATAACTACAACAATTTTTGAAAGATAGACAATATAAAAAGATATAAATAGAGACAACAAAAAGTCAAAAAGCAGGAGGGAATTAGAGGAAAAGTTAGAGCACAGATTTTTTTTAGTTTTTTTCTTTGCTTGTTTTCCTTTTTTTTTTTCCTCTTCTTTGAGACTAAGAGTTTTTATCAACTTAACATTGTTGGCTATAAAATATTTTTGCAAGCCTCATAGTAATGACAAAGCAAAAACCTACAATGAAATCAAAAAAATAAAAGGCAAGGAATTAAAACAAACAGCCAGAGAAAATCACTAATCTAAAAAGGAAGACAGGAAGGAAGGAAGAGAAAATTTACAAAACAATCAGAAGAAAAATGACAAAATGGAAGTAGTTAAGTCATAACTTTTTAACCATAACACTGAATGTAAATGGACTAAATTCTTCAAATAAAAGACAGAGAGTGGCTGAATGGATTAAAATAAGACTCAAATATATGCTGCCCACAAGAAATATACTTTAGCTATAAAAGCACATATATACTAAAAATGAAGGAAATGAAACGAAATATTCCATGCAAATGGAAACAAAAAACAACAAGAATAGCTATACCTATGTCAGATAAAATAGATGTCAAGGCAAAAACTGTAAGAAGAGTCAAAGAAGGTCATTATATAATAATAAAATAGTCAAATTCAGCCAAAGAATATTAAAATTGCAAATACTTCTTGCACAAAACACTGGAGCATCCAGATAATATAAAGCAAACATTACTAGACCTAAAGAGAAAGACAGACTCCAATATAATACCTGGGGACTTCAACACCCACTTTCAACACTGAACATATATTTTAAATAGAAAATCAACAAAGCAACACTTTACTTACTATGCACTATAAACCAGATGGACCTAACGATCATTAAGAGAAAATTTCATCCAACAGGTAAAAAATTATACATTCTACTCATCAGCACATGGAATATTCTTGAGAACAGACTATCTCTTAGGTCAGGAAAATAGTTTCAACAAATTATTACATGTCAAAATAATATCAAGTTTTTTTTCTGTTTGTTTTTTTTGTTTGTTTGTTTCAAGACAAGTTTTGCTCTTTTTTCCCAGGCTGGAGGGCAATGGCATGATCTCAGCTCACCACAACCTCCACCTCCTGGATTTAAGCGATTCTCCTGCCTCAGCCTCCCGAGTAGCTGGGACTACAGGCATACGCCACCACGCCCAACTAATTTTTTTGTATTTTTAGTAGAGACAGAGTTTCTCCATTTTGATCAGGCTGGTCTCAAACTCCCAAACTCAGGTGATCCAGCTGCCTCGGCCTCCCAAAGAAGGTATCAAGTACTTTTTCTAACGACAGTGGAATTGACTAGAAATGAATAATGACATATTGGAAGCTATACAAATATATAGAAATGAAACAATATGCTGCTGAAGGAATTAAAACATTAAATTTCAATTAAGAAATTAACAATAAAACTTTAAAATGGCTTGAAACAAATAAAAATAGAATCACAACATACCAAAACCTATGGGACACCACAAAAACAATACTGCCTACATCAAAAAAGAAGAAAGATTTCAAATAAAAACACTTAATAGTATACCTTAAAAAATAAAAAAGCAAGAATAAACTAAACCCAAAATTAGGAGAAGGGAAGAACTAATAAAGACTAGAGCACAAATGAATAAGTTATAGACTAAAAAATATATATAAAAGAACAAAATAAATTATTTGGGAAAAAATAACTAAAATTTATAAAATTTTAGCTACACTAAGAAAAAAAAGAGAGAAGATGAACATAATTAAGAAATGAAAAAGAAGACACTACAATTGATACCACAGGCATTCAAAGAATCATTAGAGACTATGATAAGCAACTAGATCCCAATAAATTGTAACACCTGGGAGACATGTATAAATTCCCAAATACATACAAACTACCAAAATTGAACCATGAAGAAATACAAAAACTAAACAGACCAACAGCAAGTTATGAAATAGAAGCAATAATAAAGACTTCCATCAAAGAAAAGCCCAATATCAGATAGTTTCACTGCTGAATTCTATAAATCATTTACAGAAGAACTAACAAATTCTACTTATTATATTCTACAAAGTCAAGGATGAGAGAATACTCTCAAATTCATCCTATCTGGCCATCATTATCCTGATACCAAAACTGGACAAAGACTCAATTTTAAAAAAAGAAAAGAAAACTACAGGCCAATATCACTCATGAACAAGATGCAAAAATCTGTAACAAAATTCAGCAAACTGATTTCAACAACATATTAAAAAGACCATTGTAATGAAGTAAGATTCATCCCAGGGGTGCAAGGATAGTTCAACGTACAAATCAATAAATGTGATATATCATATCGCATTTAACAAAGTATAGCATATTTTGCCATAACATATAACAAAATAAAGGTCAAAAATCATTTCAATGGTTGAAAAAGCATTCAATGAAATCCAACATCCTTTAATGATAAAAAAAAAAAAAACTCTCAAAAAACTAGGGATATAAGAAATATAACTCAAAACACTAAAGGTCATATACAACAAACCCACCAGTGGCGTTATACTGACTAGAGAAACACTGAAAGCCTTTTCTCTAAGATCTGGTACACGACAAAGATGCCCACTTTCACCACTTTTATTAAACATAGTACTGGAAGTCCCACTTAGAGCAATTAGACAAGAGAAAGAAATAGAGCATCCAAACAGAAAAGGAGGAAGTAAAATTATCCTTGTCTACAGATGATACGATCTCATATTTCAAAAAACTGAAAGACTCCACCGAAAACCAATTAGAACTGATTTAAAAATTCAGTAGAGCTGCAGGATACAAAACTGACATATAAATTCAGTAGCATTTCTGTATGGCAACAGAGAACAATCTAAAAAAACAAAAAACTAATCCCATTTAAAATAGCTACAAATAAAATAAATGGAATCAAAGTAGTAAAAGATCTGTACAATTAAAAATATAAAACATTGATGAAATAAATTGAACAGGGCATAAAAAAGAAAACATATATCATGTTCATAAATTGGAAGAATAAATATTGTTAAAATAGCCATACAACCCAAAGGTATCCACAGATTAAATGCACTCCTTATCAAAATACCAATGACATTTTTCTCAGAAAACCAAAAAAAAGTCCTAAAATTCATATTGAACCATAAAAGGTTCAGAATAGCCAAAGCAATCTTGACCAAAAAGAACAAAGCTGTAGGCAGCATATTACCTGACTTCAAATTATGGTATACAGCTATACAGTAAACAAAACAGCATGATACTGGCATAAAGATGGACAAATAGTCCAATAGAATAGAGAGCCCAGAAATAAACCCACACACTTATGAACAACTCATTTTCAAAGAAGGTGCCAAGAACATATGCTGGGGCAAGAACAGTATCTCAATAAATGGTGCTTGGAAAACAATATCCATATACAGAAGAACGAAACTAGACCACCGAACTCTCAAGATATATGTAAATTAAAACAAAATAGATTTAAAACTTAGATGCAAGACCTGAAACTTTGAAACTACTAGAAGAAAACATTGAGGAAATTCTTTTTTCTTCTTTTTTTTTTTTTTCTTGTGAGATGGAGTCTCGCTCTGTCACCAGGCTGGAGTGCAGTGGTGCGATCTTGGCTCACCGCAACCTCCGCCTCCCGGGTTCAAGCAATTCTCCTGCCTCAGCCTCCCAACTAGCTGGGACTGCAGGTGTGCACTACCACACCCAGCTAATTTTTGTATTTTTAGTAGAGACGGGCTTTCACCATGTTGGCCAGGATCATCTCAATCTCTTGACCTCGTGATCCACCCACTTCGGCCACCCAAAGTGCTGGGATTACAGGCATGAGCCACTGCGCCTGGCCAACATTAAGGAAATTCTACAGAACATTGGTGTGGGCAAAGATCTCAAGAGTAAGACCTCTAAATCACAGGTAATGAAAGCAATATTGAAAAAATGAAATCACATCAAGCTAAAATGCTTCTGCAAAGCAAACAATCAACAAAGTAAAGAGAAAACCTACAGAATTGAGAGAAAGTATTTGCAAACAACTCATATGACAATGGATTAATAACCAGAACACATAAAGAGCTCAAACAACTCAATAGTAAAATAATAATAATAATAATAATAATAATACAATTAAAAATTGGGCTAAAGACCTGAATAGACATTTCTCAAAAGAAGACTTAGAAATGGCCAACAGGTTTATGAAAAAATGCTCAACATCAGTAATAATCAGGGAAATGCAAACCAAAACCACAATGAGACATCACCTTACCACAGTTAAAATGGCTTTTATCCAAAAGACAGAACATAACAAATGCTGGTGAGGATGCAGAAAAAAGGGGCATGCTCTCACACACTGTTGGTCAGGATGTAAATTAGTACAACCACTATGGAAAACATTTTGGAGGTTTATGGAAGTTCCTCAAAAAGCTACAAACAGAACTACGTATGACCCAGAAATTCCACTACTGGGCATATATCCAAAAGAAGGAAAATCAGTATATCAAAGAAATATCTGCATATTCATGTTTATTGCAGCATTATTTGCAATAGGCAAGATTTGGAATCCATGTAGGTGTCCATCAACAGATGAACAAGGAAAGAAAATGTGGTATATATACAAAAATGGAACATTGTTCCACCATTTAAAAGAATGAAATCCTGTCATTTGCAATGACATTGATGGAACTAGAGAACATTATGTTAAGTGAAATAAGTCAGGTACAGAAAACAAATGTCACATGTTCTCATTCACATGTGGGAGCTAAAACAATTGATCTCCTGGAGGTAGTGAATGAAATGGTGGTTACTAGAGGCTGTGAACACTCGTGAGGAGGTGAGGATAAATAAGAATGGTTAATGGATATAAAAACACAGTTAGAAAGTAAGAATAAGATCTAGTGTTCCACAGCATAATAAAGTACTATAGTGTAAAATAATTTGTGGTATATTTCAAAATATCCAGAAGAGTAGACTTGGAATGTTCACAACACAAAGAAATGTTTAAGGTGATGGATATCTCAATTACCCAGATTTGATCATTACACATTATCTATTTCTATTAAAATATCACATATATCCCCTAAATATGTACAACTATTATATATTTAATTAAGGTTTTATTAAATATTAAAGAAAGACCTTCCAAGACCAGATTCTTCAATGAGAATCTCTTTGCCACTAATTCTATCACTCAATTTCTTCGTCACACTATAATAGCACCCACACAATGTATATAAATTTAAGTCCTAACATTCTTCTTTGCATTTATTAGGCATTCAATAAGTATTTATGGAGTTCAAAGATATTCCTTCATTGCAAATAACATAATTTGTAGTGTATTGAGCCATTCTTCTATTCAGCTAAACATTCGTTTCTTTTACTACAGTTTATATAAATCAGCTTGGAAATAATATGACAAAAATAATACTGCCATAAAAGTTTGAATCATACATTTTAATCAAAATGCAAAACTTATTGATGTTATGAATAGTAATAATAATATTACAATAATAGCTAGGATTAGGGAGTTAACATTTGCCAGGAACATATATTATACAACATATAAAGTACCACATTTACGACTTACTATTATACTATAAATTAAATCAGCTGCATTTTGCAGATGAGAAAACTAAGACACTAAAAAGTTAAGTAGGCCAAGCGCGGTGCCTCACGCCTGTAATCCTACCACTTTGGGAGGTCAAGGCAGGCAGATCACCTAAGGTCAGGAGTCCGAGACCAGCCTGGCCAATGTGGCGAAACCCAGTCTCTACTAAAAATAGAAAAATTAGCTGGGTGCGGATGCACACGCCTGTCGTCCCAGCTACTAGAAAGGCTGACGCAGGAGAATCCCTTGAACCTGGGAGGCTGAGGTTGCAGTGAACCAAGATCACACCACTAAACTCCAGCCTGGGCCACAGAGCAAGACTGCATCTCAAAAAATAAAACTAAGTTACAAGTTAAATAATTTATCCAAGGTGACAGTGGCATTGCCAGCATGTAGACTCAAGCAGTATGATTCCAAAGCCCAAGCATTTAACATTGTTATATTTTTCCACAGCCACAAAGATTACCTATACATATATATACAGTATACATATACACACACATAAATATTTTATATATATATATCTCCAAAGCAAGTTTTTAATCAGAGAATCTTCCTGAACATTATAAATAAAATTTTAATAATAAAACATTTTAAGAGTAAATTATAATAACTGACTCACCATAATATAATTGACAGTCATGTTAGATTGGCTTTATTAGGTTGGATTTTTGAAATAATACATATGCTGTAGTATATTTAAAGTTTTCCCAATCAAACATAAATTCATTTTCTACTTTCCCTTAATATCGGCATGGACTTTGAATTTTAATAAGTATGTTTACTAGTTTTAAAAATGAGCTTTTCCAATAAAGTGAACTAAAAATGAAAGAATAGTAATAAATGTTTAATTTCCATGCCTTATAAATTGATTTTAGATATTACTACATTAAAATAATTCATTAAATGTGACATATTGTTTATTATTAGGTAGCTAATGTGGCCCCAAAAAACAAAAATGACTTTTACATCTCAAACCACAATATAAAAGTCATAGAGAAACCAGAGTATGGGATGCAAGGCTGGTTCAACATATGCAGATCAATAAACGTAATCCAGCATATAAACAGAACCAAAGACAAAAACCACATGATTATCCCAAGAGATGCAGAAAAGGCCTTTGACAAAATTCAACAGCCCTTCATGATAAAAACGCTCAATAAATTCGGTATTGATGGAACGTATCTCAAAATCATAAGAGCTATTTATGACAAACCCACAGCCAGTATCATACTGAATGGGCAAAAACTGGAAAAATTCCCTTTGAAAACTGGCACAAGACAGGGATGCCCTCTCTCACCACTCCTATTCAACA
>NW_012108697.1:262821-269863 GCF_000951045.1 Mandrillus leucophaeus
ACGTTATGCACATGTACCCTAGAACTTAAAGTATAAAAAAAAAAAAAAAAAAAAACAGTAGTTACTATTTTGGTTCTAAGCCGTCTTTTAACCTTTAGTAATATTAAATAAAAATTTTAATATCTTTTTTATTCATTGAAAAAAAAAGTCATAGAGAGCAAAATATTTCCTGCCAATTTTAAGAAACACAGAAACTCTTAAAGAATTATTTAAAAAACTTTATAAACCACCAGAGAAAGTATAACAGTGAATATAATAGTCATCTATTATTCACTCTATTTAATTTTTCATTGCCTTGTACTTTGGCTTGTCAAATGTATAATGTCAGTAACAAAAATTAATGTGAAATAACTAAACTAGTCTCCAACCTAGCAGAGAAGTATCATCCTTAAAAGGGAACATATTCCTAAAAGCACTCTGCCTGTTAGAATAATAAAACTAACAATAATAATTTAAGACATTTTGTAGCTAATAGAGCCTTTTATATATTCCTTTTGCCTATGTTGGCAAAAAAAAAAATCATTGTGATGTTACATATGGCGATGGATTTGTAGATATGGCACCAAAAATATAAGCAACAAAATTTAAAAAATAGATAAACTATCAAAATTGAAACTTTTACGTTTTAAAGGATACCATCAAAAAAGTGAAGACAACCTACAGAATGGTGGAAAACACAAATCATGTCTCTGATGCTAGCCTCGTATCTAGAAGATATATAGAACTTTTACAATTCAACAAAAAAAATTTAAAAATAAGCAAAAGATTTGAGTAGACATTTCTCCAAGGAAGATAAAGAAATGGCTAATGAAAAGACACAAATACTCAAAAAGATATGTGTAAGCTATATTCTTAGCAGCATTGTTTACAACAGCCAAAAGGTGGAAGCAACTCAAGTGTCCATCAATGAATAAATAGACAGACAAAATATCATGTGTGTAAGAACTAGATAAAGGTGACAGCTGTACAACATTGTGAATGTTCTAATACATAATGAAACATTATTCAACCTTAGAAAGGAAAGACAGTCTGATACATGCTATAACACGAATGAACCATGAAGGCATTATGCTAAGAGAAATAAGCCAGCCACCAAAGGACAAAAACTGCACGATTTCACTTACATGAGGTATCTATAGCCATCAAATTCACAGAAACAGAAGTAGAATGGCAGTTCTCAGGGTTTGGAAGGAGGTGGGGGGAGTGGGTAGCTATTTTTTAATGGGTATAGAGTTTCAGATTTACAAGATTAAAAAGTTTTACAGAGGAATGAAAATTGTGGTGGCAAAACAATGCACATGTCCTTAATGCCACTAAACCGTATACTTAAAAATGCTTAAAATGATAAATTTTATATTGTGTATATTTTTCCAAAATTTAAGAAAACAAATTGTTTTAAACAGGCAAAGTACTTGAATAAGTATTTCTCCAAATTAAGATACAATGGCCAGCAAGCACATCAAAAGATACTTATTATTTAATCATTAAGGAAATGGCAATCAAAACCACAGTATTATTCAGCTGTAAAAAGGTATTAGGACTGGCACTTGCTACAATGAGAATGAACATCAAAAACATTACATTTAGTGAAAGAAGGAAGTCCCGAGATGTTGCATATTGTATGATTCCATTTATGTGAAATATCTAGAATATAAGTAAATTCATAAAGACAGATAGCAGATCAGTGGTTGACAGGGGCTGGGGTGACTCCTTAATGAGTACACAGTTTCCTTTTAGGATGATAAAAATGTTTAAGAAATAGATGAAGGTGATAGAGAGGCAGAGCAAGATAGCGGAATAGAAGGTTCCATCAATCGTCCCCCCCAACAGGGACATCAATTTACAACTATCTAAAAGAAAAAACACCTTCATAAAACCAAAAATTAGGTGAGCCCTCATACTACCTGGCGTTAACTTCTATCAGTGAAAGAGGCACTGAAGTGATTTTTTAAAAAAGTCTCCAATTGCCAACATCAGCCCTCTCCCACCTCCCTGCAGTGGCATCATACGGTGCAGAGAGTATCTCTGGGCACTAAAGGAGGGAGAAAACAGCAATCCTGAGGGACTGAACTCACTGATGTCCTATTATTGCAGTAGAAAGGAGAGAACTGAACAAAACTCAGGGGACACCCGCCTATAGACGGCGCGTGTAAACCAACATGAGAAAAAGGAAAATTGCCAATCCTAGCAGTCTGAACTTCAGTTCCCAGTGACCTCACCACCAAGGGCTAAAATGCTCTGCATCTCTAAGTAAACCTGAAAGGCAGTCTGGGCCATAAGGACTACAACTCTTAGGCAAGTCCTAGTGCTGAACTGGGCCCAGAAACAGTGAACTGGCAGGGCACAGGACCTGCTGGGACAGCAGTTGGGGTGACTAAGGGAGTACTGGCATCACCTCTCCTCTAACCCCAGACTGTACAAATTGTGGTTCCAAAAGAGACCCCTAACTTCCACCTGAGGAGGGGCATGGGAAAAGTGGAGAGGACTTTGTCTTGGCACCAGTCAGAATGAGGAGGCCCTCCTTCCAGGTCTTAGCTTCCAGATGACATTTCCACACACATACTGGGCCAGAAAGGAACCCACTGACTTGAAGGAAAGGACCCAGTCCTGGAAGCATTCATCACCTGGTTAACTGAGGAGTACTTGGGTCCTGAATAACCAGCAGCAATACCACATTCTATATTGAGGGTCTTAGGTGAGCCTCTGAGACTTGCTGGCTTCAGGTAAAACTCAGCACATTACCAGCTGTAGTGGTTACAGAGCAAAACTCTTCTACTTGAGAAAAGCCCAGGGAAAAGTAAATGAGACTTTGCCTTGCACCATAGGAACTAACACAGTCACAGGTGGATGGAGCACCAAGTCGGGTTTTAAGGTCCCCAATTTTAGGACTTGACTTTTGGATGGTATTTCTGAATCTACCCTAGGCCGGAGGGTAGCCCACTCCCCTGAAAGGTGAGTCCCAGGCCAGCAGCATTCACCTTAAGCTTACGTAAGAGCCCTTGGGCCTTAAGGGATCATCAGCTGTAGTCTAGCGGTATTCCACATGGCCTTCGATGGCAGTGGCTACGAGGTGAGGCTCCTCTCCCTTTGGAAAGGGGAGGGAAGAGTGGGCAGGACTGCATATTGTGGTTTGAGTGCCAGCTCAGCCAAAGTACAATAGAACACCAAGTAGACTTCTAAGGTTTTTAACTCTAGTCCCTAACTCCTGTATAGCACCTCTGAACCCACCAGGGGCCTGAGGGAACTCATCATCCAGAAGGGAAGAACACAGGCCTGGCTGGCTTTGCTACCTGTTGATTGTAGAGACCCAGGACCTTAGGCAAACACAGGAAGCAACCAGTGAGTGGATACAGCAGGCTGTTGGCAAGATCCAGTGTTGTGCTGGCTTCATGTCCGACCAGCACAGTCATACTGGTGATGGCCACAGGGGTACTTTTGTCACTCCACCCACCCCCAGCTTTAAGTGGCCCAGAACAGAGGGAGAAAGTCTGATTGTTTGGGAAAAAATAAGGGAAGAGAACAACAGTCTTTGCCTAGTGATACAGAATTCTCCCAGATCTTGTCCAAGACCATCAAGGCAGTCCCTCTATGAGTTTGTAAGTAAAGTGTTACTGGGCTTAGGGTCCCCTCTATAGCAGATACAACTAATACCATAATATCCCAGTCCTTTCAAATATCTAGAAAGCCTTCCCAAGAAGGACAGGTACAAACAAGCCCAGACAGTGATGGCTACAATAAATACCTAACTGATCAATGCCCAGATAATGAAGAACATCTACAAGGATTGACACCATCCAGGAAAACATAACCTCATCAAATGAAGTAGATAAGCCACCAGGGACGAATCTTGGAGAAACAAAGATATGTGACCTTTCAAACAGAGAATTTAAAATACCTGTGTTCAGGAAACTCAAAGAAATGCAAGATAACAAAGAGAAGAAATTGAGAATTTTATTAGATGAATGTAATGAAGAGATTGAAATAATTAAAAAGTATCAAGGAGAAATTCTGTAGCTGAGAGATGTAACTGGCATATGGAAGAATGCATCAGTCTTTTAATAGCAGAATTAATCAAGCAGAAGAAAAAGTTAGTGAGCTTAAAGACAGGGTGTTTGAAAATATGCTGTCAGAAAAGACAAAAGAAAAAAATTAAAACCAATGAAGCACATCTACAGAATTTAGAGAATAGCTACAAAAGTGCAAATCTAAGAGTTCGTGGCCTTGAAAAGGAAGAAGTGAAAGAGATAGGGGTAGAAAGTTTATTCAAAGGGATAACAACATAAAACTTCCCAAACTAGAGAAAAATATCAATATCAAAATACAAGAAGGTTATAGAACACCAAACAGAATTAAATCCAAAAAAGACTACATCAAGGCATTTAAACAGTCAAACTCCCAAAGATCAAGAATAAAGAAAGGATCCTAAAAGCAGCAAGGGAAAAGCAACAAATGACATACAGTGGAGCTCCAATACATCTGGCCACAGACTGTTCAGTGGAAACCTTACAGGCCAGGAGACAGTGGCATGACATATTTAAAGTGCTGAAGGAAGACAACTTTTATATTTGAAATGTATATATATATATATATCCTAAAATGTATATATTTGAAGTATACATACATCCTACAAACATGAGGGAGAAATAAAGAGCTTCCCAGACAAACAAAAGCTGAGTGATTTCATAATCACCAGACCTGTCCTAAAAGAAATGCTAAAGGGAGTACTTCAAACAGAAAAAAAAAATGACATTCATCAGCAATAAGTAATCACCTGAAAACACAAAATGCACTGGTAACAGTGAGTACACATAAAAACACAGAATATTATAACAGTGTAACTGTGGTGAGTAAACTGCTCTTATCCTACATAGAAAGACTGAACAATGAACAACTCAAAAATAATAACAACTTTTCAAGACTTGACAGTAAAATAAGATATAAATACAAACAACAACAAGTTAAAAAGCAGATGGATGAAGTTAAGGTATAGAGTTTTTATTAGTTTTCTTTTTGCTTGTTTGTTTATGCAAACAGTGTCAAGTTGTTATTAGGTTAAAATAACGGGCTATAAGATACTTTTTAGAAGACTCATGGTAACCTCAAACCAAAAAACATACAATGGACACACAAAAAAATAAAAACTAAGAAACTATATCGTATCACCAGGAAAAAAAATCACCTTCACTAAAGGAAGACAGAAGGGAAAGAAAGAAGGAAGAGAGGACCACAAAAAGTGTCAAGTTGTTATCAGCTTAATATAATGGGTTATAAGTTACTATTTCCAAATCTCATGGTAACCTCAAAACAAAAATAAAACATACAATGGATACACAAGAAATGAAAAACAAGAAACTAAATTATATCACTAGAAAAAATCACCTACACTAAAGGAAGACAGAAAGAAAGAAAGAAGAGAAGAACATAAAACAACCAGAAAACAAATAATAAAATGGCAGAAGTAAGTCCTTACTTATCAATAATAGCTTTGAATGTAAATAGACTAAACTCTTCAATCAAAAGAGAGAGAGTGGCTGAACGGATGGAAAAAAGAACACTCAATAATCTGTTGCCTACAAGAAACATACTTTACAAATAAAGACACATGTAGGCTATGAATAAAGGAATAGAAAAAGATATCCCATGCAAATAGAAACCAAAAGAGAATAGGAGTAGCTATACTTACATCAAACAAAATAGATTTCAAGATGAAAAACAAAAGAATAGACAAAGAAGGTCACTATATAATGATAAAGGGGTTAATTCAGCAAGAAGATAAAAAAATTTTAAATATATATATGTACACACACACACACACCCAACAATGAAGCACCCAGATATATAAAGCAAATATTATTAGAGGTAAAGACAGAGATAGGCCTCAATAAAGTAATAGCTGGAGATTTCAACACTGCCCTTTCAGCTATGGACAGATCTTTCTTCGAAGAAAACCAACAAAGAAACACGGGACTGAATCTGCACTACAGACCAAATAGATCTAACAGATATTTACAGAAAATTTCATCCAACAGCTGCAGAATACACATTATTTTCCTCACCACATGGATCATTCTCAAGTACAGACCACATGTTAGGTCACAAAATAAGTTGTAAAACATCTTTAAAAAACTGAAATAACATAAAGCATCATCTCTGACCACAATGGAAGAAAACTAGAAATTAATAACAAAAGGAATTTACAAATACATGGAAATTAAACAATGTGTTCCTGAATCACCAGAGATTCAATGAAGAAATTAAGAAGGAAACTGAAAATTTTCTTCAAACATGATAATAGAAACATAACATACTAAAACCTATGTGATACAGCAAAAGAAGTACTAAGAGGGAAGTATCTAGCTATAAGTGCCTACATCAAAAAAAAGAGGAAAAGCTTCAAATAATCTAATGATGCATCTTAAAGAACTAGAAAAGGAAGAGCAAACCAAATCCAAAATTAGTAGAAGAAAATAAGAAAGATCAAAGCAGAAATAATAAAATTGAAGTGAAGAAAACAATTAAAAAAAAGACTGATGAAACAAAAGGTTGATTTTTGAAAAGTTAAATAGAAAAACCTTTAGCCAGACAAACTAAGAAAAAACAGAGAAGACATACACACACAAAATACAATCAGAAATGAAAAGGAGACATTTCAAATGATACTGCAAAAATTCAAAGGATCACTAGTGGCTACTATGAACAACTACATGCCAAAAATTGGAATATCTAGAAGAAATAAAAAATGCCTCACAGATACAACCTATCAAGATTGAACTAGGAAGAAATCCAAAACCTGAAAAGACCAATAACAAGTAAGGTTATTGAAGGTATAATAAAAAGTCTCCCAATAAAGAAAAGTCTGGGATCCGATGGCTTCACAACTGAATTCTACCAAACATTTAAAGCAGAACTAATACCAATCCTACTCAAAATATTCTGGAAAATAGAGGAGGAGGAAATACTTCCAAACTCATTCTACAAGGCCAATATTACCCTGATATTAAAAGCAAACAAAGACACACACGACACACGAAGGAGGGAAGGA
>NW_012108697.1:269913-276617 GCF_000951045.1 Mandrillus leucophaeus
AGGGAAGGAAGGAGAAAAGAAAGAAAATTGGTCGGGCGTGGTGGCTCATGCCTGTAAAGCCAGCACTTTGGGAGGCCAAGGCAGGCGGATCCCGAGTCAGGAGATCTAGACCATCCTGGCTAACACAGTGAAACTCCATCTCTACCAAAAATCAAAAAAAATTAACCAGGCACGGTGGCACGTGCCTATAGTCCCAGCTCCTCGGGAGGCTGAGGCAGGAGAATCACTTGAACCCAGAAGGTGGAGGTTGCAGTGAGCCGAGATCACGCCACTGCACTTCAGCCTGGGCAACAGAGTGAGACTCTCAACAACAAATAAACAAAGAAAACTACAGGCCAATATCTCTAGTGAATGTTGGTGTAAAATACTAGAAAACAAACTTCAACAATACATCAGAAAGATCATTCATAACCAAGTGGGATTTATCCCTCTAGAATGCAAGAATGGTTGAACATATGCAAATCAATCCATGTGATGTGTCATATCAACAGAATGAAGGATAAAAAAGATTAATCATTTCAATCGACAGTGAAAAAGCATTTGATAAAAATTCAACATCCCTTCATGATAAAAACCCTCAAAAAATTGCGGACTGAAGGAACACAACTCAACCTAATAAAAGCCATATATGACAGACCCACAGCTAGTATCATACTGAAGGGGGAACAATTGAGAAGCTTTCTTCTAAAATCTGGAACAAAGTAAGGATGCCCACTTTCACCACTGTTATTGAACATAGTACTGAACGTCCTAGCTAGAGCAATAAGAAAAGAGAAAGATATAAAGGGCATCCAAATTGGAAAGGAAGAAGCCAAATTATCCTTTTTTCCGGATAATATGATCTTATATTTGGAAAAACCTAAAGACTCCATAAAAACCTATTAGAACGGATATCAGTAAAATTACAGCATACAAAATCAACATACAAAAATCAGTAGCATTTCTATATGCCAATAGTGAACAATATAAAAAAGAAATTAAGAAAGTAATCCCATTTATAATAGCCTCACATAAAATTAAATACCTGGAAATTAACCAAAGAAGTGAAAGATCTCTATAATGAAAACTGTAAAATACTAATTAAAGAAATTGAAGAGGACACCAAAAATGCATTGGAAGAATCAATTCATGGATTGGAAGAAGGCAGTCTACAGATACAATGCAATCCCTCTCAAAATAACAATAGCATTTGTCACAGAAATAGAAAAAATATATATTACAATATATGTGGAACCACAAAAGACCCAGAATAGCCAAAGCTATCCAAAGCAAAAAGAACTGAAGGAATGACATCATCTGACTTCAAGTTATACTAAGGAGCTATAGTAACCAAAGCAGCATAATACTGGCATAAAAACAGACACACAGTCCAATGCAACAGAACAGAGAAATCAGAAACAAATCGACACAGCTACGGTGAATTCATTTTCAACAAAGGTGCCAAAAACATATACTGGGGTAAAGACAGATTCTTCAATAAAAGGTGCTGGGAAAACTGGAGATCCATATGAAGAACAATGAAACTAGACCCTATATCTTGCCATATATAAAAAGCATATGGTATAAAGACTTAAATCTAAGACCTCAAACTATGAAACTGCCAGAACAAAACATTGGGGAAAATCTGCAGAACACTGGTCTGGGCCAAAATTTCTTGGACAATACTCTGTAAGCACAGGCAACTAAAGCAAAAACGGACAAATGGGATTACAACAAGTTAAACAGCTTCTGCACAGCAAAGGATACAACCAACAAAGTGAAGAGAAAACCCACAGAATGGGAGACAATATTTGCAAACTACCCATCTGACAAAGGATTAGTAACCCAAATATATAAGGAGTTGAAACAATGCCACAGAAAAAAAATCTAATAATCCAATCAAAAAGTGGGCAAAATATTTGAATAGATATTTCTCAAAAGAAGACATACGAATAACAAAAAGGCATATGCAAAGGTGTTCAAAATCATGGATCATCAGATAAATGCAAATCAGAACTGTAATGAGATATCATCCCAGTTAAAATGGCTTATATCCAAAGACAGGCAATAACAAATGTTTGTGAGGATGTGGAGAAAACAGAACCCTTGTACACTTTGTTGAGAATGTAAATTAGTACAAGTACTATGGAGAAAAGTTTTGAGGTTCCTCAAAAAACTAAAAATTGAGCAATCATGATCCAGCAATCCCTTGGCTGGATATAAACCTTAAAAATAGGACATTGGTATATCAAAGAGATACCTGCACTCCTATGTTGCAACACTGTTTACAATAGATAAGATTTGGAAGCAACCTAAGTGTCCATTAACACAGCGGTCCCCAACCCCTGGGTATGGACTGGTACCAGTCTACTTCCTGTTAGGAACCGGCTGCACAGCAGGAGGTGATCAGCGGGTGAACAAGCATTAAGGCCAGAGCTCTGCCTCCTGTCAGATCAGGGGTGTCATCAGATTCTCACAGGAGCTCAAACCCTGTTGTGAACTGCATATGTGAGGAATCTAGGCTACACACTCCTTATGAGAATCTAACTAATGCCTGATGACTGAGGTAGAATAGTTTCATCCACAAACTATACCCCATCACCATCCCATCTGTGGAAAAACCGTCCTCCCCAAAACCACTCCCTGATGCCAAAAGTGTTGGGGACTGCTGTATTAACAGATGAATTGATAAAGAAAATGTGGTATATATTTTTTATGGCATTCACCCATAAAAAAGAATGAGATCCTGTCATTTGCGACAACATGGACAGAACTGGAGATCACTATGTTAAGAGAAATAAGACAGGTGCAGAAAGACAAACATTGCATGTTCTCACTTATTTGTGGAATGTAAAATTCAAAACAATTGAATTGATGAACACAGACAGTAAAATGATGGTTACCAGAGGCTGGGAAGGGTAATGGGGTGCTGGGGAGAAGGTAGGGATGCTTCATGGGTACAAAAACAATAGAGGGCTGGAGGGCAGGGGGTATAGTTAAGGGGTACAAAAAATAGGAAGAATGAAGAAGACCTACTATTCGACAGAACAATAAGGTGACTATAGTCAATAGTAACTTAACTGTACATTTTAAAATAACTTGAAATAAAGAGTGTAATTAGATTGCTTATAACACAAAGGATAAATGCTTGAGCAGATGGTTACCCCATTCTCCATGAAGTGATTATTTCACATTGCATGCCTGTATCAAGACATGTCATGTACCCCATAAATATGTAGACCTACCATATACCCACAAAATTAAAATTTGAATTTTTTTTTTAATTAAAAACTTTAAAAAATGGCCAGGCATGGTAGCTCACACCTGTAACCCCAGCACTTTGAGAGGCTGAGGCAAACGGATCACGAGGTTAGGAATTCAAGACAAGCCTGGCCAATACAGTGAAATTCCATCTCTACCAAAAATACAAAAACAAATAGCTGGGTGTGGTGGTGGGCGCCTGTAGTCCCAGCTACTCGGGAGGCTGAGGCAGGAGAATCGCTTGAACCCAGGACGCAGAGGTTGCAGTGAGCCAAGATCACATCACTGCACTCCAGCCTGGGCAACACAGCGAGACTCTGTCTAAAAAAATAGAAAAAAAATCAGATAGTTGCACAACACTGTACATAGTTAAGTGTCTGTTGTGGGTTTCACTTTGTTAAAAAGTCATTCTCTAGAATTGGAGTTATGGTTAGAAGCATTATATAAATGCCAACAAATATATTAAGTAAATTACAGAATGAACTAATTACATATGGGCATGAAAATACGTTGAAAAATATATCTAAAATCATTGTCATAAAATTAAAATAAAACATACACAATTTTATATTAAATACATGACAGTTTACAGAGACATACAAATTGTAATGTGAATGAAAACATCTCATACTTTGAGTGCATATTAGAGTTACCTGGGAAACATTTAAAAAGAACAATTACCCAAGAATCACCCTAGAACCACAACCCAGATAATGATTCAATTGTTTTAGAATTTGGCCCAGACATTCATATTTTTAAAAGCTTTCCAGCTGGTTCTAATATGCAGCTAGTGTTTAAAAAAAAAATTATCTAACCAAAGTCAGGCTCCACTCCCTCAAATACCTCACATTTTCACAGTCAATGATGTATTTCTGTGGGTGCTATGTAGGCAAACTCCATTTAGAGACGGTCGATTAAAAATTTAAAACACAAGTTCCAATCTAGAGATAATGAAGGATTTCTATTAAATTCTACTTTAAAAGGAAATTATATTTAAAAGTCAAATATCATTTACAAAGTAGGAGAAAGAAGTGGCAGAATAGAGAGGAAGATGGAGGAAAGCAGGGTTTAGTAAACAAGAATGTGATGATTATGGCTAGCATTTATAATGCTCTTTTTTATGTGCTTCAATTCCTAAGGCCGATATTACATATAATCTCATTTGATCTTTACAACAACTCAGTGAATTATCATCATCTGCATTTTACATATGGGAAAAATAAGACAGTGAGAGGTTAATGAAACAAGGTCATGCATTTGAACAGTGACAGAGTTGGGATTTCAGCCCAGAATTGGTTCCAAACCCATACTCTCCTAAATACTATTCCATACTATCACCCTGTGCAATAAAAATTTTACCTGATGTAAGTTAAACACATTTAACTTTTAATTATTATTTCTAAAGTCAAAACAATAAACTACTACTTATTAAAAAACTATCAGCAATGATTATTTTTGAATAGTGAGATAGTAGTTTTTTCTTTTATCTGTATTTGATAAATTACAATAAGAAACATGCCTTCATCTTGAAATAAGAAAAAGGAATATTTTTGAAGCAAGTATATTACAGAATTTTTACAGTTCACAGTTTCTAATATATATTACTTTAGAAAACATATCAAAACTGAATAAAAACTTTTCTGTAGTAATATATATTCTCCACAACAGGCGCTGCTTTCTTAATTATCTTTTCCTTAGTAAAAATACACTAAAATTTGCTTAAAAGAAACTTACCTGTACACTGTCCTCCATTGGTTGGATCTCCATAATAACCTGGCATACAATCTTGACACTGCTTTCCTGTGGTGAGATTTTTACACTGTTCGCACACATTATTATTGATGCAAGTGCTATGTCCATTACACTGGCAAGCTAAAGGAAACAGTAAAAAGTATTACAAATATCTAACATAATATCAAGTATAATAGTTATCAAAACAAAGAATGTATCTTAAATAGCTGGACTGTAAAAATGTCCAAAAGGCATCTTCCAAGTTTTGCTTAAAAATTAATAACACATATAGCTCAGAGTTTTATGCAAGATAATGTGTACCATAAATCATGTGTTGATATTTTACCTTAACCTCTTTACAATGCTGTGGTTAAAGATGACCTGGAACTTAAAAGTTATAGCTAAAGAGGGAATAATCTTTAGCATAATCCTTAAAAATTCATAAGAATGGTATGTCTGCTAAGTTATATAAACACAAGGCTAAATATTATAACTTTGATAAAGAATGTTAAAATTAATCTTTTATATTAACATATAATAAAGAATCAATCAATATAGAAAATTGTGTGGCAACAGAGTCTTACTAGAATAAAGTAAACTAATAGTAAAATTATTAAAAACAGTACTTTTGAGCCAGGCACAGTGGCTCACTCCTGTAGTCCCAGCACTTTGGGAGGCAGAGGCGGACAGATCACTTGAGGTCAGGAGTTCGAGACCAGCATGGCCAACTTGGTGAAACTCCATCTCTACTAAAAATACAAAAAAATTGGCCAGGCATGGTGGTGCATGCCTGTAATCTTAGCTACTCGGAAGGCTGAGGCAGGAGAATCGTTTGAACCTGGGAGATGGAAGTTGCAGTGAGCCGAGATTGTGCCACTACACTCCAGCCTGGGCAACAGAGCAAGACTCCTTCTTTTTAAAAAAAAAAAAGTACTTTTGAATTAATTTGCATAAATGTGTATCTTCTTTAGGTAAGAAAAACTTCAAGGCTTAACTAAAAGTCTATTTAAGTTTGAACTACACAGAATGAAATATAAAGTATGATATTGTTTCTATATCTGTATAACTGAGACTTCTATGTTTTGATTTTAATATTACAGCAGACTACAAAAATTTCAGAATAAAGTTCATATATGAAAGCTCCTGCTTTTTGTGCCTATTTGGGACATAATATTAACTTAGTCTGGTAACTGCTTGGCCAAAAATCATCTTGTCAACCTCATGATTATTTTCACTTATTACAACTATGATAGCAACTAGCATTTAATAGAGCTCTCTCTCACTCCATGAGGAAAGCCAATATTCTGCTGATGCCAATTGTTTGTAGTTGGTATCTGTTCTGATTGGTAAGTGCACATAAGCATCAATTTTTAAACATTGTAAACACCATGACTTGGCCAGAAAGAGGACCAAATGGTACACATGAATTTTATTATTTAATCTTCAAAACAATGCTATGTGGAAGTTGCTGTGTTTAGGACTGATACTAAGATGGGGAAATCTAGGTTAAGCAACTACACAAAGTGACACAGCTAATCAATGACAGAAACAAATACATACATAGAACTCTGAATTTTAAAAAAAAAAAAGGATATTAATTAGCATGCAAAATGGCCTCTTATATTCAGAAAATCTGAAAGTGAGAGGAATTCCCAAGAGGCTAGCATAGGATCATCAAAATAAATTAGCATGTGAAGAAACAGACATACAAAAGAGTAAAACCAAATACTTCA
>NW_012108697.1:276667-280116 GCF_000951045.1 Mandrillus leucophaeus
ATTTTTACAGTTCACAGTTTCTAATATATATTACTTTAGAAAACATATCAAAACTGAATAAAAACTTTTCTGTAGTAATATATATTCTCCACAACAGGCGCTGCTTTCTTAATTATCTTTTCCTTAGTAAAAATACACTAAAATTTGCTTAAAAGAAACTTACCTGTACACTGTCCTCCATTGGTTGGATCTCCATAATAACCTGGCATACAATCTTGACACTGCTTTCCTGTGGTGAGATTTTTACACTGTTCGCACACATTATTATTGATGCAAGTGCTATGTCCATTACACTGGCAAGCTAAAGGAAACAGTAAAAAGTATTACAAATATCTAACATAATATCAAGTATAATAGTTATCAAAACAAAGAATGTATCTTAAATAGCTGGACTGTAAAAATGTCCAAAAGGCATCTTCCAAGTTTTGCTTAAAAATTAATAACACATATAGCTCAGAGTTTTATGCAAGATAATGTGTACCATAAATCATGTGTTGATATTTTACCTTAACCTCTTTACAATGCTGTGGTTAAAGATGACCTGGAACTTAAAAGTTATAGCTAAAGAGGGAATAATCTTTAGCATAATCCTTAAAAATTCATAAGAATGGTATGTCTGCTAAGTTATATAAACACAAGGCTAAATATTATAACTTTGATAAAGAATGTTAAAATTAATCTTTTATATTAACATATAATAAAGAATCAATCAATATAGAAAATTGTGTGGCAACAGAGTCTTACTAGAATAAAGTAAACTAATAGTAAAATTATTAAAAACAGTACTTTTGAGCCAGGCACAGTGGCTCACTCCTGTAGTCCCAGCACTTTGGGAGGCAGAGGCGGACAGATCACTTGAGGTCAGGAGTTCGAGACCAGCATGGCCAACTTGGTGAAACTCCATCTCTACTAAAAATACAAAAAAATTGGCCAGGCATGGTGGTGCATGCCTGTAATCTTAGCTACTCGGAAGGCTGAGGCAGGAGAATCGTTTGAACCTGGGAGATGGAAGTTGCAGTGAGCCGAGATTGTGCCACTACACTCCAGCCTGGGCAACAGAGCAAGACTCCTTCTTTTTAAAAAAAAAAAAGTACTTTTGAATTAATTTGCATAAATGTGTATCTTCTTTAGGTAAGAAAAACTTCAAGGCTTAACTAAAAGTCTATTTAAGTTTGAACTACACAGAATGAAATATAAAGTATGATATTGTTTCTATATCTGTATAACTGAGACTTCTATGTTTTGATTTTAATATTACAGCAGACTACAAAAATTTCAGAATAAAGTTCATATATGAAAGCTCCTGCTTTTTGTGCCTATTTGGGACATAATATTAACTTAGTCTGGTAACTGCTTGGCCAAAAATCATCTTGTCAACCTCATGATTATTTTCACTTATTACAACTATGATAGCAACTAGCATTTAATAGAGCTCTCTCTCACTCCATGAGGAAAGCCAATATTCTGCTGATGCCAATTGTTTGTAGTTGGTATCTGTTCTGATTGGTAAGTGCACATAAGCATCAATTTTTAAACATTGTAAACACCATGACTTGGCCAGAAAGAGGACCAAATGGTACACATGAATTTTATTATTTAATCTTCAAAACAATGCTATGTGGAAGTTGCTGTGTTTAGGACTGATACTAAGATGGGGAAATCTAGGTTAAGCAACTACACAAAGTGACACAGCTAATCAATGACAGAAACAAATACATACATAGAACTCTGAATTTTAAAAAAAAAAAAGGATATTAATTAGCATGCAAAATGGCCTCTTATATTCAGAAAATCTGAAAGTGAGAGGAATTCCCAAGAGGCTAGCATAGGATCATCAAAATAAATTAGCATGTGAAGAAACAGACATACAAAAGAGTAAAACCAAATACTTCACACAAATTCTTGGAGGTGCAACTCTATTGCAATGCATTATAGAAAGAATATGCAGTTATGAAAAAAATGCTCATCATCATCTTTATGAAACCGAGAAAAATTATAATATGTTTTTAAACTTCATATTACATTATAAAACAATTATGAGAAAATTTAATAACAAGGAATAATGTTCATGACAAATCAAGAGAAGCAATTAATACATAGCATTATATTTACAAAGATCACAATGTTAAACTCAAGGAAGCGGAGCGAACAGCAAAATAGGTTTCTCCAACAATCATACCCATGAAGAAACATCAATTTGAATAACCACCCACACATACAATTGCTTTCACAAGGGCTAAAAAAACAACCCAGAATGCACAAGTAAGGCTGTGAAGCCTCTCTGGACTACAGACTAGTAAAAGTATGGTTGATAGTAAGAGAATCAGTTTTCTGTGACCACAGCACCCCATCCCCAAGCCCTTAGAGTACTATACGCAGAAAGGCCTCCAGGACTTAGGGATTCTACACTCAAAAGAAGAAGCTGGAGGTAGGCATTATGCTTCTCTACCATCCTGAACCCCTCCATGGGAGATTTGCTTCTGCATCATCCCATAAAGAGCACCACAAGTACAATGGGGTTGAACCACCTGAGGCCACCTATGGAAAAAAAAGAGAGTAGGGCTAGTAACAGGCAGCACAGAGAACTTGGTAGTGGCTTACCATCCCTGGCGGAGAGGATGCCACACCACAGAGGATGTTTGTGAGTGACACAATGTCAGATGTATGGTCTACAATCCTTCATATGTGAGGGTCTGACCCTGATCTCTTACATGGCCTGGGCACCCAATGTGCATCTCCCATGATCACAATGAGTTTGGACCCTGCATTAGACAATCATGTCAAAGCTGGGCTCAGGGCACCTTCTAGCACTAAAATGAAATACAAGGGTCAGTCTGCTCAGAATATATCAACAAGCCCACCGAAATAGAACAGTCACAAACAAATTCAGACTGCAATGACTGGAAAAAAACACCTAATTCATCAAAACACATAGAGACACATGTAAAGAAGAAGAAAGATTAGCTTGGAAAAGATGGCCTCATGAAATGCCCAAAACAAGGTGGCAATTACTAATCCTAAACATATGCACATAAATCATAGGCAATCAAAGAATTAAAATATAGCTGCTTTAAGAAAAATCAGCAATGTCAATACAACACAGTGGAACAAATGAAGAATTTGTTAAAGAAATTCAACAAATTGAAATAATTTTTAAAATCAAACAGTAATCCAGGAGCTAAAAAGAATAATAAACGAAATGAAAAATGAAGACTTGGCGCAGTGGCTCACGCCTGTAATCCCAGCACTCTGGGAGGCCGAGGCAAGCAGATCACAAGGTCAGGAGATCGAGACCATACTGGCTAACATGGTGAAACCCCGTCTCTACTAAAAATATAAAAAATTAACCAGGCATGGTGGGGGGCACCTGTAGTCCCAGCTAATTGGGAGGTTGAGGCAGGAGAATGGTGTGAACCCAGGAGGCGGAGGTTGCAGTGAGCCAAGATTGC
>NW_012108697.1:280166-285476 GCF_000951045.1 Mandrillus leucophaeus
AAAAAAAAAAAAAAAAAAAAAAAAGAAAGGAAGAAAAAATGCAGTAAAGTGCATCAATAGCAGAATGACAAAGCAGAAGAATCACTGATTTCAAAAACGAGCTATCAGAAAATATACATTCAGAGAAGAAAAAAGATAAGCAATGAGAAAAACACAGAGGTTCTATGAAACAGTGTCAAAAGAGCAAATCTGTGTGTCACTAGTGTTCAAAAGAGAATAGAAAATGAAAATGGGGAAGAAAGCTTATTTAGAAAAATAATAACAGAAAATGTCCCAACCTGAAGAAAGATATAAATATTCAAGTACAGAAAGGTGAAAGGTAACAAAACAGATTCAATCCAAATAAGATAACCCTAAGACATATATAACCACTCTCTCAAAAGTCAAAGACGGAGAACACTGAAAGCAGCATGAGAAAAAAAAAAAAAAGCAAATAACACATAAAAGAATTCCAATATGCCTGACAGGAGAGTTACCAGGAGAAACCCCACAGGTCAAGAGAGAGTGGGATGACATATTCAAAGACAACAAAACTGCCTGCCAAGAATACTGTATAGAGCAAATTTATTCATTAGAAATAAAGACATTCCCAGATAAACAAAAGCTGAAGAAAACCTTTGCAACTAGAACTACATTACAAAAAATATTGAAAGGAGTTGTTCAAACTAGAAGAAAAAATAATAATCTTAATGTGTAACAAAAAAAGTTCAAAACTATAAAACTGACAGGTAAAAATAAATACCTAAACAAATTCAGAATACTCTAACATGGTAATCATGGGTCAAGAAATACTTATATCCCTATTAGGAAGGTTAAAAAACAAAGCAAATAAAAATAATAACAACTAAAATGATTTGGTTAAGGGATAAGCAATATAAGATATAAATTATGACATCAAAAATGCAAAATGTAGAAGAGTAATGAAGTTAAAGAATAGAGTGGGTTTTTCCTTTTCTTCAGGCCAAAATTAACTTATCAATTCAAAATAGCCTTTTAAAATAATAAGATTTTTTTTTGTTAGGCTCAAGGTAAGCAAAAACCAAAAGGCTATAATATATACACTAAAAATAAAAAGCAAGAAATCTAATCATATTGATAGAGAAAAATCACTCAACACAAAGGGAGGCAGTAAGAGAAGAAGAAAGAAAGAAATGTTCTACAAAACAACTAGAAAACAAGTAACAATATGGTAGTACAAAATCCTTACCTACCAAAAATTACCTTGAATGTAAAGGGCTTAAATTCTCCAAATAAAAGACAAACAGGGTCAATGAATAAAGAAACAAGACCTAACTACATACTGCCAACAAAAAATTCAATTCACCTTTAAGAATATGCATAGACTTAAAGTAATGAGATGCAAAAACATATTGCATGCAAATGGAAAACAAAAGTAAGTAGGATTAGCTATACTTCTATTAGACAAAATAGACTTCAAGCCAAAAACTATAAAAAGAGATAAATGAGGTCAATATTTACTAATAAAGGGATCAATACAAGAGGATAGAACAATTGAGAATTTATATGTAACCCACACTGGAATAACTTAATATAGAAAGCAAACATTAATAGATCAAAAGGGAGGTATAGAAAGCAAAACAATAGTAGTAGGGGAATGTTAACACCCAACTTTCAGCAATGGACAGATCATCGAGACAGAAAATAAATGAGGAAACACTGGACATAAACTGAATTTAAGACAAAAATGACTTCACATATGCAAAATATTCCATCCAAAAGCTGCAGAATTCACATTCTTCTCAAATGCATATGGAACATTCTTCAGGATAGCTAATATGTCAGGAAAAAAGTCTTAATGCATTAAATATATCAAAATCATATGATGTATCTTTTCTGACCATAATGAAATGCAACTAGGAGAAAAGAGAAGGAACTTCAAACACTGTACAAATAGATAGAAATTAAAGAATATGCTCCTAAACAGCTATGAGTAAATTATAAAATTGACAGTGAAAAAAACAAATGCTGGCATGTATGTGGAGAAAGGGGAACTCTAGACATTTTTTATGGGAATGTAAATTGCTACATCAAAAACAGTTGGAGGTTTCTCAAAAAAATAAAAATATAATACTATATGATCCAGCAATCCCACTATCAGGTGTACATCCAAAGGAAATAAAATCAGTATGTTGAAGAGACATCAGCACTCCAATGTATTAATATATTGCAGCACTACACACAACAGCCAAAATATAGAATCAACCTAAATACCAAACATGGATGAATGGATAAAGTGTGAAAAAATAAATAAATAAACACACAGACACACACACACATACATACACACATAATGAAATATGTTTCAGTCATGAAAAAGGTCATAAAAAAATAAAATCCCATCATTTGGGACAACATGGATGAATTTAGATGACATTTTCTTAAGCGAAATAAGCCAGGCACAGAAAGACAAATACCACATGATCTCAGTCATATGTGGTATCTTTTTAAAAAAGATCTCATAGACATTAAGAGTATAATGATGATTACAAGAAACTGGAGAGAATAGGAGGGGGGGAGATATGGAGAGGTTGTTTAATGCATACAATGTTACAGATAGGAGGAATACCTACTATGCAATAGAATACAAGAACAGTAGCAAGGTGATTATAGCTAACAATAATGCATTTCAAATAGCTAGAAGAGAGGATTCTGAATGTTCTCACAACAAAGACATTATAAATGTTTAAGGTAATAGATATGTTAATTACCATGATTCGACCATTATACAACATATACCTGTATTAAAACATCACATTGAACCCCATAAAACATGTGCATATTTTGTTTCAATTTAACATAATGATGACAATTTTGTGATGAAATGTACAAATATGCTTATGGAAAAGCTGATGGGTATCTTACTACAGTAAGATTTTTCTGTATTACCAATTGTCTATAATAAATTAATATTATACAATAATGCTATTAAAAACTTTAATTTTATAACATTATCCTTAAAAGCTTAAGGTATTGTTTCACAGAAAATTTACTCTGTGACACCACTAATTAATTCACTCAGGTAAAAACCAAATGTATTGAGTGCCCACTACATGTAAAGACTTAACAGAAGATTTAAAGTAAGAAATGGGTTGCTGTAACAACTTCATGAGATTTCTGGGCATTTGGAAGAATCATTAAAAAAAAAAAGTTTTCACATCTGAATGAGACAGCTAAATTTAGCACTCATATCTAACATCTCCCTCACAGATTAACAGTAAAATAGAAAGTAAAGGTACCAGCAATGATAGGCATTAGGGTGACCTACATGAACAAACCTAGAAGGTATTAATCTACAATACCTCTTGATGATAAAAGAGGTTCCCTGGCAAAATGCCACTCAACCCTCCTTTCTGAATAAGAAAAATTCTGAAAACAAAGGTTACTCATAAGGCAGTCAAGAAGCATATCACTGGTATTCTTTCATCCATCAGGCGGAAAGTGTAAACCAAGGAAGCCTGACATGGTCTATATATGATGCAGAAAGCCAGTATACTTTAGACCTAACTGCAGAAAAAATACCTGGTGAAAAAAGTCTGGTAATTGTCACACCTTATAACTAGTATGGTAGCAATGGCAAAGGAGAAAGTATATTATAGGAAAGGGACCCAGGCATAATGGCTGTATCAAATACCAACAAGAAAATGATATATTAGTAAGCCTATGATTATGTTATATTCCCCACTACCAAAAGAGTGTTAGATCGACAGGAAATGTAAGCTTGTACATAAGAGTCTGTTGAGGTTACACTGTTGCTTGAAAGGTTCTAATATCATCTAATATCTCAGTAGCTATGGAATACGAATAAAACTAAAGAGAAGTCATCCATTCTATTTTCTCTAAATTTTAAAACCACTCCAGATGGCTCCTCATTTATGGACACACAAACAGGAAAATATCAAAATAAAATATAATGACAACTCAGCATTTGATATGCAAATAAGTACATAGTTTTGAAAAATAGTTGCTCTGCAACAGATGCGCAACATTTAAAAATATCTTTGTGACAATCTTAATAAATTTTAAAAATATACACAGAAATTTAAGACAAAAATTTACCCAAAGCATTTTTTCAATACATATACCACTTTAAAAGAAATGGGAATTATCAGATGCTAGAAATGAAGAAGAGATTCAAAGTAAGAATAGTAAAGCTAAGTTTGAGCTAGCGACCAAATTTTACTATACATGGAATAGACTAATAAGAACTAGGAGGCATGGGTTCCAAAATCCAGCAGACCAAGAAGATATAATTCTTGGCATCCTAAAGGAAGCAAGCTAAAGTGAACCATGTTCATAAAGTGATCCTATCAACTGGAGATACTATTTATGAAAAAGGTATTAAAATACTTTACAAGCTCTGCAAAAAGCAGAAAATAATTTTAAGTCGCCTGGGATATGCGTATGAAAGAAAAACATCACTTGTGAGAACTTAAAGGCTATGTCAGGCTTATATGGTAATTTTAAATTCACATCATACATTTGATGAACAACCCACCAAGTAAAACATTAATATAAACCTGCGCTGCAAACAAAAAAACCCCCACAGATATTGTAAAAGCAGATGTAAATGGCCCTTGTAGATACATCCACAACCCAGGTCATACAAATATACTACAAGAAAGGAATTGGTAAAACTTTTTTTATATAAAGGACTAGACAGCATTTTATGCTTTGCAGGCTAGACAGCGTTTTATGCTTTGCAGGCCACCCTCTGTTACAACTATTCCTTTCTGCAACTGTAGTGCAAAAGCAAACAAACATAATACACAAATAACTGGGTAAAGTCGTACTTTGATAAAAGTTTCTTTACATAAATCTGCAGCAGACCAGATTTGGCCTACCAACCTTGGTTTTTCAAACCCTGACAAGGAAGAGAAAAAAAAATTCTAAATTAAATCTCAAAATAAAAAATTCAAAAACACCATAAAAACCAGGAGATTAAAAAAAAGAGAGAGAGAGAGCTGATTAAAACAAAGAATACACATAAAAGATAAAAATAGGTTGGGCACAGTGGCTCATGCCTATAATCCTAGCACTTTGGGAGGCCAAGTCCGGCAGATCACGAGGTCAGGAGATTGAGACCATCCTGGCTAACACGGTGAAACACTGTCTCCACTAAAAATACAAAAAATTTAGCCGGGCGTGGTGGCAGGTGCCTGTAGTCCCAGCTACTAGGGAGGTTGAGGCAGGAGAATGGCATGAACCTGGGAGGCGGAGCTTGCAGTGAGCCGAGATCGCACCACTGCACTCCAGTCTGGGCGACAGAGCAAGACTCTGTCTCAAAAAAAA
>NW_012108697.1:285956-307795 GCF_000951045.1 Mandrillus leucophaeus
GAAGGAAGGAAGGAAGGAAGGAAGGAAATAAATCATGCCTGAAGAAGAAAGGTATGATGACAATGTCTCATCAAATAGAGAATATCAACAAAGAAATAAGAATTGTGAAGAAATGTACAATAACAAAAAATACACTATAAGAATTCAACAGAAGATCTGAACTGGTAGAAAAATAATCAGTAAGATTAAAGATAGACTGACAGATTATGTAATCTAAAATACAGACAGAGCTAGGAATGAAGAAAAGTAAGCAGAGCTTGGAAAAACATATGGGACATCATTAATTTTACTATCATATGAATAATAGAAACATTGGAAAGAGAGAAGGGAGAAAGAGAAAAGAAACTAAAAAGTATTTGAAAACACAGTTTCTGAAAACTCAAATTTGATGAAAAACATTAACTTACACATGCAAGAAACCTAAAAAACTCTAAATAGGACAAACACAGTAGATTGTATAATCTACAAAAAGACCCATTATAATTAAAATGATGAAAGCAACAACAAGGACAAAATCTTGAAAGAAGAAAGAGATAAAATCATTTCTCACTTACAAAAAAGCCCAGTAATATTAACAGCTGATTTTAAATCAGAAATAATAGAGACCAGTAAGCAGTACAATAATATATACTCAAAAGGACAATGCCAACCAAGAATCCTCTATCAAGCAAAGCTACATTTAAAAAATTAGAGAAATAATGACATTCCTAAATATTAAAACATTAGGAGAATTAGATGCTAGAAGGCTAGCCATACAAGAAATACTAAAGGAGGTTGTTCACAGGAAAGCAAGTGACCCAGATGGTAATTCAACTCCATGCAAAAAGAAAAACAGTAGTGGTAACTATTGTGTAATAATAAAACCAGGAAATGCATATTTATTTTCCTTTTTTCTATTACCTGATATTTTAAAGAATTATTTTTTAATATATGTATATAATGGTATTATTTGTCCTATAACCATAAAAATGCAACATCTTTACCAATAAAAGCACAAAATAGGTGAGTCAAGAAAACCTGTGTTGGGCTAAAGATACGATATGATGGTTTGGAGCCACAGGAACAAATAAAGAAAATCAGAAATGGTAAAAAGATTAATATAATAAGAGCTATAAATATATGCTTGCCCTCCTTTCATCATTCAAATTCTTTAAAAGATATAAAATTATACAAAGTAATAATTTTAATAAAGTACCATTGGGTCCACAACATATATGGATGTAGTAGTAAAAATAAGACAAAAATGAAGAAAAAGAATAGACCTATATGAATAGCATTATTATATCTTACTGGTATTAATATAAATCTGAAAAATATTTTAACAAGTTAAAATGTATATGTTAAAGGTTTCTAGGTCTTTCATCTCCTTGGTTAAATTTATTCCTAAGTATTTTAATTATTTGTAGCTACTATAAATGGTATTATCTTCTTGATTTCCTTTTCTCCCAGTCATTGTTCATGTGTAAAAATGCTACTGATTTTTGTGTGTTCATTGGGCATTCTGTAACTTTACCGAATTCATCTGTCAGTACTAACAGTTTCTTGATAGAATCTTTATGCTTTTCTACATATAAGATCATGTAACCTGCAGACAGGTACAATTTGACTCCCTTCTTTCCAATTTAGATCCATTTAATTTCTTGCTTTTGCCTAATTGCTCAGTCTGAAGACTTTCATGACTATGTTAAACAAGAGTGGTGCAAGTGGGCATCCCTGTGTTGTTCCAGTTCTTTAAAAAAAAAGCTTTCGGCTTTCCCTCTTCGGTATTATGATAGCTATGTTCAGACAAGCAAAAACAGGGAATTCATCACCACTAGCCAAGTCCCGAAACAGACACTTCAGGAAGTGAAAAGACAATATTTGCCATTATAAAAACAAATGAAAGTATAAAACTCCCTGATGAAGCAATGACACAAATAAGAAAGAGAAAGGACTCAAATGCTACCACTACAGAAAACTAAAAAGCCACAATGATAAACAAGAGAGAAAGGAACACAGGATATATAAAACAACCATAAATCATTAACAAAATGCCATAAATAAGCCCTCACATATCAATAGTAATTTTTAATGTAAATGAATTAAACTTTCCACTTAAAAGACACAGACTTGCTAACCCTCAAGTTTAGAGATCCCAGAAGAAGGAGCAGGCACCCATCTGTGCTGTTCTCCAGTCTCCTTGAGTGATATCTCCAGATGCAGAAGCGAAGCAGATGAATAGGGGCTGAAGTGAACCCCCAGCAAACCACAGCAGTCCTACATAAGAGGGACCTGATCACTGAAAGAAAAACAAACAGAAAGCAATAACAACAAAAAAAGTCCCCACAAAAAACGCTATCCAAGGGTAAACAGCCTCAAAGAAAACAGACAAACTGAAACTCAAACTCAAAACTAGACAAACTCAAGAAGATGAGAAAGAATCAACAACAACAACAACAAAAATGCCAAAAACGCAAAGGCCAAAGTGCCTATTCTCCTCCGAATGATCACAGTATCTCTCCAGCAACGGCACAGAACTGGACAGACGATGAGATGGACGAATTCACAGAAGTGGGCTTCAGAAGGCAGGTAATAAAAAACTACACTGAGCTAAGGGAAGCTAAGAACCTTGATAAAACATTACAGGAGCTGCTAACTAGGATAACCAGTTTAGAGAGAAACATAAATGATCTTATGGAGCTGAAAAAAACAGCACAAGAACTTCACGAAGCAAACACAAGTATCAATAGCCAAAGTCACAATGCGAAAGAAAAAATATAAGAGTTTGAAAATCACCTTGCTGAAATAAGGCATGCAGACAAGACTACAGAAAAAAAGAATGAAAAGAAAGAAAGCTTCCAAGAAACATGGGATCTTGTAAAGAGACCAAACCTGCAATTGATTGGTGTACCTGAAGTAGACAGGGAGAATGCAAACAAGCTGGAAAACACACTTCAGAATATTATCCAGGAGAATTTCCCCAACCTAGCAAGACAGGCCAATATTCAAATTCAGGAAATACAGAGAACACCACTAAGATACTCCATGAGAAGATCAAGCAAAGACACATAATCATCAGATTCTCTAAGGGTGAAATGAAGGCAAAAATGTTAATGGCAGCCAGAAAAAAAGACCAGGTCACCTACAAAGAGAAGCCCAACAGACTAACAGTGGACCTCTCAGCAGAAACTCTACAAGCCAGAGGAGACTAGGGACCAATATTCAGCATTCTTAAAGAAAATAATTTTCAACCCAGAATTTCATATCCAGCCAAACTAAGCTTAATAAGAGGAGAAATAAAATATTTTCCAGACAAGCAAATGCTAAGGAATTTTGTTACCGCCAGGTCTGCCTTGCAAGAGATCCTAAAAGAAGCACTAAATATGGAAAGGAAAAGCCAGTACCAACTACTACTAAAACACACCGAGATATAAAGATCAATGACACTATGAAGAAACTGCATCAACTAGTGTGCAAAATAACCAGAGAGCATCATGATAACAGGATCAAATTCACATATAACAGTATTAATCTTAAATATAAATGAGCTAAATCCCCCAATTAAAAGACACAGACTTACAAACTGGATAAAGAGTCAAGACCAATCAGTGTGCTATATTCAGGAGACCCATCTCATAGGCAAAGACACACACAGGCTCAAAATAAAGGGATGGAGAAAAATTTACCAAGCAAATGAAAAGTTTAAAAAAAAAAAAAAAAAAAAAAGCAGGGGGTGCAATACTAGTCTCCGACAAACAGACTTTAAACCAACAAAGATCAAAAAAGAAAAAAAAAGCATTACATAATAGTAAAGAGAACAATTCAACAAGAGAGTTCAACTATTCTAAATATATATGCACCCAATTACAGGAGCACCCTGATTCATAAAACAAGTTCGTAGAGACCTGTAAAGAGACTTAGACTCCCACACAGTAATAGTGGGACACTTTAACACTCCACTGTCAATAGTAGACAGATCGAGACAAAAAATTAAGAAGGATATTCAGGACTTGAACTCAGCTCTGGATCAAGTGGACCTAATAGACATCTACAAAACTCTCCACCCTAAACCAATAGAATATACATTCTTCTCAGTGCCATATGGCACTGATCCTAAAATTGACCACATAATTGGAAGTAAAACACTCCTCAGCAAATGGAAAAGAAGTGAAATCATAAACAGTCTCTCAGACAACAGGGCAATCAAATTAGAACTCAGGATTAAGAAATTCACTCAAAACCACACACTTACATGGAAACTGAACAACCTGCTCCTGAATGACTCTTGGGTAAATAATGAAATTAATGCAGAAAGCAAGAAGTTATTTGAAAACAATGAGAACAAAGAGACAAAATACCAGAATCTCTGGGACACAGCTAAAGGATTGTTCAGAGAGAAATTTATAGCACTAAATACCCACATGAGAAAGCTGGAAAGATCTCAAATTGACACCCTAATATCACAACTAAAAGAACTAAAGAAGCAACAGCAAACAAATCCAAAAGCTAGCAGAAGACAAGAAATAACTGAGATCAGAGCAGAACTAAAAGAGATGGAAACATGAAAAACCCTCCAAAAAAATCAATGAATCCAGGATAGTTTTTTGAAAAATTAACAAAATAGAATGCTAGCTAGACTAATAAAGAAGGAAAGAAAAAAGCAACAAATAGACACAATAAAAAAATGATAAAGGGGATATGACCACTGACCCCACAGAAATACAGACTACCATCAGAGAATACTATAAACACACCTATGCAAATAAACTAGAAAACCTAGAAGAAATGGATAAATTCCTGGACACATACACCCTCCCAAGAGTAAACCAGGAAGATGCTGAATCCCTGAAGAGACCAGTAACAGTTCTGAAATTGAGGGAGTAATTAATAGCCTACCAACCAAAAAAAGCCCAGGACCAGACAGATTCACAGCCAAATTCTACCAGAGGTACAAACAGGAGCTGGTACCATTCCTACTGAAACTATTCCATACAACTGAAAGTGACAGACTCTTCTCTAACTAATTTTATGACGCCAGCATCAACCTGATACCAAAACCGGGAAGAGACACAACAAAAAAAGAAAATTCTGGCCGATTTCCCTGATGAACATCAATGTGAAAATCCTCAATAAAATACTGGTAAACTGAATCCAGCAGCACATCAGAAAACGTATCCACCAGAAGTCAACTTCATCCCTGGGATGCAAGGCTAGTTCAACATATATAAATCAATAAACGTAACTCCTCACATAAACAGAACCAAAGCCAAAAAGTACATGATTATCTCAATAGATGCAGAAAAGGCCTTTGATAAAATTCAACATCCTTTCATGTTAAAACTCTCACTAAACTAGGTATTGATGGAACATAGCTCAATAATAGGAGCTTCTTATGAAAATCCCACAGCCAATATCATATTAAATGGGCAAAAGCTGGAAGCATTTGCTTTGAAAACCAGTATAAGGCAAGAATGCTCTCTCTCACCACCCCTATCCATCATGGTACTGGAAGTTCTGGCAAGGGCTATCAGGCAAGAGAAAGAAATAAAGGGTATTCAAACAGGAAAAGAAGAAGTCAAGTTTCCTCTGTTTGCAGACAACATGATTTTATGTTTAGAAAACCCCATCATCTCAGCCCAAAAACTACTTAAACTGATAATCAACTTCAGCGAAGTCTCAGGATACAAAATCAGTTTGCAAACATCACAAGTATTCCTTTACACCAACAATACACAAGGAGACAGCCAAATCATGAATGAACTCCCATTCACAATTGTTACAAAGAGAATAAAATACCTAGGAATACAGTTAACAAGGGATATGAAGGACGTCTTCAAGGAGAACTACAAAGCACTGCTCAATGAAATAAGATAGGACATAAACAAATGGAAAAACATTCTATCCTCATGGATAGGAAGAATCAACATCGTAAAAATGGCCACACTGCCCAAAGTAATTTATACATTAAATGCTATTCCCATCAACCTACCATTGACATTCTTCACAGAATTAGAAAAAACTACTTTAAATTTCATATGGAATCAAAGAAGACCCCCGTATAGGCAAGATGATCCTAAGCAAAAAGAACAAAGCTAGAGGCATCATGCTACCTGACTTCAAACTATACTACAAGACTACAGTAAGCAAAACAGACATAGACCAATGGAACAGAACAGAGACCTCAGAAATACCACCACACATCTACAACCATCTGATCTTCAACAAACCTGACAAAAACAAGCAATGGGGAAAAGATATCCTACTCAATAAATGGTGCTGGGAAAACTGGCTTGCCATATGCAGAAAACTGAAACTGGACCCATTCCTTACACCTTGTATAAAAATTAACTCAAGATGGATTAAAGAGTTAAATGTAAAACCCAAAACCATAAAAAAAAAAACCTAGAAGAAAACCTAGACAATAACATTCAGGACACAGGCATGGGCAAAGACTTCATAACGAAAATCCCAAAAGCAGCTGCAACAAAAGTCAAAATTGACAAATAATATCTAATTAAACTAAAGAGCTTCTGCACAGCAAAAGAAACTATCATCAGCATGAACAGGCGACCTACAGAATAGGAGGAAATTTTTGCAGTCTACCCATCTGACATAGGTCTAATATCGATAATTTACAAGGAACTTAAACAAATTTACAAGAAGAAAAATGAACAACTCCATAAAAAACTGGCAAAGGATATGAACAGCCACTTCTCAAAAGAAGACATTTACACAGCCAACAAACATATGAATAAAAGCTCAACATCACTGATCATTAGAGAAATGCAAATCAAAACCACAATGAGATTATTAAAAAGTCAAGAAACAATAGATGCTGGCGAGACTGTGGAGAAATAGGCTCGTTTTTACACTGTGATTCCTCAAGGATCTAGAAACAGAAATACCATTTGACCAAGCAGTCCCATTACTGGGTATATACATAAAGGAATATAAATCATTCTACTATAAAGACACAAGCACAGGTATGTTTATTATAGAACTACTTGCAATAGCAAAGTCATGGAACCAACCAAAACGCCCATTAATGATAGACTAGATATAGAAAATGTGGTTCATATACACCATGGAATACTGCATAGCCATAAAGTAATGAGATCATGTCCTTTGCAGGGACATGGATGAAGCTGGAAGTCATCATCCTCAGCCAACTAACAGAGGAACAGAAAATGAAACACTACATGTTCTCACTCCTAAGTGGGAGTTGAACCATGAGAACACATGGACACAGGGAGGGGAACAACATGACCAGGGCCTGTTGCGGGGTTGTGGGTGAGGGGAGGGAACTCAGAGGATGGCTCAATAGGAGCAGCAAACCACCATGTCGTATATATACCTATGGAACCTGCATGTTCTGCACATGTACCCCAGAACTTAAACTAAATAACAAAATATTTTAAAAGAAATGAAAGCTAATCATGATATTCCATTAATTCATTTAGCCTATCTAATGATTCTAAACAGAATACCAGCTGCATAACTGAGATAGATATAGTCTATGGAAAAATTTTTTATCTTTGACATTTTAGTCTCATTTTCATTGTTCTTTTCTCCTAAAGCTAAATTTCCTTTATTATAAGAATGGAAAACTCCTTCTAGGATCCCTTAAGCAGAAACTGAAATTGTTTCCATCACATTATTATTACCTGGACACTGGATAAAGGACCACTCATAGCTCTTTTCTTTGGGGCAAAGATTGGTGTCAAGAACCATCTCATTGTGGTGCATTCCAATAAGCTTCATTGGTCCCCGTGAAGAACCTTCAATGCAATGTCCTCTTCCTGTATTACTAGGATCATTGCACCAGCCACATCCAGGCTGTTCCAAACACTGTCCACAGGTTCTCAATCCAGAACAATTTTGAGCTGCGTGACAGGAACATTGACAAATATGTTAACCTGACTATACATTCAAACAGAATTATAGGCTAATAAAAAAATAAATATGATCATGATAAAAACAATGAAGGCTCATCTATAGTTAATATAAACATTTTTGCAATAATACTTACAAGACAGCAATTACTAAAAGCAAATAAAACATATATCACAAAGAAAGAGGAGATAAACAGACCGCCATAGGAGTGAAAAAAGGTGTGGTTAACCATGACATGGAGAAAAATAAAATCAGTATTGAAGACTCCTGAAAATTTTGGCAGTACTAGAATTTTTGGGGAGCTCATCTAGGGCCCTACAGACCACCTTTATTATTGTCTGTGATATAAAGCCATGTTAGCTGTTCTTGTTTTGCCTCGTAAGAACCTTCAACAAAAGAACTTTCTGTATTCTGCCTGTGGACATCCAGTGTAAGTGATGTCTGCCCATTTCCTGAGATTGCTGGGCTATATTTGGACTACCTGTTACAGATAATGCTCCTCACAAGGGTCCAAGATACTAGTATTTGGCTACTATGTGATGAATAAACTTAATCTCATCCAAAAACCCAAGCTGGGTGGGAACATGAAAACCTGGTACTCTCCTTCAGCCAGGCAACCAGAGCACACATTCTAATTTTCAGGGCTATAAAACACTCCATGACTCATTTGCTGATACTCAACCTTTGTTGTTGTTGGTTTTTTGTCTTTTTGTTTTTTGATTCAGGTATAACCTATGAGACTCAACAAAGCCTATGAATATGGTAATGTTTGTCAAAGATAAGCAGACATTATAGTCAAAACATCACAGTCATAGCCATTGCTATGAAATACTTTAAACTTTGACTTAACAACCAAAGCATCTTACATTAAGCTGAGAGACTTTTCATATTTACATAGTTACTTTTACTATTATTTAGCTAGGAATAGTATATTTTGTCTTGGGGATTATTTATAAATAGAAGATAGTGACAGACATACAAGGCATATGAATGATGTCTTCTGGTCACATGAAAGAAAAAACAATGGAAGAAAAAAATGGTAGATTTCTGGCAGACTCAATTTCATTGTATGTTAATGGCTTAGCTGCCACTCAGTGTTTAATGCTACTGGAAACAAAAACATTCCTAAGAAAAACTACAAACAACAATGGCACAAATTTCTCAGTGAACATCAGGAACTTGATATCGTTGACTGTGCACAGATAATAGAATATTGGATTTAAAAATTTACCAATTATAACATTATTTGTAGTTGTCAATCCTTTGAGGGGTAAGGATCTCATACCTTCATAGGAAGGTAGAGACTAAGTACCATCTCTTGTATTTTCTTAATAAGAAATAAAAAAGGAAGAATACTCTTTGAGTCATTAAATAAAAGTGGCTAATGTTAAATTTGTAGATAAATAATTCATTGACACAGAGTCTTCCTTTAAAATCTTACATTTTTTCAACAGTACACAGTGCTAAATGACACAATTTTTTAAATCCTTAGATAACTGAGCATTTACTATTTACCATATCCCTCCTTAGTTTTGTTGGTTTAAAATACTTATCATATATCTATGGTTAGTTAACCCACAGTATTGCTAACTAGTTTATTCTAATTGTTTTCAAAAGTATATTGGGTTACTATGCTATCAATAGGACACAAGGGAAAATATCTAATTAGTAATACTGGCTTGGCATTCCAATTATTTACTATCATGTAATGATTTGTATCATATATCATGTGAGGAGAAAGTACATCTTTAGTGAGACTCACCCTTAATAAATCAAATTTTTTAATATTGTTATACAGGTATTTCCTAAGACAGTAAGTTTTATTTTAAAACTATCTTTTTTTAAGAAAGGATCATGATACCTGCTTTAGCAACAGCCAGATTTTACCTGTGGACACCACCTATTGACCTAAAGTCTGAATTGTTCAACCCAGTGAATAAAACACTGGGGAAAGAAAAAATAAATAAATAAAAAAGTCACACCACTGGCAAATGAAACAAGCTTCATGATATCTCTGCCATTCCAACCCCACAGGAGACAGTGAACCTGCTTATAAATGGAGCACATCACTACTACATCCAGCATCTGAGAAAGCCACCATGAAAAGGCCCTCTATAACCAAGGAACTCATACAGAGTCTTCACGACTAAAAGCAACAAGAGCCAAATTAGATTAAAATAAACTACAAACATTAAAGTCACATCCTCAAGGGGAAAAAAGAAATGAAAAAAGCACAGTTGAATCAAAAATAAATTCAAAAATAATTATAAGAGCCCACAGAAGTAAGAAGGGACCAGAAAAATAATTCTGGCAATACGAAAAACTGGGGTTTTATAATATCGCCAAAAGATCAAACTAGCTCTTCAGCATAGATCCAAACCAAGATGAAATCCTTGATTTGCCAGACGAAGAATTCAGAACTACTGTTACTCAAGAAGATAAAAGAGAAAGGTGAAAACCAACATAAGAAAATTTAAAAAAACAATTCAGGATATAAGTAAAAATATTAACAAAACATTAAAAAAAAAACTTCTGGAAATGAAAGGCACATTTAGAAAACTGCAAAATCCAAGTGGAAAGTTTTAACAATACTTTGTCTTAGACAAATACTACTCTAAGACAAAGTAGAAGAAATAATTTCAGACCTCATAGACAAAGCTTTTGAATTATACCAATCAAACAAAAATAAAGAAAAAATAATTTTAAAAAGGAACAAAGTATCCAAGAAATATGAGATTAGGTAAAACAGGCAAACCTAAGAATCACTGGTGTTCCTGAGGGAAAAGAAAAAGAAAAACATTTGAAAAACTTATTTGAGGGAATAACTTGAGAAAGACATCCCTGGCCTTCCTAGAGATTTAGACACCCAAATACAAGAAGCTCAAAGAGCTCCTGAGAGATTCAGTGCGCAAATGACATTACCAATGTATATAGTCATCATTCTATCTGAAGTCAACATGAACAAAAGAATTCTAAGAGCACTAAGACAAAAGTATCAGATAATCTATAAAGAAACACCTATCAGACTAATAGTAGATTTCTCAGCAGAAACCTTACAAGCCAGAAGGGATCGAGGTTCTCTATTTACCCTCCCTAAGCAGAATAACTGCCAGCCAATAATTTTGTATCCAGCAAAACTAACTTTCATAAATGAAGGAGAAATAAAGTCCTTTTGAGACAAGCAAATGCTAAGGATTTTGTCACTAACAGACCGGCCCTACAAGAAAAGCTAAAAGGAGTTCTAAATCTGAAAATGAAAGGTCAATATGCACCCGAATAGAACCTCTTGAAAGTATAAAACTCACAGGGCCTATAAAGTAATAACACAATGAGGAAAACAAAGTAACTAGGTAACAATCAACATGATGACTAGAAATGTACCCCACATCTCAATATTAATGTTACATGTAAATGGTATAAATGCTCCACATAAAAGACATAGATTGGTAGAATGGATGAAAAACTACAAACAAAATATCTGCTATCTTCAAGAGACCCATCTAACATTTAAAGATTCTTATAGACTCAGGTAAAGGGGTGGAAAAAGATATTCAATCCAAATGGAAACCGAAAGCAAGCAGGAGTAGCTATTCTTGTATCAGATAAAACAGACTTTAAAGGAACAACAGTAAAGAAAAAAACAAAGAAGTTCATTATATAATGATAAAAGTATCAATGCAACAAGAAGATATTACAATCTAAAATATATATTCATCTAACACTAGAGCTCTCAAAATCATAAAACAATCACTACTAGACCTAAGAAAGAGATAGACGGCAGCACAATAATTGTGGAGGACTTCAACACTTCACTACACAGATCATCAAAGCAGAAAGTCATCAAAGAAACACTGGACTTAAATCACACTCTAGAACAAATGGACCTAACAGATATTAACAGAACATTCTACCCAAGAACTGCAGAATATGCATTCTTCTCATCAGCATATGGAACATTTTCCAAGATAGACCATATGACAGGCGACAAAACAAGTCTCAATAAGTTCTAAAAAATAAAAATCAGCCAGGCATGGTGACTCATGCCTGTAATCCCAGCACTTTGGGAGGCCAAGGCGGGTGGATCATGAGGTCAGGAGTTTGAGACCAGCCTGACAAACATGGTGAAACCTCGCTCTACTAAAAATACAAAAATTAGCCGGGTGTGGTGGCATGTGCCCGTAACCCCAGCTACTCGGGAGGCTGAGGTAGAAAAATTGCTTGAATCCAGGAGGCGGAGGTTGCAGTGAGCCGAGATTGTGTCACGGCACTCCAGCCTGGGCCACAGAGCAAGATTCTGTTTCAAAAACAAACAAACAAAAAAAATAAAAATCATATCAAGTATCTTCTCAGACCATAGCAGAATGAAACTAGAAATCAATTCCAAAAGGAACCTTCAAAGCTATGTAAATACATGGAAATTTAACAATCTGCTCCTGAATGATTTTGGGGTTAACATTAAATCAAGATGAAAAGTTTTAAATTGTGCAAAAAGAACAATAACTGTGATACAAGTTATCTAAACCTTGAATATAGCAAAAGCTGTGCTAAGAGAAAAGTTTATAGCACTAAGTGCCTGCATCAAAAAGTCTGCTAGATCACACACTGACAACCTAATGTCATATCTCAAGGAACTAGAGAAATAAGAACAAAACAAACCCAAAGCTAGCAGATTAAATTAAATGACAAATATCAGACCAGAACTAAATAAAATTGAAACCAAGAAAATACAAAAGACCAATGAAATGAAACGTTGTCTTTTTGAAAAGATAAAATTGATAGACCATTAGTTAGATTAACAAATAAGAGAGGATTCAAATAAGTTTAATTAGAAATGAAAATTGAGACATTACAAACAACATCACAGAAATACAAAATATCATTTGAGACAACTCTGAACACTTCTATGCATACAAACTAGAATATCTAGTGGAAATGGAAAAATTCCTAGAAACATACAACTCTCCTAACTTAAATCAGGAAGAAATCAAAACCCTGAACAGATCGATAACAAGCAGTGGGACTGAATCAGTAATACAAATTTGCCAGCCAAAAAGTCAAGGGTCGGAGGATTCACAGCCGAATTCTACTAGATATTCAAAGAATTGGTACCAATCCTACTGAAACTGTTGCAAAAGACTGAGAAAGGAAATTTTTCCTAACTCATTCTATGAAGCCAGTATCACTCTGATAGCACAATCAGGGAAGAAATTAAGAAAACCACAGACTAATATCCCTGATGAACATAAATGAAAAAATCCTCAACAAAATACTAGCAAGCTGAATCCAATGGCACATCAAAAAGATAATTCATCATGATTAAGTAGGTTTCATCCCAGGGATGGTTCAACATATGCAAGTCAATAATTATGATTCATCATATAAAATGAATTAAAAACAAAAGTGATATGATAATCTCAAATAATTACAGGAAAAGCACTCATTAAAATCCAGCATATCTTTATAATTAAAAACCCTCAACAAACTAGGCAGAGAAGGAACATACCACACAATAATAAAAGCCATATATGACAAACCCACAGCAAACATCATAGTGAATGGGAAAATGTTGAAAGCATTACCTCCAAGTACTAGAAGAAGATGGGTAGGCCCACTTTCATCACTTCTATTTAACATAGTACTGGAAATCCTACCCAGAGCAATCAGGCAAGAGAAAGAAATAAAGGGCATCCAAATAGGAAACAAGGAAGTCAAACTATCCTTTTTTGCCAATGATATGATTGTATACCTAGAAAACCCTAAAGACTATGATGTGATTTTATACTGTATACCTAGAAAACCCTAAAGACTTTGATATGATCATATACCTAGAAAACCCTAAGGAGTCCTTGTCCAAAAGACTCCTAGATTTGATAAATCAATTCAGTAAAACAATGTACACAAATCAGTAGCACTGCTATATACCAAAAATGACCACCCTGAGAATCAAATCAAGAACTCAACCCCTTTCACAACAAATAAAATATCTAGGAATATACTTAACCAAGGAGGTAAAATATCCCTACAAGGAGAACTACAAAACACTGCTGAAAGAAATCATAGATGACAAAAACAAATAGAAACACATCCCACACTCATGGGTTGGAAGAAATGATATCATGAGAATAAACACACTGCCCAAAATAATCTACAGGTTCAATGCAATTCCAGTCAAATCACCAACATCATTTTTCACAGAATTAGAAAAAATAATCCTAAAATTCATATAGAACCAAAAAAGAGCCTAAATAGCCAAACCAATCCTAAGTAAAAATAACAAATCTGGAGGCATCATATTACCTGACTTCAAATTGTATTATAAGACTATGGTAATCAAAAGATACATAGAAAAATGGGGATACACAGAAAAATGGAACAGAATAGAGAACCCAGATACAAAGCCAAATACTTAAAACCAACTGATTTTTTGGCAAATTATACAAAAACATAAATTGGGGAAAAGATACCCTATTCAATAAATGGTGCTGAGATAACTGGGTCAACACACGTAGAAGAATGAAACTGGATCTATGCCTCTCGCCATATACAAAAATCAACTCAAGATGGATTAAAGATTTAAATCTAACACCTGAAACCATAAAAATTCTGGAAGAAACCTAAGGAAAACTCTTCTGGACACTGGCATAAGCGATTTTGACTAAGACCCCAAAATCAAATGCAACAAAAACAAAAATACATAAAAGGAACCTAATTAAACTCAAAAGCTTCTACACAGCAAAAGAGATAATTATCCAAGTAAGCAGACAACACACAAGACAGGAGAAAATATTTGCAAACTATGCATCTGACAGAGGACTACTATCCAGAATCTACAAGGAACTCAAACATATCAGCAACAAGAAAACAAATAATCCCATCAAAAAGTAGACAAATGACATGAATAGATACTTGTCGAAAGATGATACACAAATGGCCAACAAAAGTGAAAAATGTTCCACATCACTAATCATCAGGGAAACGTAAATTTAAACCACAATGAGATATCACCTTACCCCAGACAAAATGGACATTATTAAAGGGTCAAAAAACAATAGATGTTGGCATGGGTACAGTGAAAAGGGAAAGCTTATACACTGCTGGTGGTAATGTAAATTATTACAACCTCTATGAAAAACAGTATGAAGGTTTCCTGAAAAACTAAAAGTAGATCTACCATTCAATCCAGTAATCCTACTGCTGGGTGTCTACCCAGAGGAAAATAAGTCATTATATCAAAAAGATACCTGCATACATGTGTTTATCACAGCACAATTCACAACTGCAAAGATATGGAACCAACCTAAGTGACAATCTAGTGACAAGTGGATAAAGAAAATGTGTTATACGTACACCAGGGAATATTACTGAGCCATTAAAAAGAAGAAAATAATGTCTTTTGCAGCAACTTGGATGGAGCCAACAGCATTGTTCTAAGTGAAATAACTCAAGAATGGAAAAACAAATAGTATGTGTTGTCACTTATAAGTGGGAGCTAAGCTATGGGTTCACAGAGCCATACAGAGTGGTATAATTGACAATGAAGACTCAGAAGAGCAAAGGAGGGAGACGAGGGATAAAAAAAAAAACAATATGTTGGGTACAATGTACACTACTCAGGTGACAGGTGCACTAATATCTCAGACTTCACCAGTATACAATTCATCCATATAACTAAAAAACAATTGTACCCCTACAGCCACTGAAATTTTAAAAATTAAATTTAATTTAAAAAATAAATAAGACCAGGCGCGGTGGCTCATGACTGTAATCCCAGCACTTAGGGAGATCGAGGCGGACAGATCACGAGGTCAGGAGATCAAGACCATCCTGGCTAACATGGTGAAACCCCGTCTCTACTAAAAATACAAAAAAAATTAGCCGGGTGTGGTGGTGGGCTTCTGTAGACCCAGCTACTCAGGAGGCTGAGGCAGGAGAATGGTGTGAACCCAGGAGGTGGAGTTTGCAGTGAGCCGAGATGGCACCACTTCACTGCAGCCTGGGCGACAGAGTGAGACTCCGTTTAAAATAAAATTAAATAAATAAATAAATAAATAAATAGTCCTTATAGGACTAAAATTTCAAAACCAAAAAATAGAAAAGACAATCATTAAAATATCTTAAGGTGCATTATGGACAAATTACATCTGAACTGTTCTCAATACAACATTCTTATTCATGTTTCCAAACAGCTGGGGAAACCTTAGCTTACATACAGAATCCTGGGTTTTCCGTACTGACAACGAGAAACTATTAATCCTCTAGTTCTGCTTATCTATAAGATTTAGCCTTTAATAATAAGTTCAAAAATGTCAAGTTCAGAGCAACATCATAATTCTCTTGGATTTCATTTCAGATGTAAAGATATTAAATAAGGTAATGCTGATTTTGTTTTTCAAGAGTAGAAAGCAACATGCATTTTAACAGAAAGTTAATTACTATTTAGCAGGGACTCAAAAACTGACATATGCTAATTTTTCTTCTCTTTCTTATAGAAAATAAGATACGAGAAACCTTATGCAGGCTATGCTATTGTTCCTAAAGTTACGTGTGGTATAAGGACTTGTATGAAATATGGGTAATTGGAGCAATCCTTTTTATTTTATTTATTTTTGGCTTTTCAAAAGATCAAGTTGTAAAATATCCAATATGGTTTTTCAAACGGGTAAGAATATTAAAAAACCAACCTGTAAGAAATTGTCATCAAATTTTAAAAATGATTACCTTCCTTAATTGTGAAAGTGTTTAAAATTGAACACATAAACTTACAAATACTGAAAAAAATATAGATTTGTGAGATAATACCTTATCCTCAAGTTGTGTATTATTCTATTTTACTATATCAATTTAATTGCATTTTCATTTGAACCTTTATACATTTAGGACTAAATCTCCTACTATTGCTTTAAACATTGCCCTGGAATTCATTTTCACAAGTAGAATATCTGACTATCCAAAATATATCAATTATTAATAACGCCAAATATTAGCAAAGCTTTCTCAGAAACCATTAGTCAAAAATTGTCTTAATATATATTTCCTCTCTTCAATTTGTGAATTTTAAACAATGATATCACAATATTATAACTGAAAAATACTGGAAAATATTGCAAAATCCTATTTGTTTCTCCTTTCCAAAGAAAAATTTCCCTTAATTTCTATTTACCAGTAAACCTCAAATGAACACTGAGGCAACTTCCTGAAGGCAACTAAAAGACCACTTCCAATACAAAGTTTTGTTGATAAGTATAAAAGTATTTTAAAGACTCAAATGTTAAATGAATAGACATGTGTAGTAGAAAACGATAATGTAAATATATATAATTTATCCTGAAAAGTTAAAAAGTTAAAGTCAACAGCATACTAAAACCATTGCCGAGAAGCTGACACCTACGAAAGAGTAACACTCAGCTACTTTTAAATTGTATTTTGAACAAGAATGTCATTGTACTCCTAGTCCCTATTGTATTTCCTGGCATTTCTTCACTAGTCTACAAATGTTTGTTGGTTAAAAACATGGGAAAAATTAAACAATGAAGGAGTTCGTTATTCACAGATAGTGGATCACTGCCAGGTAACTACTACTTCCAGAAATACAAAGTCTCCTTGAGGCAATGTCCAATGCCCTTCTTCCCCACAACGACACACAGGTGTATAATAAAAAATCTGTGGAGGCCGGGCGCAGTTGCTCACACCTGTAATCCCAGCATGTTGGGAGGCCAAGGTGGGCAGATTACTTGAAGTCAGGAGTTCAAGACCACCTGGCCAACATGGTGAAACCCCATCTCTACTAAAAACACTAAAATCATCCAGGCATGGGGGTAGGCGCCTGTAGTCCCAGCTACTCGGGAGGCTGCGGCAGGAGAATTGCTTGAACCCAGGAGGCGGAGATTGCACTGAGCCAAGACTGTGCCACTGCACTCCAGCCTGGGTGACAGAGCAAGACCCTGTCTCTAAAAAACAAAACAAACAAACAAACCCTGTGGAATAGAAATAACTGTTAGAGTAGTCCTGGACATTATCAGCACAAATGATCTATACACAGCTTCCGGAAAGGCGAACTTGACAACAGAACAGAAAACGGAACTACAGAGAAGAAAAAATAGCAAACTAGACTACCTGCTCAAGGAACAAATGGTAGAAGTAGACAATGAAGCCTCTATAATAATCAAGAAAACAAAAGAAGCAAAAGATCAAAAACAAGAGACACAATGACAGACCTGAAGATCTGATGTATGCTTGCCTAGCTGACAATTCCACCAGCAGTATATAGTTATCATTATTTGATTTGTCAGTGGTAGAAATTTAATTCATACCTGTGTTAAAATAGTGAATTATGTTTCACTAACCTTCTCAAAAAAAATCAGTTACAACAATTTTTATATTTGTACTATATAATTACAGTGTTTTCAAAAAACTTATTTCAACTAAATAAAAAGTCCCAAGTAAAGGATTATAAAAGGAAAAATAGCTAAATATTAGCAAACAAAAATACAAAAAATACGAATAGAGTTAAGAGATATTAAGATATATCTAGACGTTCTAGCAACTATTTTAATATTTGCAACAAGAGTAAAGATAAGAAAACATGTATTTTAAGACATTACAGAACATTTTTAGCAGATGAAGAAACAAACCACTCTTCAGATTTAAAAAGCCAATGAGAAAATCTAAAAAATCTAAAAATGATTTTCTTCAATGAAAAACTGCAAAAAAAAATTAATTTTAAAGAACCACATCAATCACTGAAAAACTGAATTAAAACCATGAAAAATTTTAGAATGCCAACAAGAAAGAAAAAAATCTTAAAAGCTCCCAAAGGGGGGATAAAAAAGATGTTCCACAAAGGAATGAAAATTAGATTGGCATTGGCATTCTCATCCAAAACATTGAATGCTAAAGAGGTTCCAAGGAAAAAATTACTTAGAATATTACATTTAGCCATTTTATCATTCAAGTGAAAATGAAAAGTATACTTTTAGACATGCAAAGACTTAAAAGTTTATGTCACAAATTTATTTGAAAAAATTTACTAAATATTGTTTACCAATGGTTAAAATGGTAAAATTTACGTTATGTGTGTTACACCACCAAAAAAATTGTGAGAAAACAAAAAAGTAGAACAAATGAGAAGGAATGGGATGTAAGAAAAACTTGTGAGAACATAAGCTTAATTCTAAATAATTTTTAGAAAGTTGTTAAGAGAATAAGAGCTTAGACTTTCACAAACCCCTTTTTCCCTACTTTTTAGCCTTTTTTATTGTGAAATATAACACATATACAATTACATAAAGAAAAATATAAGATTAATAAATTATTATACACACACACACTGGACCTGCACAAAGCCTAGCAGTGGATCACTGCCTCTCTTGTCTCATTTCCTAATCGGCACCCCTAAACTTCTCCCAGCAACATCCTCTAGCTGACATTTTTGAGAATAAACTTTTGCCTTACTCTATAGTTTTACCACCTAAACACACATTTCTAAACAACATAGTGTAGTTTTGACTATTTTTGAACTTTATACCTAAATGTAGTCAAACAGTATGTAATCTTTCATGCTAGCTTCATTCATTGAACAATAATGTTTGTGGAGAGACAACCATGACTATCGAGGCAGGAGAAGGCGCTCATTGTCTCATTCCCCACAAGTCTTCAACTCTTGTATTCAGCTCTCCTGGGCAGCTGGCTCCCAGTTTTGAAATGTTCTGCTGTGCTAAAAAGGCCATTTTATGCCTGAAACCACTACACTGCCACACACTTGATCAGGTACAACACCCCCATTCCTTATCGCAATCCCTAAAAAGGGATATCAACGGGGAGCTCAACCCATAATACATCCAACCGTGCCCATCCCAGGCATATCTCTCCACTTGATGCCAAGAGCCTGAAGAAACAAATGAACACAACAGCTGCAGCTGGGATTCTAGCCTACATTGTGTTACTGTTTTGCCTTAGCTCTTCAAGCAACAGTGGTGCCCACTATGGACCAAATACGTATTTGACTGGACCGCTGGGAGTGATGAAAGGCCTAGAAAGTCAGTGGGTCTCTACGTGCATTGCCTCAAGTAGTGGCTACCTCTAAATGGGAAGATGACTCATCTGGGCAAGAAGGACTAATATCAACTGGGTGACCATGTTGTCTAAGGGCCATACACTTATAGGCTTCAACATAGTAGACTTACCACCAACAGGGATCTCAGAATTATGAAGTTACTGTGATAGAAGTTATTAAGAAATTATTTTAGGTAGATAGAAAAGGGATCCTTGGAAAGTTTTCATTTCTTTTTAAAACACCTCCAAAAGCGTTGCTTGTCTAACAGAAAAGTCCAGGCTCTTAAAGCGAAGCCGCAACCTTTAGTATGCATACGCAAGCCATTAGAAACTGGGTCCACTTAACATGGCGATTCCTACCTTTGTCCTCTTGCCCTTGCCCCACATATCCCCGCGTGTGTAGAACATCATGGTGCCCTGCATTTGCATATTAAAAGGCTAGGGTGGGAAGGCCAGTTTTTTTCCCAGGGCTACGTGAATGAATGCCTGGTCAAACCAATCCCCTAAGCCCTATGCAAATCAGACACGGACTCCTCCAGCCTCTACATATACCTGCCTGGTACGCACCACACTTGGGGTTTCCTCTTTGAGCTGTGGAGCCCCCATCCCTCTGTCTCTGTAAGGGCGAGCCTCTTCCTTCTGCCTTCTCTTTTCTTTCTTGCCTATTAAACTCTCCGCTCCTTAAAACCACTCCACGTGTGTCTGTGTTGTTTAATCTAATTCAACGTGAGACAAGAGCCCTGGTGTTCCTCCACTCATGGGAGCCATATCATTACTATAATTGCTAACTAGAATGGGTTGCCTCTCAGAGGAAAAACAAGAAAGCTCAAAAGGAGGGAAGGAAGAGTGGACAGGCAGAAAACAAATATTGCTGCTGGGATAGTTGTTTGTATTTTCATCAGTCAGGCTGCCAGTGGCTGCTCCTACGGAGGGACTGCAACAAAGTCAATGATCTAGTAAGAAAGTCCTGAAGATACTTAGGAAGGTTACAGAAACAAGCTGTGTTATGGCCTGCACTCCTAGGAAAACTCCAAGTGACTGTTTCCTGGAGAGAAAGGGACACAGGGAAACCAGTGGACGGATACAAAAACCTAAAATGGACCTTTGACCTTTAAAAGTTTCAAATATGACAAAAGAAGAGAGATGATCATAGTGGAGAACTTAGGACTGTTAGGAGAAAGGAATTAGAATTGCGATAAAGATCCCCTGGAGAGAATTCCTGTGTAGAGATGGAAACTGTTGCTTTCCCTATCTCATTGAATACACTTCAACCACAACATATTCCTGAGTTTAACAGATACACTGGACTGCAAGTGGCTGTTATTTTGTCTCCTTTGACTGAACTGTAACTACAATTTCTTTGGAACCTCGAAAAAACATACCAACATGTTAGATTCACTCATTTCAAGTCCTGTTTACTGCAGGTTAAAGTATTGGAAGAAAAAAAAAATCTAAGGACTTTTGCTCCTATTTTCTTTGTGAGCTTCCTAGACACTCAGATGTTGAGAAGAAGGGAATTGAAAAAGAACCAAAAGAACTTCTCATTTTATTTGTCTGTTTGGACTTTAACAAGTAACTGATATTTTGCTTTGTTCAAATCAAAGCATCCTCAATGGACATAAACTTGGATACCAGCCAGGTGCGGTGGCTCACGCCTGTAATCCCAGCACTTTGGGAGGCCGAGCCGGGCAGATCATGAGGTCAGGAGTTCAAGATCAGCCTTGCCAACAGTGAAACTCCATCTCTAAAGAAAGTACAAAAATTAGCCGGGCATGGTGGCGCATGCCTGTAGACCCAGCTACTTTGGAGGCTAAGGCAAGAGAATCGCTTGAACCAGGGAGGTGGAGGTTGCAGTGAGCTGAAATTGGGCCACTCTACTCCAGCCTGGGCCACAGAGCGAGACTCCATCTCAAAAA
>NW_012108697.1:311895-315970 GCF_000951045.1 Mandrillus leucophaeus
ATAAAAAAGGATGAGTTTGTGTCCTTTGTAGGGACATGGATGCAGCTGGAAACCATCATTCTCAGCAAACTTTCGCAAGAACAGAAAACCAAACAACCGCATGTTCTCACTCATAGGTGGGAATTGAACAATGAGATCACTTGGACATGGGAAAGGGAACATCACACACCGGGGCCTATTATGGGGAGGGGAGAAGAGGAAGGGATGGCATTGGGAGTTATAACTGATGTAAGTGACAAGTTGATGGGTGCTGACGAGTTGATGGGTGCAGCACACCAACATGGCACATGTATACATATGTAACAAACCTGCACGTTGCGCACATGTACCCTAGAACTTAAAGTACAATAATAATTTTAAAAAGACACCTAAAAGAAAATAAATAAAATAAATAAATAAATATTCATTCAGGTGCAGCCTTATCCTATAGTACTTAGAAAACATGAGAGACCAGTAAGGGGCAAGATTTGTCTCCTGGAGTACAACTCATAGCAAGTCCAGTACTGCTGACATAACTCTATATGATGTCAAGACTGTGCATTCTATACTTGTAGCAGATATACCAACATTGGTACGATATTCTTGCCCCAAAATGCTTTCCTGAATCTAAACATGAGGGAAAAATTAGACAATCCAAATTGAGAAACCTCCAAAACAACTGGTATAGGTTATTCAAAAATATCAAAGTCATGTAAGGAAAGGACATGGGAACTGTATTAGATTAAAATACACTAAAAAGGCTCACCAAAGCAATCTGTGATGTTTGAGGTGAACACTCTCATGAAGTGTTATGCTGTCTGCAACATACACACGGTTCAGGGAAAAGGGGCTGTACATATGTGGCAACATGTTAATAATATTGAGGGTAAGATAGTGGAATGCAAAATGATGATATAATAAAAATCAGAGGTTAACAGTACCAGTTGGTTTCAAAAGTAGCTGTAGCAATATTTTTTCTCATTTTCTGAAACTCCTTCAAATATTTAATTCTTCTTTACATCATAGAATAGTAATTTATGTTGCTGTCAAATGAAAAGTACTCTAGATAAATACTCACGAGAGCAGGTGGCAGTTTGCCACTCTAGACATTGTCCATAGGGAAAAGAGATGATATAGGCATTAGAGTCAACACATCGTTTCGTACTGCTGCACCACATACACTCCATGCCATTGCTTGTACAGTTGGAACATGATGTCCTTAGAGAGCATGGCTTTTTGCATGGCCTCGCATTTTGATTTGGACTAACTGGAATAAATAAACAAATACAATAATTTCATTTTTAACTTCATGTTAACACAATTGTATGGGTTTTCTTTGCTTTGCTGTTCAGAGCATGTTTCAATTAAGCCAACTTTGGCATTATAATATGATGAGGTAAATAAAAACAAAGGTGATATATCAATACTTCTTAAATTTTTTATTAAATTTGAAAATGTACAACTTCTGTGATATTTTTAATTATTTACAAAGTAAAGTTGTATAATTTTAAATATTATAAGTAGTAATGTAATCTATGACCTAGTTTGTATACTAACAGTGTTTACTTTCCCAGCCACAATGTTTTCCCAGCCACAATGTTTTCCATAACATTCCACATCTTACAAAGTAAATGTCCCATAAGTGAACATGTCTCTGATATAAACAAAGAATAAAAATACAGCTTATCATAAAATATTACACAAGATACAATATTTATCACAGCCTTTAGGACGACTATTATTTTAAAATAATAGGAAATAAATATTGGCAAGGATGCAGAGAAATTGAAACCTTTGTTCACTGCTGGTGGGAATGTATACAGCCTCTGAGAAAAACAGTATGGTGATTCCTCAAAAATTTCAACATAGAATTGCCACATGATTTTGCAATTCTGCTTCTGGCTATATACCCCAAAGAAGTGAAAGCAAGAAGCTGAACAGATGTTCATACACTCACATTCATAGCAGCATTACTCACAAGAGCCAAAAGGTAGAAGCAACCCAAGTATCCACTGATAGATGAAGGGATGAACAAAATGTAGTAGATACATATAATGTAATACTGCTCAACCTTAAAAAGGAAGGAAATTCTCATACATCCTACAACATGGTGAAACACTAAAGACATTATGCTAAGGGAATAAGCCAGTCACATAGGACGTATATTATATGATTCCACCATATGAGGTACCTGAAGTAGTAAATTCATAGAGACAGAAAGTAGAATAGTAGTTGCTAGGGACTGTAGGGGGTGGGGTGGAGGAAACAGAGAGTTATTGTTTAATGGGTACATATTTTTAGTTTTGCAAAATGTAAAAAGTTCTGGAGATAAACGGTGATGATGTTTGTACAACAGTGCGAAAGTACTTAATGCTATTGAATTGGCATTAAAATACATTTAAAATGGTTAAAGTGGTAAGTTTTAAGCATATTTTACCATGATAAAAATATAACATTTAAAAGAAAATAATTTCATATTCCTTTCTCACTTAACAAAAATCCATTTCAGAAGATGTAACAAAAATGTTTCTTTTCACTTGATAACTGAAATAATATGTCTACAAGAGTAAAAGGAGTCCCAATTAAACAAATCTTCCCAAACACTATCATAAGTGAAAGACATTAATGAATTAAGAATAGATTATTGCTATATTGTAAGTAACTACAACCATATATTCATAATCTCACTATTTGAACCAACAGAGATTGCATAAAATAATAATATTATGTTATTTTCACAAGTTAATGCTGAGATCACTAATAGTAAGTGGGGAAGAATGTGTATAAAAATAAAATTTACATAAATATCAGAGAATCAGACTGCACCCTAGAAGGAAGGAATGAGAAGATGGGATGGAAACATACTTTTAAAGGAATGCTAATTTACTGGACTACTTACCAACAGGTTTTTCACAGACAAGGCCATTTGCCATAGATGTACAAGGATTAGCTTTTAAGCCTGCCACTGCAGCCCTTTCTAGATATGCACAAAACCCAGAATCATTGGGTTCACCAGGAAGCCACTGTAGTGTTGTGTTTGTAAAAGGAGACATGTCTTCCCATCCCCAGTAGGATATATTGATCTTGCGCAAGCCTACCCAAGGTGATACTTTCTGTAAACAACAGGAAAAGGGGCATTCAAAGAAAGTTAGATGTAAAAATATGCCATGTTCCTTAGCAAATGGTTCACTATTATTAAAAATTATATTTGAAGATATATATAAAACTGCCTTTCTAATGAGTTTTAGTACTAAGAATAATTAACAATTATAGCATAGTTTGGAGAATGATGTAGAACAGAACACTGTTTTTAAAACACAGGTTTTATGTTTAGCTACATGATTGGCATCATTTATTTAGCCTTCGCGAACCTCAGTTTCCTCTTCTATAAAATGGAGATATAATTATCTATCTGATAAGGCAGGATTATTTAAAAACTTAACATACTGTTATTGCTGCTGCTGCTTCTATTACTATTACTACTATCAGTGTAATCAGTTGAAAGATTAAGATTCTAAAGATAAATTGCCATTATCTGCACTGTGAAAATAGAAAATAAAATCAACAAACAGTATATAGAGTCTGAGTGAAGTCTTCATAACAAGACTTAGCAAAAAGACTTAGAGAAGAGTAACTGCCTCTCTCTTAGCTTAGACCTCTACATATAAATTTGGGCTTCTATATGATTTTTAGATAAATTAATGTCATATAATTTTATTAATAAAAAACAAAAATAATAAAATATGATGCTTGGGCCTAAAATTTAACTAAAATTGACAAATACCACATAACTATTCTTAATGCTGTAAGTAATATTTCAAAATTAGCTTGAAATAAACATCTTTAGCATATTTATAACCTTAATAATTACTCAATTTTAAAATGTTATTCTTATATTAAAAAGTGATATATTCATGATCCGAATTACTAATCTTTACAAATTTTTTTAGATTATAAACACCTCTATTTTAATATATATACACACACATATTTTCCAAAATACTAAGCTACCAATATTATATTACAATGTGAAATGATTTCAAAACTCCCCATCGTTCTTTTTTTTTTTTTTTTAACATTACAGAGTATCAGGACA
>NW_012108697.1:316415-317049 GCF_000951045.1 Mandrillus leucophaeus
AAAAAAAAAAAAAAAAAAAAACCTGGATACCAACTTTATCTCAGGTGATTCTACAGCTTTCTATGGTGGTAGAATGGTAACTACTGGGCCTCTGAAAAGTATATTATTCCCAAAAAAAGGACATAAAGTCTGGATTAATTACAAGATGGACAGATACCGATAAGTGGGATATGAATGAATGCAACCAACATTGAGAACAGGTCATGAGAGCAGCAGGAATAAATACTACTTTCTACTTTTTTGTTCCAAATCTGAAATTCCAAAAATTCAGCTGAAAAGGTGTATTTTTGATGAGCAGCAGTGTCAAAGAGTGGACTGTGGAAAGATAAACCATATTCTCTGCTATGAAGAAGCTAGCTAAGATTAGTACTTTCTTCTCCCAAGCAGAAAGAGTTTCACATGGTCTCAAGTTCCCACAAGGCTACCATGTGCTACCAGTAGCATTATGCAATTCCCTTGGCACCTATATTCTGATGCCATTTGTGTTTGTAAGCAAGGATACTCTCACCACATAGTATCCAGTATTAAATATTCATTCAGGCAAACCGAATCCAGCAGCACATCAAAAAGCTTATCCACCATGATCAAGTGGGTTTCATCCCTGGGATGCAAGGCTGGTTCAACATATGCAAAT
>NW_012108697.1:317099-325772 GCF_000951045.1 Mandrillus leucophaeus
TTTTTTTTTTTTTTTTAACATTACAGAGTATCAGGACAGAGAAAAATGTTTCTCCACCTTGCACATTAGCAACACAGAAATAAGATGTTTGTATCCAGTATATGTTCTAATTATGATGTGTACGTGGTCCTAGAGATCTTAAAAGATAGCCATACACCTAGAAAAGTGTGCAGTGTACAAATACAATAAAGTTCACATAGTAAACACTCGACAAATGTTTCTTGAATAAAATTTAAATATAAATTCTTGTTATGACAATAAATCTCATATTGCCCAAGTACTGTACACATAGTAGGTAATCAATAAATTTTGCTAAACAAAATTCATTAAAGATTGCTATCTTCCATCATCTGCACAGTGCCTGAAACAAAGATGGTACTTAATAAATAATGTTTCTAATTATAAAAATACACATGCTGCTTCACACTGTGATCAGCGTATATTTCATATATTATTCTGAAAAATATTTTGATAAGCAAAAAGCTAAAACACTCTTATAGCTCTTGATAATAACAGCAGGAGTCAATTCAACATAGATATTTCAGATTAACAACTGTGTTTCACATGACAGCAATTCTGCCTATATCCCTGAACTATCTATAGTCAAGACAAGTCATTTAAAATGAAATATTACTCCCTAACTCATCATGATAAAAATCTGAGAGGAAGAGGAGGAAAACAGAAAAACGAAGCTGCTGATAAAACATTTAAAGTAACTATTACTCAGTAAATGAACTGGATAGGCAGTTCATTATCTTATGTAAGATAAATAACTATATCATGAAAATTTCCTGCAGCACACCATAAATCACTGTAACATTTCATTAGCCATTTCCGATAAGTAAATGATCATTTGACCCAAGATATCTGTATAAAGTGAATGAATTTGTCGATCTTTATTTGCCAAAGAAAGGTTGTCTTAAGTTTATATAACTGCAATGACTCAGAATTCATTTTATATAAAGATATGCATAATTGAATGTCACCTTGCAGAAGTCTCCACCTTTGAAATCTTGCTAAAGCTCAGCTTTCTGATAAAGCAAAACATTCTTCATTTACAGGGCATGCTACTCAGCATCACATTCCTTAGCAAATGGAACTTTTGAATGCATCTAAGTTCATCACGCATTCAAAATAATTATTAGTTCAATCATTATTATTCATAATAATAGGCAAGAAAAAACGAACACTAACATAAGAATCTTGAAATATGCAATCTCAAAAAAGTACATTTCAAGGTTATATTGTAAGAACTAAAAATAATATGTCTTAAGCAAGAAAAAAAGCAACAGAATTATAATATCAAATACTAGTACTTTCTAAATATCAGGAAATTTGAATCTGCCAATAATAAGCTCTGCATAAGTGGTAGGTAGTGAGAACTAATTTTCACATGTTCATTGGTAATAGCCCCTTATTTTTTGTAGTAAAAGAAATAAATTGGCATCACAAGAATACAGACAGATTTTAACTCATGTTGTTTGTCCCATATGCTAAAGTAAAACTTGACAAATACACCTTGTCACATTCTTCAAAAATATTATAAAACTGATAGGTCTCTCCTACATGCTACCTCATATATCTTATCCTCTAGCCATGAAGCCGGCAGCTCTCGAGACAAGTTGAGAGAAAAGACATAGGCATTTCTCTGGACTCTTTACCAATATTTTCATGTGCTGGCCAACTCTGAATCCTGTAAGACATAGCTAGGGCACTCCTCTAGGAAATTATTCTTAGGTCCACATTACTGGTTAGATGCCTACCCTTTATCTTCATATATCACCCTATGTGCATCTGTCATTGCAATTATCACATTTCAGTATAATTGTGTTTGTTTCTCTCTCCACTAAGCTCTTTGAGAACAGCAATTGTCTTTTGATCTTTGTAATCTCAGAAAGCAGTAGATTGCCAAGTACACTGAAAGTGCTCAATAAATGTACACTAAATGAATAACTACTGGTCTATCCTTCACAGAAAAATAGTTACAGTTCACAGAGAAGTAGTTTTCTGAATCAACTAATATGATTAGTATAGTTTTTCTTTACCCTATTAATGCCAGACAAAAAAAAAATTGTATAAGGCCAAGAAGTACCGTATTGCAATATCTACTTCAAAATATGTGAATATTTATAAAAGTCAAAGGATAAAACTAATTCATCAGTTTTATTCATGGGGAAGAGGGCTTTGGCTGTACAGACAGAAACTGGGGATAGAAATTAGATTATCCATTACTGATACTCATGAGAAATATACATGCTAATATTAATACATTTCATCACAAAAATTAGGGTTGGCAGTAACAGTGGATTGAGTGTCCATACAAAAATTTCAGGAGTGATGTCAGCATCTTGTCTGGCTAGAGACACCTGGTGCTCATCCCTGCCACAGGAGAGGATTGAGACAATGAATAAAGAGCTACGCTTTGACTGGAGTGTCAAAGGGAGAGTGCTGGAGTGCAGCGGGGGAGTAGAGATTCACCTGCAGTGAATGCAAGTCCAGAAAGGCAGCGTGGAGGCACCCAGCCTTTGTCCTGTCTTCTCCACCTGGATTGGATCTGTTCAGGATCAGCAGTGACTTCCTATTATAGGGAATAGGTAAGCAGATGATCCCCACTAGCCCCCATTGCTACCACAAACACCTACAATCCTTACTACAGAAGAATCCCACAGTCCTTACAAGCTCTGAGCCCAGTTTAGAGAGCTGCCAGGAATTCCCTCAGCTGCACTGCCCTCAATTAAGAATACAAGGTGTGCACTTCTCATTCCCTGCTCAAGCCCTGTGAGCCAAGATGCCACAGCATGGTGCCATCTTGAGACCAGAGCCACCTCTGGAGTGTACCTTGCTCAAGTGTCCAGTAGCCTCTGCACCTCTCCAGTACTGCAGTTCATTTTCATTCCACCAAGCCCATACAGGTGGCTGAATGCCACAACCCCAGCTGAATGAAGCCTAGGTCCAGGATTGGCTGTGACTCTGGTCCTACACAGCAGGGAAATCAATCCCCACCACTGCACTTTTGAGCCAAAGGAATGGTCTGGCAGTCCCACACAGGACAATGCGGTCCTTGAGCCAGCCGAGCCAGCCAAACCATTGCATGCCCTCCCCCAAGCAAGAGAGGCCCTTGAGCCTCTGTGCAGCTAATATGCCCCTAGGCTAGAGGAGCGGCTACATGCCTGCACTCAGGGCCTGAGAAACAGCCACACTGCAACCTCTCCAGGCAGGCCCTTGGCCTGCCTAACAGCCCTACACTGGCAATCAGGGCCTAGAAACAGTTCCACAGGCTGCCACTGTTGGGCATGCCTCCATGCAATACAAGCAGCCAGAAGTCCACATCCAACACCTGAGAAACAGCCCTACAGGCCACCCCTGGCAGGCACACCCACAGGCTAGCCAGGAAGCCATATAAGCATATCCTGGGCCTGAGACACCTCCATGAGGCATTCCCAGCAGATATTCCCCCAAGCCAGCCGAGCAGCAATGCACCTACATCCCGGGATTAAGAAATAGCCCTGTGGGTTGTTCCTGGCAAGCAAGCCCCTAGGACAGCCAAGGAGCCTTGAACCTGTCTCCTGGGCCTGAAAAACAGGCCCAAAGCCATCCCTAGAAAACATGTTTCCAGGCCAGCCGAGCAGCTATACACTCATATCTTAAGCTTGAAAAACAATCTCATAGGTTGTTCCTGGCAGGCCAGCCCCCAGGTCAGCCAAGTGACTACATGCCTATGCTCCCAGAGCGAGAGTCCTGTGGCCTCAACCCCAGCAAGCCAGAATGCAAGTTGCCCTACCCACTGTGGGTACTCACATGCCCATGACCTGAGAAACAGCAAGGTGAGCACACTCTCCAACAGAGCCACACCACCACTGCTACAAACTGTCTTTGCTAAGGCTACTAAGACACTTGAAAATGTCACTAGTATGTCACTAGTGTGGACTAGAGCTAAAGAAACTACATGGAGACTACACTACTGCATCTACCTAGAACCAATACCAATACACCCCATTGAACTAATACGCCAAGACCCATTCATACTAATAACTCTTTCCATACAAAACCTACTCCATAAAATTGGAAGAATTTTATGTAGGAATTCCTACCTAAAATGTAGGAATATATCAAAAAAGAAAAAGCAAAAAAAAGGTATCTCCAAAGGAAAACAATATTTCTCCAGTAATAGAACCCAACATAAGTAAACATATGAAATATCAGAAAGAAAATTCAAAATAATCTGAAGGAACTTCAGTGAGATATAGGAGAATACAGATAGACAATTCAACAAAATAAGGAAAACAATTCATAATTTGAATGAAAAATTCAACAACAGAGATATCAGGAAAAAAAGAACAAAATAAATCCTAGATCTGAAGAATTCAATGAATAAAATTTTTAAAATGCAACAGAGAGCTTCAACCACAGACTTGACTAAGCAGAAAAAAATAATTACTCTTTCTTATTTTTAATAGAGATGGGTTCTTGCTATGTTGCCTAGGCTAGCCTCGATCTCCTGGGCTTACAAGCGGTCCTCCTACCTCAGCGTCCCAAGTAGCTGGGACTACAGGTTCACACCACCATGCCCAGCTAGAAGAATTACTGGACTTAAAAGCAAATAACACAGGCAACAAAAATAAAATAGAATATGGAGTGAAGAAGGCCTACATTTATAAGAAACCATTTAGTGAAAACCTATTTGTATTATAGGCACTACAAAAAGAGAATAGAAGGAAACAGGTGTCTAGAAATATTTAATAAATCACTTGAAAACTTCCCAAGTCTTCAGAAAGAAATGGACATCCAGGTGGAGGAAGCTTAAAGAACAACAAATAGATTCAGGCTATACAGGTCCTCTCCAATGTACACAATCCTCAAATCATCAAAAATCAAACACAAAGAAAGAATTCTAAAAGCAGCAAGAGAAAAGCATAAAGTCAGATACAGGAAAATCCCCACTACAGCAATAGTAAATTTCTTAGCAGAAACCATAAAGGCCAAGAGGAATGGAAAGATATATTCAAACTATTGAGAAGAAAAATAAAACTGTCAACCACAAATATTATACCCAGCAAAGCTATCCTTCAGAAATTAAGGAGAAATAATATCTTTCACAGACAAAATCTAATGAAATTCATCACCAATAGACTAGCCTTACAATAAATGCTCAAAGGAGCCTAACATCTAGAACCGAAATGATGATAACCACCATCATGAACACATACAAAATTATAAAACTCACTGGTAGAGCAAATATACTAAGGAGAAAGAGAAAAGAAATAAAACTGTATCACTACAGAAAGCCATGTAAATACAAAAATAAACAATAAGGAAGAAAGGAACAAAGAATAGAAAGGATATACAAAGGAAGAAAAGATGTACGAAAATCAGAAAACAACCAACAAATCGACAGGAATATTTTTCACCTTCCAATAATAACCTTGAAAGTTAATAAATTCCCTTACGTAAAAGATATAGACTGTCTGAAGGTATTTTTTTTAAAAATAACTACCAATATGCTGCCTACAAGAAACTTATCTCACCTGTAAAGACACACATAAACTAAAAGTGAAGGGATGAAAAAAGACATTCCATGCAAACAGAAAGCAAAAGTGAGCAGGAGTAGCTACACTTATATCAGACAAAGCAGACTTTAAGTCAAAAGCTGTAAAAGAGATAAAGAAGCATATTATACAATAAGAAAGGGATTAATTCAGTAAGAGACAATAAATTGTAAATATACATGCACCCAACGCTGGAGCACTTAGATATGTAAGGAAAATACTATTAAATATAAAAAGAGAAATATGCCCCAAAACAATAATACTTGGATACTTCAACACCATGCTCTCAGTACTGGACAGATGATCTAGATAGAAAATCAACAAAGAAACATCAGATTTAAACTTCAGCATAAACCAAATGGACCTAACGGACATTTACAGAACATTGTACTGCAGAATACACATACTTTTCATCAGCACGTGGAACATTCTCCAGGAATGACCACATATGGTAGAACACAAAACAAATATCAACAAATTTTTAAAAATCAAAATCATACCAAGTATCTTACATGACCCCAATGGAATAAAAATAGACTTTAATAAAAAGAGGAACACTCAAAACAATATGAATAAATGAAAATTAAACAATATAGCCCTCAATTAACACTGGGTGAAGAAAGAAATTAAGAATGAAATTTAAAAATTACTTGAGACAGCTGAAAATAGAAACACAACATACCAAAGCCTATAGAATATAGCAAAAGCCGTACTAAGAAGGAAGTTTATAGTAATAAATATATACATCAAAAAAAGAGCAATTTCAAATAAACACCCTAATGTTACATCACAAAGAATTAGCAAAGTAAGAAAAAAACCAAATCCAAAATTAGAAGAAGGAAAAAAATAAAGATCACGGCAATCACGATCTTTATTGAAATGAAATCAGGACTAAAATAACACAGAAGATCAATGACAGAAAATGTCGGTCTTGTTCAAAAAATAAAGAAAACTGATAAACCATTTGCTAGACTAAATAATAAAGAAAGAGAGAAGACCCAAATAAATAAAACCAGAAGTGAAAAAGGAGACATTAAAATAACACAGAAACATAAAGGGTCATTAGAGACCACTATGAACAACTATATTTCAAGAAATTGAAAACTCACAGGAAATGAATAAATTTCTGGACACATGCAACTTAGAAACTGAACCAAAAAGAAACAGAAAAATTGAAAATACCAACAAAATTCATGATTTTGAATGAGTGATGAAAAGTCTCACAATAAAGAAAAGTCCAGGACCAGATGGCGTCACTGCTGAATTCTACCAAACCTTTCAAAAACAATTAAAACCAATTCTTCTCAAATTATTTCAAAGAACTGAAGGAGAGGGGATTTTCTTAACTCATTCTATGAGGTCAGCATAACACTGACACCAAAACCAGACAAGGACATTAAAAAAAAAAAACCTAGAGGCCAAAATCTCTAATGAACATATGCAACAATGCTCAACAAAATATTAGCAAAATAGCAAAATGAATCCAACAACATCAGAACAATACACACCACGACCCAGAAGAATTTATCCAAGGGCTACAAGGATGATTCAACCTACACAAATTAATGAACATCAAATATCACATCAATAGAAGGACAAAAACCATACGATCATCTCAATAGATGCAGCAAAAGCAATCAACAGAATTCAACATCTCATCAAGATAAAAACTTAAATTAGGTATTTACATAGGAATTACCTAATTTAGGAAGGAAATAAATAAATAAATACCTTTATTTAGGAAGGAATGTACCTGAAAATAATAAAGGCCATATATGACAAACCCACAGCTAACATCATACTGAACAGGAAAAGCTAAAAGCCTTTCTTCTAAGAATTGGAACAAGACAAGGATGCCCATTCTCACCACAATTATTTAACATAGCACTATAAGTTCATGGCCAGGGCAGTTAGGCAACAGAAGAAATAGAAGACATTCAAATTGAAACAGAAGAAGTCAAAGTGTCCCTGTTTATAGATGGCATGATCTTATACAGAGAAAAACTTTAAGACTCTTATACAAGAGCCAGAAAGAAATTATTTAGGCAGATAGTGAGAGTAAGAGACTCCTCAGCAAGCCTTCCCTTTTAACAAAAAGCAGCTCCAAAATCATTATTTTTCTAACAAAGAGCAGCCTGTGAAATTGAGCTGCAGACACAGATAAGAAAGCTGGACGCTTACATGGGTGAATGCCGGCAGCTGTGCCAATAGTTTGTAAAGGCTACCTGGGGGCCAGGCAAGTTCATCATGGAGACTCCATCTTCCCTTTTACTTTGTCAACCATGTGTACAGTAAAGGAACAGGCAACATGGCACTGGCGCAGTAGAGAACCCATCTGCATAATAAAAGATTAGGGTAGGGCAGCCAGCTTCTTCACTTACTATGTAAATGGCACATCTGGTCAGATCAATCTTTTGGGCTCTATGTAAATCAGACACCACCTCCTTAAGCTTGTCTATAAAACCCCATGCATTTCACCACAGAACCAGAAGACCCATTCCGGAGCCCCTCTCTCTCTGCAGGAGAGAAAGGTTTTCTCTTTCCTTCACCTATTAAACCTCTGCTCTTTTTTGGCTGGGGGATTGCAGTTTCACTCTTGTCCCCCAGGCTGGGGTACAGTGGCGCGACCTTGGCTTACTGTAACCTCCGCCTCCCAGATTCAAGCAATTCTCCTGCCTCAGCCTCTGGAGTGGCTGGCATTACAGGCGCCCGCCACCAGGCCCAGCTAAGAGATGGCGTTTCACCTTGTTGGTCAGGCTGGTCTCAAACTCCTGATCTCAGGTGATCCACCCGCCTCAGCCTCCCAAAGTGCTGGGATTACAGGCGTGAGCCACCATGCCTGGCAACCTCTGCTCTTAATTTCACTCCTTGTGTGTCCCCGTCCTTGATTTCCTTGGTGTGAGGCAAAGAGCTTAGGGTATTACCATAGAGGAATGACACCACTTCAACTCTACCAGAAAACCCTTAGTACTACTGATAAAGTAATTCAGCGAAGTTTCAGGATACAAAATCAACACACAAAAATCAGTAGCACTACTGCCGGGCGCGGTGGCTCAAGCCTGTAATCCCAGCACTTTGGGAGGCCGAGACGGGCGGATCACAAGGTCAGCAGATCGAGACCATCCTG
>NW_012108697.1:328008-328562 GCF_000951045.1 Mandrillus leucophaeus
ACACCAATAACAGACAAACAGAGAGCCAAATCATGAGTGAACTCCCATTCATAATTGCTTCAAAAAGAATAAAATACCTAGGAATCCAACTTACAAGGGATGTGAAGGACCACTTCAAGGAGAACTACAAACCACTGCTCAGTGAAATAAAAGAGGATACAAACAAATGGAAGAACATTCCATGCTCATGGACAGGAAGAATCAATATCCTGAAAATGACCATACTGCCCAAAGTAATTTATAGATTCAATGCCATCCCCATTAAGCTACTAATGGCTTTCTTCATATAATTGGAAAAAACTACTTTAAAGTTCATACGGAACCAAAAAAGAGCCCGCATTGCCAAGACAATCCTAAGCCAAAAGAACAAAGCTGGAGGCATTATGCTACCTGACTTCAAACTATACTACAGGGTTACAGTAACCAAAACAGCATGGTACTGGTACCAAAACAGAGATGTAGACCAATGGAACAGAACAGAGTCCTCAGAAATAATACCACACATTTACAACCATCTGATCTTTGACAAACCTGACAAAAAAAAGAAATGGGGA
>NW_012108697.1:328612-339726 GCF_000951045.1 Mandrillus leucophaeus
AAAAGAAAAGAAAAGAAAAGAAAAAAAGAAATTGAAGAGGATCCAAACAAATGGAACAACATTCCATGCAAATGGATCAGAAGACTTAATATTGTTAAAACCACCATGCTACTCAAAGCAATCTACAGACTCAATGCACTACCTAAAAAATACCAATGACATTGTTCACTGAAATAGGAAAAGCAATCCTAAAATTGTATGGAACAAAAAAGAGCCCTAATAGCCAAAGCAATCCTGAGCAAAATGAACAAAGCTAGAGCTATCAAACTACCAGGCTTCAAAATACACTACTAAGTTGTAGTAAACAAAACAACATGGTACTGGTATAAAAACAAACACATACACCAATGGAAGAGAATAGAGAAGCCATAAATAATTCACATAGCCGCAGCCAGCTGATTTTTGACAATTACACCAAGAACATGCATAGGGGAAAAGACAATATCTTCAGTAAATGGTGTTAGAAAAACTGAACCTCAATATGCATTAGAATTAAACTAGACCCCCACCTCTTACCCTATACCAAAAAAAAAGAAAAATGGATCAAAGAACTAAATTTAAGGCCCAAAGCAATAAAACTACTAGAAGAAACCATAGGAAAATCTCCAGGAATGGGTTTATGAAAAGATTTTATGAACAAGACTTCAAAAGCACAGGAAACAAAAGCAAAAATAAACAAATGGGATTATATAAAAATAAAAAGCTTCTGCACAGCAAAGGAAACAATCAACACAGTGAAAAGACAACCTACAGAAAGGGAGATTATATGGTTTGGCTGTGTCCCCATCCATATCTCATCTTGAATTACCATCTTGAAGTACACTTGCTACTAAGTTGTAGAAATAAGCGTATGTCCAGATTTTATGCTCTCCACCATTTTGATAGGCTATCTACAATGCTTCTTTAAAGTAAGCTGTACCAAGCAAGCATTATTTGTTTCTATATAGCAAGTAATTGGTAACAGAGTCATCTCTCTCTATCCATGGAGGATTAGTTCCAGGTCCCTTGTGAATTCTAACATCCATAAATATCACGTCCCTTACGTGATATAAAATGGCATAGTATTCCAAGTAACCTATCCATATCCTCCCATATACTTTAAATCATCTCTAGATTATTACTGAATACAACATAAATGCTATTGAATAGCTGTTATGCTGTATTGTTTAGGGACGAATGGCAAGAAAAAAAAGTCTGTACATGTTCAGTACAGACACAACCATACTTTTTAAAAATATTTTTCATTTGCAGTTGGCTGACTCCATGAATGAGGAACTCATAGATACAGAGGATCGACTATAATTGCTCTGAAAAGTTTTCAAGCAAAAATTCTTTCTGCCACACTATACCAAGTGGAGTTATAATTCTTAAAGTATACATACTCTTTAAGTGTATTTATTCATATAAGATGACTCTGGTAAGGTAATACAGTGGTGTGCTCTGCAAAAAGTGATAATTTATAAACCATTATTACCTTATTACTTATACAAAATAAGTCTTGTGTCAATTCACTTGAGAAATCAATTTTACTTTTATTTCCAAAATTAGCAAAATAATGTATTAAAAACAAAAAAAAATCATTTCAAATAATTATGAGATTATCATAGCATATTTCCATAATGTAAAAAAGTAGAAATGTTACCTGTTGTGTATACTTCTGTATTTCATCCAGAACAAATTCTACTTCTTTTGAGGTTGTTAATGAAGCAAGATTTCCACTAAGATTATAGCAATAAAGTTTTGCATTGTCATAGTTTTCTCTACTGGCATTGATTCTAAGACAAGCATCCCCAATATGACTCCATCCTTCTCCACAAAGATGAGCTAGTAAAAAAAATATGTCTCAGTTTTAGATGACCAAAAAGCAAATGTATTTTTCAATCATTTCAGAATACTTCTGTATTTGTTTAAATTTTTGAAATAAAACATATTAAATATCTCCATATAATATTTCAAATAAATTTTTTCTAATAGTTTGGTAGAGAATGAAAGCAGAACATCCCAATTTTTTCTTTAAATCTTAAATATAAGATAAATCATGGCTCTATGACATCTGTTAAATGTGTTGACTGCTAGGTTTTCTGTGTAACGTCTGGTATATTGGCATATGGTATTTCAATAAGTAAAATCGCTACTATATTTATGTCCCAAGGTCTAGTTTACATAAGACAAAATTACTTTAATAGAAGAACAACAAGCTTATACCAAAAGCAGTTTCAAAGTTACTCCTATAAGTGAAGCTAATTGACCTCTAAATCTAATTTCCATAGCTCAGGTATATCATTGTGATATAAGTTGGGTTCTCTGATTCTTTCATAAGTATGGGTAGAGAAGTCTCATTTCACTTATGATTAGTAAAGGAGTTATGATCTTTCCTTACTAATGTTTATTTTTATACAATTATTCATGTCTTTCTAAAGATGAAACATATTATTCAGTAATAGTGGTTTATCTATAGAATCCAAATTGAACTTGAAACACTGTTTTCTAAAACACAAGTTTATATAATAAATACATTAATAAGGCTAAACTTTAGCGTGTGCTAATTAACAATAGTGTTTCATTAATATACTGATCTATAAAGTTAGACTACATTTTAGTTTCTATATCACATGAAATGTATTCGCACCTCTGGCCCTGTGTGAAGGACCTTGGATATATTGCTGCAACTCTTATAAAATTGTTTTAAAGCAGCTGTTTTCAAATTTTTGGTCTTTAAGTCTTAAAAATTATTGAGGGTCCCACAGAACTTTTCTTTATGCATGCTATATCTACTGATTTGGAGCATTTTAAAATGAAAAATGGTTTTAAAATTAAAAATGGTAACTTTAACAAATACATGTACTTATTTAAAATAATAATTTTAAACCCCACTATAAATTCACTCTTCAGCTGCTGAGATGTCTTGCTCCCTATGGTATACAAATAGGCCCAAAGGAAATATATCCTGAAATTCTCTTCCTGAGGGAAAGTAGCTGACAATTCAAATTAGACCTCAGCATCAAAAAATAAAGAAGGATTAATGAATGAATAGAGGATGGAGAGGCAGAGAGATCAGGGATAACACAAAGAGAGCAATATGTTAATTGTAGAATCTAGAATGTAGGCGTTCGGTGTACTCTCCACAATTATTTCTGTTTTTCAATATTTGAAATATTTCAGAACAAAATGTTGAAGGGGAACATTACAACTTAATAGCATATTTTATTTTTATTGTTTTATGTTTTTGTAAATGTCTTTAATATCTGGCATTTGACAGCTATATTCTCATACCTTCTTCTACATTCATTTTATAGGAATAACATACATCAGATAGCCTTTATAAAACTCCATGGTAGACCCATAACAAATGGAGAATTTTAAAAGCAAATAATGTCTCAGTACTACTAGTCTTCACCAAATAGACCCACTCAAAACCACGTTGGGGACTCCTGTTCGTTCATGGTTGCTGCTCTAAGGATTAAATTGGGTACCATGAATAACTCACAGCAGCTGGAACATAGTAATCCCTCAATAAACTATAATTATCATTTAATAAGACTGTGTACCATTTCCTGGTTTTCAGTTTGAGGCTGTATGTGTTTCAATTATTCCAGTCATTTTAAATCCAAAATACCAAAAAAGTTCTCCTTACAATGCAAAAGTTTTCTTAAATTATGTTTTTTTCTCATCTTGCTGACTCAAGGAAGAATTTAGATTATTATTGCCTGTCTCCTCATTTATTTTTTAGTGAGAACAAAAATAGTTAATTGACAAATCATTCAAATAAAAACAAATGCATGGGCCTTTGTGGCTAAACTAAATTATATTACCAAACCAAATATTTTTATACTTCAGGCTTTTGTAGTATTGAGCATCAACTTGGCAGTGGGGTTTAAAGGAAGGCAATTAATTTATAATGAGTATAGTGAGATAAATTCAAATTGCCAAGCTCATATGAGATCAATGTAAAAAAATGCAATACACCAATTGTCATGGAACTGTACAACTGCTCTACAGACTGGGCCCTCTATTTAGAGCGTTCACTTCCTTGAGATAAGCTGAATGGAAATCAAACGATATATAGCCAGTTGGCTGCTTAGTAAATATGAATTAAGAAAAGGGAATTTGTGTATAATATATTTAATTGTATCTCCAAAATAACAGCCTGGTCAAGTGCAGCCTTTATAACAAAGCAACATTTTTTTCCCAGGGAATGAATAGATGAGTACTACCAAAGGTAACTTTATTGTCATTTTTCCAAACTTCCACTGGCAACTAATTTCCATTCTTATCAAAGTAATATTCCTTTAAATATATACATTCCTTCATTCAAATCTTGTTTTGGTCCAAGACTAACCTTGTCATTTTAAGGAAACTTTGTAAATATTTTCATTGATCTACATTTTCATTTTATAGTTTAATTCTTAGAGATCAACACCACTTTCAACTTCTTAGCATCATCTCACTGTTGCTTCTTAAATCCTGCCTACTGCATTATTAATACTATCTTTCTCAAAATGAGCACACATGCACATCACACTGTTTAAAAGCTTTAAAGGCCAGTATGTAAACAAAATTCAAAGTATGAATGACATTCCAGTGCCTCAATGGTGTGTTTGTTTGCTTGTTTTTGAGACAGAGTCTCACTCTGTCACCCAGGTTGGGGTGCAGTGGCATGATCTCTGCTCACTGCAACCTCCACCTCCTGGGTTCAAGTGATTCTCCTCCCTCAGCCTCCCAAGTAGCTGGAATTACAGGTGCCCACCACCACACCAAGCTAATTTTTGTATTTTTAGTAGAGACAGTATTTCACCATGATGGCCAAGCTGGTCTTGAACTCCTGACCTCAAGTGATCCACCCACCTCGGCCTCCCAAAGTGCCAGAGTTACAGGTGTGAGCCACCACACCTGACCTCGATGGTATTTTTAAAGGCAAAATAATTTTGATTTTATTACATGAACTTGTAAGAAAGATTCTCTTTTAGACAAATTCTGTGATGGAATTTTCCAATATGTTTTAGAATTACATAGGCTCAGAAACTTTTCTTTAAAAAAAAAACCCTGGGATTAAGAGAGGCAAAATACTAAACACAAATAAAACACCTAGTTAATAGCTACAACTCTGTCATTTACCAGCCCCGTAATTTTGAGCATATCACTTAACCAGCATGGATCTCAGTTTATCTGTATAAGAAGCAGAACTGGTTAAATGCCTGTATTACCTTTCAATTTTCTCATTTTATCTTTTATATTTCAAAGGAAGAGTACTTAGCATCCACTAGCAATGTTAACTGTGAAAACATGAAATTACTTTTAAAAATGAGCTTTGCTGTAGTTTGTAAAATTTGGATTCTCATAAAAGCAGATAATATTTATTATAAGAAATTTATTTATTATAAAAGTATATTATATATAGGATATGTTATATAAAAACAATTTATATTGTATTATATGTTATAAAATATAATGAACATATAAATTTATGGTTTAAATTTATTAAACATATAAATTATATATTTATATCATTAAAATTACTAGACATATAATTTTAATAAATATACTATGTTACATATCATATAAGTAATATATTTATGTATTTATTTTTAACATATTATATATAATATTTTTAAAACCCTGGGATACAGAGAAGGAAAATATATAATATATAATAAATATGTGCTATATTATTATTTCCTTAAAATATTTTTTATAAATGTTATAATATATAATGAAAATATGCACTGAGTTTGGAAAATAAAGGGCACTTAAATAAAATATGACAAAACGTTAATATTTGTTAAATCTGAATATCAAGTCTGAGTACTTATTATTATCTACATTTTTAAGATTTTTGTCAATGAAAAGGTATCTAATCAATTCAACAGTATAGTAAACATATGAACACCTTAAAATAATTGGAAGCAAATATGCAATCAAAAAACTTTTCTTGTAGAAACAGTGCTATTAGTACTACAATGTTATAGGTTGATATTTGTTACGACTTTAATTTTAGAAAATGTAGTGTCCTTACGAAATGTACTTTTCTATGTCAGTATTTATCTGTATACCATAAACTCATTCACTAAATTTTGAAATCTTTACCTGGTAAAGCCTGGCATTCTTGCTGTCTCTGATCCCACTGGCAATTCAAGTTTAGTGAACAGCTTTTACAGCTGGTAAGTTTGTTACAAATCTGCTCATTTCTCACATGACATTTGGTGTAGTTCTTGACAGACTAGAAAATTTAAAAAGCATGTTATTTTTCACCTTTGTACAGCAACGATTCTTAAACTTCAGCGTATATTTAAATCCTCTAATGAACTTTAAACATTTCTAACTCCAAATACAATTCAACTGAATCAGGCTCTCTCTTATTTATTTCATTAGTTTATTAAATTAGATTAAATTTGGCCTAAAGCTGCCTCTATAAGTGGTGAACTACAACCTAATTTAGGATGTAAACAAACTGCACTCTAACTTACAAGCACATTCTTGTAACACATAGTTGAGTCTCGGCCAATCATAGCAATAGAGGCATATGTTTCAATGGACAAACTGCAAAATAGTCAAATAAGGTATTATAAACACAATGGCAATAGGCAAAGCTAACCACACTGCCTTGTTCAAAATTATTAAAAATTAAAATGGCAATCATATTCACTCCCACTGGAAAACATAGATTGATCCCTTATAAAATGGTTACTGGAAGGCCTATGCTCCTAATAATAGAATTTATGTATCTCCTGCTTTTACAAACTCTGACATGACTTGATACTGCAAGGCTTTAATGTATTTTGCCAAAGTATATTTTCACCAGATAGAAGACGCCCCTACGAACTGATGACAACCAGACCTTTCATGGTCTACACCCTGGAGATTAGCTCTTTTCAAAAGAGACACCAGAGGAAGACTGCCCTTGAACTCAGCTGCAAGGGACTACACTAAGTTCTTCTCTGCAGCAAAACTTCAGGGCCTTGAGCCTGAGCCTTGGATCCACATTTCTCAATTTAAGAGGACCCGTCCAGCCTTGGGCCAGTACACCCACTGGAAACTTCAAGGCAAAATTGACCAGGGACATTTCTCCTTAGAAACAAATGACATCCCAGACATGAACAGCTTTCCAAAGATGACAGATCAAGACTTCTTTCCTTAGTCACCAAGAAACTATGGTTCTTTTCCTCTTTTCTCTGTTTTTATTTTTTATGTATACCCAGGAAGATAACATGCTTATTATGATTTCATAATCAATAGCTTTTGCAGGAAAAGTAACTGAATGTTGGATATGTTAGGTTGAACCCAAATCCTTAAATGATCTTAGAGATTCTCTGCTTCACCTTCTAACAAATTTCTCTGATGTTCTAAGAGCAATATCTGGTCCTTTGTATAGGGTTAGGCTTTTAGATTCATACATTAGGTTCTTTGTTTAAATCTAAGAGTAGTCAAAACCTATAATGAGGGATTTGCAGTTACATTATGCCAGAAATTGAATAGGATAACCAAAAGAAAGATAATTCAACAGTTTGTCAAGAAATTTATCACCCTAATCCCTTTAATTGTCAAGATCCTTCAACCATGCAATGATTTCATAATGGAGCCTTGGAGAAATATTACTAGTGCTTCTCTACTGTAGCCCCTAACACACACGGCAAGGAACCATCTGTCGTACCTCTCCAGAGTATATTTTTATCTGTATAGGATTTAACAACCAACCATATATATGAGCAACTCCATGTCTCAATAAGTGGAAAATGTCGATTAGGGATTTTAACAGTAATACTGTTAGAATTGTCATGATTATTCCAATAGCCAACTGGAAATTGAACATTGGTCCACACCTCTTAATTTACACTAAAGAATAAAGAGGAGTTTGCCAGCAAGTCTAAGTAGCCATAAATGGGCATCTTTTGGTAGAATGCTCCTTCCCTGGCTTGGCATAAACGTAACGAGACTACGATTAGAAATCTGTCTCAAACATTAGCTACTATAGCAGAAATGGGCTACAGTTGCCCGTCAAACATCTTTAAATTCTCCTGCTACAGTTGTTTTAGATAACATGATTGCTTTGGCCTATCCGTTGACTGATGAGGGAAGAGTGTGTGCAACAGATAACACCTCCTATTGCCCTTGGAAAATTATGTCTGACATGATAGAAAGTCAGTTTTAAGAAATCAACAAACAAGATGATTGATTAAAACAAGTAGATTCCTCTTCTGGCTTGTTGTTGATATATTTGATTTTGACCAGTTTGATTCATGGGAGCACCTACTAAGAAGTATACTTCAGTCTCTTAATATTACCCTCCTGATAGTCATTATAAATAGTCTCCTTAGTATGCCATATCCTCTCGATGCCTTTTTTTTTTTTTTTTTTGAGACAGAGACTCGCACTGTTGCCCAGGCTCAAGTGAAGTGACGTGATCTCAGCTCACTACAAGCTCCACCTCCCAGGTTCACACCATTCTCCTGCCTCAGCCTCCCAAGCAGCTGGGACTACAGGCGCCCACCACCACGCCCGGCTAATTTTTTGTATTTTTAGTAGAGATGGGGTTTCACCGTGTTAGCCAAGACAGTCTCAATCTCCTGACCTTGTGACCCACCCACCTCGGCCTCCCAAAGTGCTGGGATTACAGGCGTGAGCTACCGCGCCTGGGCCCTCTCAAGTCTTAAATGTTCATATGCAGCCATCTGTTATACATCAGATGGTCTCACTATAGTTAAAATAATAAAAACACAAAGATAATATAAAAAATCATCCAACTGACTTGACATTGGTAATTGTGAATTCCATATTCAGACCAAACAAGTCCATTATGATGGTGACAGAAAGTAGTATTAGTGCCTAAGGTTTGTGGTCAATTTCTCAAAAATGACAGTTGACCAAAAGGGGAGATTGAATTAAATTTGGCCTGATTTAGTATGTAAACAAACTGCAACCTAATTTATGAGTGTATTCTTATAACAGATAGCTTAGTCTCAGCTAATCACAGCAGCTGAGCTTCAGCCAAACACATGCTGCCAACTGATTAGACTATTTCCATACAAGGCAAATGCCTCATCTCACCATGCCCAAATAGGGCAAATGGTGAGCTGTAGCCAATCAAGATGTTCCTAAATGTCACTTCCTTTTTCTGTCTAAAAATACTTCCTGCCCACATTGAGAGCTGGAGGTGTCTGAAGCTCTTCTTTCAAAGTGCTGCTTAATTCATGAATCAGTCTTTGATCAAATAAGCTCTGCTAAATTTATTTTGTCTTAAGTTTTTCTTTTAACAAGTTAAATTACTGTTCTTGGAATTGGAATGAATGTTTATTAAAAAATAAAGTGTGTAAATTACATAATTTGAAACAGGCACCATCTAATGAAAACTTTTTCCAGTGAATTCGAAAACAGTCTTCCAATTCAAAAAATAAAATCATGCACAAAGTCATTTCCATTAATGATGACATGAAATGGTTCTCGTCTTAATAAAAGTATCACGCAGACCCTGGGAATGAGGCAGAAATTAAAAGTAGTAAAAGGTAAAGAGATGCTTTATCAAAATCCAATACAATATAAAAAGATAAATGACTGTCACAATAACTCAAACTAATTTTACTTCCACAGACACTAAATGGTTTTGGTTAATTGAGATTTCTTCTGTATATATCTGTCACATTTCCTTCATTGAGTCTTCAAAGAATCTGCAAAAGTTTTATTTTATTTCCAAATCTCCATAATATAATCATATTTCAACTAATCCTGGCATTGAGAAATTAAAAGTTAATTTCCAAGTAAGAAAAAAAATAAGACAATATACAAACTTTGATGGTGGTTCCTTACATATACCCAGGTTCAGATAATTGACATATTATCAATACCTATAATAAAACCTACCTCATGAAAATTAGATATTAAAATTTTTATAAGAAAAAAAATACAAAGTATTTAATGCTAAACACTGAGCCCCCACCTCAATCTTTTTGTTTTGTTTTGACTATAGTTATAAACACCTGAGGCCTTCTCATGTAAGGGAGCTAAATATTTGTTTTCACTCAGTAACTAAGTTCAGAGTTAAAATTAAGTTATACCTATCCCATAGATAAAACTTACTGAAGCAATTTTTAACCACTTAGAGACTTTAAATGTCATTCACCAAGTATTTATTTATAAGCCACTTGCTTCATAAAATACATTGCCATCACCTCCATTCCAAAGGTGTTAATTTCTATTAGAGCATATTGCATTTACTGTAAACTAACAGATAAAAAGTACCCAGATATAATTTTTATCTTTATTCATCCTAAAACATTACAGAAGATACATTTTTGTAAATTTCAAATCACTTTATGACTTTTTCAACCACTCCAATTTCATTAGAAATAAACTTTCTTATTGTTATTTTTTCTGATTCATAATTTTTTGCTTTCATATAGTATATAAATATTAGCATTATCCTATATAATCATTACAGTATAGTTCTAAACATTCGATAGCTCATTAAAATAATTAAATTTACATGAATTATCAGATAAATAACCTATAAAAATGACACGAGAATGGCTACACATGTTAGAATAAGAAAAAGAATAATAGTTTTATGTGAATCTTTAGAATAACAATGGTAACAGAGTCTCCATCCAAATAACTCTACTGCTCTTCATTAAGAAAAAACTAAGATCAGAGCAGAACTGAAGGAGAGAGAGACATTAAAAAACCCTTCAAAAAATCAATGAATCCAGGAGCTGGTTTTTTGAAAAGAGCAACAAAACTGATAGACTACTAGCAAGACTAATAAAGTAGAAAAGAGAGAAGAATCAAATAGACGCAATAAAAAATGATAAAAGGGATATCACCACCGACCCCACAGAAATACAAACTACCATCAGAAAATACCATAAACACCTCTACGCAAATAAACTAGAAAACCAAGAAGACATGGATAAATTCCTGGACACATACAACCTCCCAAGACTAAACCAGGAAGAAGCTGAATCCCTGAATAGACCAATAACAGGCTCTGAAATTGAGGCAATAATTAATAGCCTACCAACCAAAATAAATGTCCAGGACCAGATGGATTCACAGCCGAATTCCACCAGAGGTACAAAGAGGAGCTGGTACCATTCCTTCTGAAACTATTCCAATCAATAGAAAAA